>NC_135803.1:58972705-59279704 GCF_964213995.1 Mustelus asterias | reverse complement strand
CTGTGTTGTGGATAGAAGTGCCAATATAAACTTGTTTAAATCATCAGATAGCAAAAGCAGCTATCCAAGTGATATGTGTATCTCATGTAAATGGTGCATGAGCCATGTACTATTGTAAAGCAGGTTCTGTGTGATATACCTAGCAATACATGGATATATTGATACCTTCAAAACAACTGAGTTATTGGTAATGTTTGGGAAATATTGGCAAATATTCAGCATTTATGATCAACTGCTATCCAGTTTTAGAAGAAATTACATTAAACTCACAAAAGAAATAAGAAATAGGAGCAGGGGTAGGCATTTGGCCCATTGAGTCTGCTCTACCATCCAATAGGATTATAGCTAACCTGGTCGTGGCCTCAACTCCATGGCACAGTAACACAGTGGTTAGCACTGCTGCTTCACAGGGCCAGGGACCTGGGTTCAATTCCCAGCTTGGGTCACTGTCTGTGTGGAGTTTGCACATTCTCCCCGGGTCTGTGGATTTTCTCCGGGTGCTCCGGTTTCCTCCCACAGTCTGAAAGACGTGCTGGTTTAGGTGCATTGACTCGATCAGGCACTGGACTGTGGTGACTAGCGCAATTTTACAGTAACCTCATTGTAGTGTTAATGTAAGCCTTACTTGTGACCAATAAATAAACTTTATAACCTTCATAGATCTAAAACCTGCCTAACAAAGCCTTGAATATAGCCAATGGCCCAGGTTCCAATATTCTCTGGGAAAGGGAATTTCAAAGATTAACCATCGCTGAAAGAAGGAGTTCCTCCTCATCTCCATCTTAAATGAGAAATCCTTATTCTAAAACGGTGCTCCCTTGTTCTAGATTTCCTTATGAGGTGAAACATCCTCTCAGCGTCTACTCTGTCAAATCCCCAAAATCTCATATGTTTGAATAAGATAGGCTCTCATTCTTCTAAACTCCAATGAGTTTAGGGCCAGCCTGCTCAAGCTTTCCTCATGAGACAACCCTTTCATCTAAACAATCAATCTCATGAAGCTTCTCAGAACTGTCTCTACTGGAAGTACGTCCTAAGACCAAGGGTCAGATTTTTTTCTTTGAGGTGGCAATCATATATTGGGGGCTTGTGATTTCCCAACATTGTGATTCTGTCTCCTGCCAGGCAATGCCTGTTCTAGCTATTTTCAAGGTGGGGTGGTGGGTATTGACTGGGGTCAGGATTGCCGACTTCTGAAGCAGGTCAAAGGCAGGAATGGAGGCGGGTGAGCAGGTTAGAAAGCCCGAGTTTGTTTGTCATTCAAATTGCACTTGAAAAAGATTTAATCTTAATAAGTGGCCATAAAACTGTCAAAATAAACAAAAAGCTATGCAAAAACCACTGCAAAAACCATAATCCTCTTAAAAAATCATAGAACTGCCAATCTAATCAAGACTGAAAGTCACCTTGACAGCTATGTCCAGAACTAAGACTGGCGGAATCTGGGGGAAAGTGGTTTTTGGAGCTCAACCAAACATTAATGATGAGATTTCATTGCACAAATGTGTCAACAAAACTTCCATAACTGAATAAATTATAGCTTTGAAGCAGTGGAATCTGTTACACCACTTCAGAGGCTGAACAGATAGCTGACATGTCAATCAAGTAATTCATCCATCTTTTACACTGCTTCAAAGGCTGTACAGATAGTTGATATATCAATTATTGAAAAGATCAAAACATAGGGTGCAATTTATATAGTGATATCTGAACCTCAATACTGTTCAGTGTAGAACAGCAATATATTTACTGGATAAATTAATCTAGTGCATCTGAAAATATTCCACCTTCACAACGCTGATCAATTTAATGACAACTTACCTTTTCTAAACAAAACCTCATCATCAATTACTGCATTAAAAACATTCTCATTACACAGCATTGTGTTATGACATGTAAGTTAGCAACATCTTTTATACTTACCCATTAAAAGGTTCCTGACTCCAGAACAGGCTTCTCCAGTGGTCCACGATGCTGCTGAGGTGGTGTGAACTACATCTCAGCCAGGCATCCCTCATTGCAGGAGATCATGAAATCACCACCTTGACAATGACATCAGGATTGCTGCATTTGGGCTTGTAACCCACAATCTTATCCCGCACCCTTAAAAATAACATACACCTGGAATGCAGATAAGAATCATGGAATTGGGTCCACCTTTTTTTAAACCAACCAAAGTGTTTGATTTGCCTCATGTCAGTACGTGGCATTCTAGTTATGGTCTGACCAACACCATGCACAGTTGTAGCAACACTTCTCTAATGTTATACTCCATCCCCCATCCAAGAAAGACCATCATTCCATTTGCCTTCTTAATACTTGCTGGACCTGCATGCTAACGTTTTGTGATTTATTTATTTCCCTCTATTATTTATTTATTATCCTTTACATGCTTCTAAAATGTTGCCAATCTTCTGGCCTATCAATAATCCACACAGCATGGTAAACCTTTTGTTACAGTTTAATATCGTCCCTAACTTCCTTAGTTAACTACACAGGATACAACCTTCTCAGAGTTTTTCTTTCTCAATGGCATAGATCTTTATTAAGAGTTATGAAATATCTCCTTAAATGTCTGCCATTACTTATCAAACATCCTACCTTTTAATCCATTTTCCCAGTCCACTTTATCAACTCTGTCTGCGCAACCTTGTAATTGCCCTTATTTAAGTTTAAGACACTAATTTCAGACCTCTGTTTCTCATCCTCAAGTTGCATGTGAAATTCTGGCATGTTGTGATTAATCTTCCATAGACGATCCTTTTGTTGTGTGACAATTAATTAATCCTGTCTCATTGGATATCACCAGGTCTAGAATAAACTGTTTCTAGCTGGTTCTATCACACATTCTCAGAAACTGTTTCAAACGTGCTCTATGAACTTGTCCTCAAGGCTACCTTTCATAGAACATAGAACATTACAGCACAGTACAGGCCCTTCGGCCCTCGATGTTGCGCCGACCAGTGGTACCAATCTAAAGCCCCTCTAATCTACACTATTCCAATATCATCCATATGTTTATCCAATAACCACTTGAATGCTCTCAACGTTGACGAGTCCACCACTGCTGCAGGCAGGGCATTCCACGCCCTTACCACTCTCTGAGTAAAGAACCTACCTCGAACATCTGTCCTATATCTCTCACCCCTCAATTTAAAGCCATGTCCCCTCGTGCTAGCCAACACCATCCGAGGAAAAAGGCTCTCACTATCCACCCTATCTAATCCTCTGATCATCTTGTATGTCTCTATTAAGTCACCTCTTAACCTTCTTCTCTCTAACGAAAACAACCTCAAGCCCCTCAGCCTTTCCTCATATGACTTTCCCACCATGCCAGGCAACATCCTGGTAAATCTCCTCTGCACCCTTTTCAACACTTCCACATCTTTCCTATAATACAGCGACCAGAACTGTACGCAATACTCCAAATGCGGCCGCACCAGAGTTTTGTACAGTTGCAGCATGACCTCCTGGCTCCGAAACTCAATCCCTCTACCAATAAAAGCTAACACTCCGTACGCCTTCTTAACAACCCTATCAACCTGGGTGCCAACTTTCAGGGATCTATGCACATGGACACCCAGATCCCTCTGTTCATCCACACTACCAAGTATCTTACCATTAGCCCAGTACTCTGTATTCCTGTTACTCCTTCCAAAGTGAATCACCTCACACTTTTCCGCATTAAACTCCATTTGCCACCTCTCAGCCCAGCTCTGCAGCTTATCTATGTCCCTCTGTAACCTGCCACTTCCCTCCGCACTGTCTACAACTCCACCGACTTTAGTGTCATCCGCAAATTTACTAATCCATCCTTCCACGCACTCATCCAAGTCATTAATAAAAATGTTTTGGGGCCACTGCCCCAAAACAGATCCTTGTGGTACACCACTAGTAACTGAACTCCAGGATGAATATTTCCCATCAACCACCACCCTTTGTTTTCTTACAGCGAGCCAATTCCTGATCCAAACCACTAAATCACCCTCAATCCCATGTGTCCGTGTTTTCTGCAAAAGTTTACCATGGGGAACCTTATCAAATGCTTTGCTGAAATCCATATACACCACATCAACCACTTTACCCTCATCCACCTCTTTGGTCACCTTCTCAAAGAACTCAATAAGGTTTGTGAGGCACGACCTACCCTTCACAAAACCGTGCTGACTATCCCTAATCAAATTATTCCTTTCTAGGTGATTATAAATCCTATCTCTTATAATCCTTTCCAATACTTTGCCCACAACAGAAGTAAGGCTCACCGATCTATAATTACCAGGGTTGTCCCTACTCCCCTTCTTGAACAAGGGGACAACATTTGCTATCCTCCAGTCTTCTGGCACTGTTCCTGTAGACAATGACGACACAAAGATCAAAGCCTAATTTTTCCTAATTTGATTTGTCCAATGTATATGAAGATTAAAATTGTCCACAATTATTGCAATGCCTTCCTTATAATCCCTCATTATTTCTTAGCTGAAAATTAAGGATGCCTTCATTCACTTCATGAAATTATTGATTAGACTGCAGTTAAATAGTAACTAATTGAATCTGAATTTTATGAATCAACCGTACTTGATTAAAATACCAGATTCAACTCAGAAATAGCCAAACATCTGAGATCACAGAGTCATTTTCATAAATGTCTCCAGCAAAGGTCCCAAAATAAATACACAATGATAATTTGGTGAATTTAGCTCACAATTCCATTGAAACAAACGTTGGTCCGAATTCTCCAATCTCGCCTGCTGAGATTCTCCAGTCCCGCTGCTGTGGATGAAGATTTGGCTGAGTGCAGGACGTGAACAGTCAGAGAATTCTGGCCACCATCTCCAATGCATCTGTTCATTGCCCCAAAAATGATTTTGGAGCTTTTTCCTGATTCACTCTGTCTGGAAGATAATTCTGAGCACTGATCTCTTTTCGTGGAGAAGTTCTTCCTGACATCAGTCCAATTGGTTTCGTCCTTGTCCTGGACTTAGAATTTAAGAACACATTCAGCTATAACTGATTTTCATTGTGTTGCAAGGCCAATTTTAACTTGGTCAATCAGTGTTGATGAGGCAAAAATGGCCTCAAAGTAGTTTAAAATCATTGTTCCCATCATACACATCCAGCCAGCCATTCCTCACAACAGCTGTCAGAAAGTTAGAATCAACCATTTTTCATACCTCAAAAATGTTTGGGGTGATTCTCCCAGCCTGCTGCACTGTTTTTATAGAGTAAGGAGTCTCACAACACCAGGTTGAAATCCAACAGGTTTATTTGTAGCAAACGCCACTAGCTTTCGGAACTGGCTGTTCCTTCGTCAGGTGAGTGGGAGTTCTGATCACAAACAGGGCACAAAGACACAAACTCAATTTACATGAATAATGATTGGAATGTGAGTCTTTACAGCTAATCAAGTCTTAAAGGTACAGACAATGTGAGTGGAGAGAGCATTAAGCACAGGTTAAAGAGATGTGTACTGTTTCCAGACAGGAAAGTTAGTGAGATTTTGCAAGTCCAGGCAAGTTGTGGAGGTTACAGATAGTGTGACATGAACCCAAGATCCCAGTTGAAGCCGTCCTCATGTGTGCGGAACTTGGCTATCAGTCTCTGCTCAGCGACTCTGCGCTGTCGTGTGTCGTGAAGGCCGCCTTGGAAAACGCTTACCTGAAGATCAGAGGCCGAATGCCCGTGACTGCTGAAGTGCTCCCCAACAAGAAGAGAACACTCTTGCCTGGTAATTGTCAAGCGGTGTTCATTCATCCGTTGTCGTAGCGTCTGCATGGTCTTGATTAGCTGTAAAGACTCACATTCCAATCATTATTCATGTAAATTGAGTTTGTGTCTTTGTATGCCCTGTTTGTGATCAGAACTCCCACCCACCTGATGAAGGCATAGCCAGTTCTGAAAGCTAGTGGCGTTTGCTACAAATAAACCTGTTGGACTTTAACCTGGTGTTGTGAGACTTCTTACTGTGTTTACCCCAGTCCAACGCCGGCATCTCCACATCGCGTTGTTTTTATAGCACAGTGGGTCGGGACACTCTAGCGGTGGCCATCTTGCAGGCTCCCTGCTGGGCGCCACAGCCTTCGTGCATCTCTGCCAGCTAGATTTCTGGAAATTGGCGCAGGGGTGCATACGTTATTTAAATTCTAATTGTAATACAACTTAAATATCATTAGCAGGCCAGGGTCTGAAATCTGTAACAGCTTGTGAGAATGTTATTAGTTGCAGACCTTCAAGGGAGCCTATCTGCTTTCAGAATAGTTCTCCACTTGCATAGGTCACATAACATTCTACTTTTTGACCTTCACCAGATGGTGAGCAAGACTAGATTTTTCCATCACAAATACCAAAGGCGAGATATGGGGATATGCTATGCAAATGAAGGATTAGCAGAAGTCAATTTTTCATCGAATGAGAAAGGGCGAAAAGCCAGGATTTAATTGGCAAATATGTATGTCAATGAAAGATGTGATCAAAATGCTTGTTCCTGATTTGTTGTAATTGACTATAACTGATGAGTTGTTTCTCTGTAACGTCAGAACTACTCCAGCCATTCTGATGGAGGGAGGGGAGTTTGCCTTGTGCATAAGTAATTAAAGACCTTGCATTGGATGCATGGTATCCAGCACTGTTTGTATTAAGAATCGATTGTGTGCCTAAGGTTGTTGGTACCCAAGAACCTCTGACACCTCTACCACCAGTTTCACTTCAGCGGGGTTTAGTATCACTCCCCACTTGCAGGGAGCTGGCAGCCTGTCTCTGCTGTAGTGAAGCAAGGGGCCACCAAGGCTCCCCAGAGGGTCAGCTGCCGGGGAGGTGCCTCCTGGTCATTGGCACCGTGGCAGTGCAATCCTGGGCCTCCTAGCATGGCAAAATGCCAATGCCCAGAGGGCACCTTGGCACTGCCCACCAGTGCCAACGTGTGGGGCCTAATGGGGGGTGGGGCATAATGGGTGTGGGGCCTCTGGGGACAATCGGTCGGCCGGGGTGTCCTGCTGCCACTCTGCATTTGGGATTAATCGGGGATGGCCTTTGGGGGGAGGGGGGTTTGGCCTGCTGGGGAGGTCGGGGCTGCCAGGGGTGGGGTCAGGACTGTGGGGAGAGTGGGGGGAACATCAAAGTAGGCAGGGGATGAGGGACAAGTCAAGGCTGGCCCGGGCAAGTTCAGGGGGATCTGCGATCAATCTGTGCGGGGTTTGGAAGGGCAGTATTGCAGAATCGCGGGGCTGATCAGCGATCGAGCTGGCCAGCGATCAGGAGGCCGGCAGTGCATGGCCACTATGCATGCACCGAGCTCAGCGCTGACAGATCCGCAAATGCACAGTGGCCCGCTCAGCACTATACTGCCAGCCTCTCCATCAGGAATAGGCCCTGCCCACTAAATTTTAGCGTGATTCACGCTGAGGCACTCTGCAGTGCTCAGAGCGTGGGAGATTCATTTTGAAACTCCCACTGAAAAAAAAATGTGATTTACTCCAGTTTTTACGCAAATTTGACACTTAGAATTTTTTTGGGGAGAATCGTCACCGTTATATTTTCCAATATGCAAAACCTTGCAATGATTTGTGAAATTCATATATCACTGTTGCTCCTGATTTTAAATTTTATTTACAATTAAAAGCATTCTTATAATAAAAAACGTCGGCCGTGCAGAACCTCTTTCCAGCCATTTATTTTGCCAAAGAAATATTATCAGGAATGGAACAAACTGGATTTCAAGCCAGAGTTGAAATAATAGGATCAGTGAAACAAAGGAATAAAATAATAAAGAAGACATTACAAATGTAATTGCTTTGATAATTGATTCTGATGGGCTGGAGAGCAGTAGATTAATCGAGAAAATTAAATTTGTCCTATAATTACTGATATTAAAGACAGAGTATGCAGTAAAAAATGTCAGGCTATACCAGGTGTTATGAATATGTTTTTATTATGTGATGCTATTTTGCATTGCAATTTATTACATAAGAGAGTGGTGTTCATTCCCAATTGACTGTGGGTGCGAAAGGGAAGGGACAACTGGTTGGGCCTGAGTTCAAGGCCTGAGATATTGTAATTCCTACATGCTCCCAGTAACTGCCCACCTGAGGTAGTCAGGAGAGGAAATTCAAGTGGTTGGAAGCTGATGAACGGTAACAAAGGAAAACTTGCTCGCAAGTAGGTAAGTTATGGAACTAGGATTTCTTCAGGGACTTATGCACATATGCACCTAGACCCTTGTCCTCCTACACTCCCTTTAGAATTGTTTATTTGATTTTACATTGTCTCACTATATTCTTCCAACCAAAATAAATCACTTCATATTTTTCCACATTGAACTTCATCTGTTATCTGTCCGCCCATTCCAACAACTTGTCTTGGGCCTTTTGAATTCTACCAGCATAGTGTTATTGGAGAGGGTACTCCCAAAACAGCAAAACTTCTGGAAGGGTAACATGATAGTAATTGTGAGGGTCTTGGAGTATGTAGCTGGAGTGGGTTGATGTGAGATCTCTGTCTTCTGCAGAATTATTATCAGTCCAAAGTGTTTTGAGGTCAGGACAACGTGATCAACAGATAGCTGAATGTACTCCGGAATATGTGATCTGAGAACACAGTCGTCCATGAACAAAAACTCAATAACTGTTCAGTAACCTCTGTGCAAGTCTTGAGCCTTTGCAAATTGCCAGTTTCAAAACTATGCTGCCACTGTCCATTTTATTCCATGGACTTTGCCTTTGCTGACAAGATTGTAATGACAGCATTTTGTCAAAGACCTTTTGGAAGTCCATGTACATCACATCAACTCAATTACCTGAATCAACCCTCTCTGGTATTAAATCAAAAGCCTCCATCAAGTTTGATTTGCTTTGAACATATCTGTGCTAGCTTTCTTTAATTAATATAAATTTGTCCAAGTAATATCTTTATACAAACTGACAACTGGAAAATCTTTCTCAATTTGAGTCACTTAAGTATATGACAACTTATCCAACATAAAAATATTCTTCAGAGTTCATGTTTAGATTGGAAGAGGTTTCTTTTAAAGTATACTGCAATTTCACCCTACTACTGCAAATTAACTTTTGGAGCAATTGGTGCTGTCGTTTTTCTTCCTGCACCTAGTGATGCACAAGGCAGATTTTAATCTGTTCCTGGAGTGAGATTTTTCCTGGAACAGTTCACTAGCCTATAAAAGAAGACTTATTGTTTCAGGGGCACAAGTCCGCATCCAGCATGGCTGAACAGGCATCTCTCCCGCTCTTACCACCTGCCTTTGACTTGTTGCAAGGATTTTGCAGATAGATACTCAACCTGTTGTTCTGCATCATGAATGCATATTCCTTGACCATCAAGTCCTGGGGTGAGACTCATTCAGAACATCTGGCTCAAAGGCAGTGATGCTACCGACTGCGCCACAAGTCTTCCTATGTTTGGGACATTGGCAAAATCAAATTCAACTGAACAATGCGTCTGATCTCTCACAAAGGCAAGAGGGAAATGCTCATGACATCTTTTTCTTTCGCCACACCACCATCCATGGCTTGCTGAATAGACAGAGAAAGGAGTCTTGATAGATTCTGGGGAACATGGCCTAGCACCATTCCACATTGCTAGCCATGCAAAATAAGAAAGATACAGCTGCGCAGCAACCCAGCAAGTGGTGGAAAGGATCTTCGGGGTGCATAATGCATGTTTCCACATACCTTGAAAGATTGGAGATTTTGTTACATTACATACGTAATAACACAGTGAAGCTTGTAGTGCTCAATACGCACGACAGAATTTTGCCCACAGGAAACAGTCAGCCTTGACTTGGGAGACAAGATGTTTGTGAATCAGATGATTCCAAAACCATGAGTCTGTGGTTGGTGGTCTTCCACTGGAAGACAAAGTAGTTGCAGTTACACTCTTCAGCATATCACAGCACAAGAGACAAAGTCTGTGGTACTAACATGATACCAGCCTCAGACAGGCCCAAAGATGCAGTGCCATGGTATCTTTGCAACTGCAGGTTTTGCCCTTATGATAAATTAACTTTCTTAAAAAGGGGATACCATGCTCACGTCATGCACCAATGGCACAATAATGACAGAATACCGAGTGTGACATGGTGACACTGCTGTAGTTAGCTCTGCTGCTTCACAGCGCCAAAGACCTGGGTTCAATTCCAGCCTTGGGTGACTGTGTGGAGTTTGCATGTTGTCCCCATGTCGGCATGGATTTCCTCCCGGTGCTCCGGTTTCCTCCCACAACCCAAAGATGTGCAGGTTAGGTGGAATGACCATGCTAAATTGCCTCTTCGTGCCCAAAGATATGTAGGTTAGTTGGATTAGCCGTGGTAAATATGTGGGGTTACGCACATAGGGTGAATAGGAGGGCCAAGGCTGGATGCTCTTTCAGAGGGTTGGTGCAGCCTCGATGGGCCAGATCTGCACTGTAGAAGTTCTATGTTTTCATAGTTAGAAAGCTAGGGGCAAGAGATGTTAGTATCAAAAGGGTCATCCAAACTTGACACGTTAGCTCCATTCTCTCTCCACAGATGCGGTCAGACCTGCTGAGATTTTCTATTTTTGTTTCAAAATAACATAGTTCTTTTAGGCACTGGAGTAATTTATTTAATAGAAACTTGAGACTGTCAAATTCACTAACTGCCCACTCTGAAAGTTCCACCTCTCTCAAGAATTTTTGATAAGTTTTTAAACTGGAATTCTGAGTTCAGATTAAAGTAAGAAGTCTAACAACACCAGGTTAAAGTCCAACAGGTTTATTTGGTAGCAAAAGCTTTTGGAACAGGCCGTCCCTTCGTCAGGTGGGTGGGAATTCTGACCACAAACAGGGCACAAAGACACAAACTCAATTTACATGAATAATGATTGGAATGCGAGTCTTTACAGCTAATCAAGTCTTAAAGGTACAGACAATGTGATTGGAGGGAGCATTAAGCACAGGTTAAAGAGATGTGTATTGTCTCCAGACAGGACAGTTAGTGAGATTTTGCACATCCAGGCAGGTTGTGCGGGTTACAGAGAGTGTGACATGAACCCAATATCTCGGTTGAGGCTGTCCTCATGTGTGCGGAACCTGGCTATCAGTCTCTGCTCAGCGACTCTGCGCTGTCATGTGTCCTGAAGGCCGAGAATGCTTACCCAGAGATGAGAGGCTCAATGGCCATGACCGCTGAAGTGCTCCCCAACAGGAAGAGAACACTCTTGCCTGGTGATTGTCGAGCGGTGTTCATTCATCCATTGTCGTAGCATCTGCATGGTTTCCCCAATGTACCATGCCTCAGGACATCCTTTCCTGCAGCGTAACAGGTAGACAACGTTGGCCGAGTTGCTAGAGTATGTACCATGTACCTGGTAGATGGTGTTCTCACGTGAGATGATGGCATCCATGTTGATGATCCCGCACATCTTGCAGAGGTTGCTGTGGCAGGGTTTTGTGGTGCCGTGGTCACTGTTCTCCTGAAGGCTGGGTAGTTTGCTGTGGACAATGGTCTGTTTGAGGTTGTGCGGTTGTTTGAAGGCAAGAAGTGGGGGTGTGGGGGTGGCCTTGGCGAGGTGTTCGTCTTCATCAATGACATGTTGAAGGCTCCGGAGGAGATGTCATAGCTTCTCCGCTCCGGGGAAGTACTGGACAACGAAGGGTACTCTGTCCACCGTGTCCCGTGTTTGTCTTCTGAGGAGGTCGGTGCGGTTTTTCACTGTGGCGCGTCAGAAATGTCGATCGATGAGTCGAGCGCCATATCCTGTTCTAATGAGGGCATCTTTCAGCGTCTGGAGGTATCAGTTGCGATCCTCCTCATCTGAGCAGATCCTTGTATACGGAGGGCTTGTCCGTAGGGAATGGCTTCTTTAACGTGTTTAGTGTGGAAGCTGGAGAAGTGGAGCAGCGTGAGGTTATCCGTGGGCTTGCGGTACACTGAGGTGCTGAGGTGACCGTCCTTAATGGAGATGCGTGTGTCCAAGAATGCAACCAATTCCGGAGAGTAGACCATGGTGAGTCTGATGGTGGGATGGAACTTTTTGATGTCATCATATAGTTGTTTCAGTGATTGTTCACCATGAGTCCATAGGAAGAAAATGTCATCGATGTATCTAGTGTATAGCATTGGTTGAAGGTCCTGTGCGGTGAAGAAGTCTTGTTCGAACCTGTGCATGAAGATGTTGGCATATTGAGGTGCGAATTTGGTCCCCATGGCTGTTCCGTGTGTCTGGATGAAGAACTGGTCGTTGAAGGTGAAGACATTGTGGTCCAGAATGAAGCGGATGAGTCGTAAAATTGCATCTGGAAACTGGCAGTTGTCGGCGTTGAGTACTGAGGCAGTTGCAGCAATGCCATCATCGTGAGGGATGCTGGTGTAGAGTGCCGAGACATCCATTGTGACGAGGAGTGCTCCTGGTTCATCTGCTCCATGCATCTCCACATTCAGATTAAAGCCCAGAGCTTACCATCCCTGTCCTAATCAAGTGATTGTAAATTTTGCAGAACTGGTTGCCTATTTAAAAAGGCCAACACAGTTCTCAGCACTTTGTCACCACTTTCCACCTCACACTGTTCACCTTTCAGGAGCCTCAGACCTGCAGCCCCTAGCAGCCAATCTCACAAATGCTTCACATCATACAGGAGGGGCATACAGGTATTCATCCAGAAAATTCTGGGACCTTTATTTTCAACACAACTGCAATGTCTCTGTGAAATAGGGTACATGTAGAGACTGCAAATGACTTTATATAGCATTTTGCAACATCCTTTAAAGAAAATTAACTTTTGAAAGTTGATTTAAGGTGGTTTCAGAAGCTCTACCTCCCTTACTTCCAAGTGTCAGGCCTCATCCTGAATTATGGACCATTACTTGGCTTGTTATTGTTTCCTATGTAGGGGTAAGCCATTGGTGGTGCCATGAATGATGTCTCTGACTCATCACAGAGCTTATTGTACCATAGCCAGATTAATTTTCCAGCAAAGTTTGACATAACTATAGTGCTGGATGAATGGAGAACAAAAATGGCTGATTAAAACCACATGATGCCAATCACTGTTCTAGAAACTTCTAGCCCATTATATTTTCAATTAAGTTTTGCACTGAATATAAAACCTCAAAAAATACAAATAACTGACATTCATTTGTATCACAGAGCAATGGCACCACACAGAATAAAACAAGTTGAGTTAATCTATTGCCAACATTGGAATACAGAATGAGAAAGATGAAAGGCACTGAATGTTGATGAATCCTTGTACTGGCTTTGAAGAATTTCATTTTGAATTAAAGTCATATGCTCTCGCTCTTCTGCTCTTTAACGGTTCCATGGGAGATCCTTTCCCAGAAACATCTATCACACTTGTGTTGATCACCTTGGAGAGGTGAAAAAATAATAAATTTCAAATCAAAGTAGTGTTGACATTCTGTTTAGAGACTTATGTGGCTTTCTGCTGTTTAATGCAAATAGCCACAAGTAATGCAGCCTCCAACTGACTCAATTTAATTACAGGCTCCCCATTTGTATGCTACTTGAGCTCAGCTAAAAATTTGCAATTCTTTTCTTATTCATGAGATTTTTATTAATCAGAGGCATTTTACACTTACAGCTTCTTTAATTAATCCTTCCATTTCTGACGCAAGCACCATTTATAATGTGCTACAGTGATAATGGTCCTGGACTTCCTTGGTGAACTCAAGTTGGTTTTCTGCTAGCTAATGAATTTTGACAAATTTGCAATGGCTTAAAACTGATTATTTTTATGTCTTAAAATTCAGGAAAGCAAAATCATTGCTTGAACTAGCTGCAATTTAAGATGATTTAAACTTCTGTTTTTTAAAAATTTATTTTACAGTTCATACCTCCAACCTCTATGTACCTTTCCTTTAATAAGCATTTAAAGCAAGTGTGAAAAATCTTTCATGAGTTCTAGCAATGTCATTTTATGCTTAAGACAGAAGACATGCACATGTTAAAACAATTTTGACCAATGATTGTTTATGTCAGCTAATAACGGACAGTCTATCTGACCTTAATATTAAGCAATAAAAAAATCAAGTAGCTGGTGATTTTACCACTAGTCGTATCAGAAACTTCCACACATTTGAAATGAGGCGCAGGCCATTTAACTGTTGTTTCCCTATTTTAACATTTTTATTTATAGTATTATCTGTGTGCACATTTTTACCATATGAACGAATGATTGGCTGCACTTAGAGAGCAAAGTTAACAGGTTCATACACAAGAGTTACAGGAGCAAATGTTAATCATGTATATTGCTATTGAAGTATTTAATCGCAATCATTAATCTGTTCAAAACAACTATCTGTCCCATAGACTGCAATTAAAAATGAGAACTGTTTACACATTGGCACTTGCCAGATTCCAATCCATCATAAAGTTCCATTTAAAATCTTAAACACAGGAAGTTATCTCACTGTGGCTTGATTTTGCTGAAGGCTTTGGGATCCCAGTGTTTAGGCCAAATAGAGGTGCTGAGCCTGCACTTGCCAGAGTGGGACTGGTTTGGTGATTTTACCAAAGGCAGGCTCTGCGATGGCCACCTCTGGGTCTATCATCCAATTAAAGATAATAGGTAGGCTTCTGATGCCTGATCAAAAGGGCAGCAACGCAATGTCCTCAGCAGTGGCAGGTCAGCATTGCTGGGACAGGCAGGAGGCTTTGAGCCTCAGAGAGATAAGCTGAAATAAAAGAATTAGGGGGCCTGGGGAAAAGGCCCCACTGATTGCGGGGTGAGCCCTCTGGGGAAATCTTTGGGTCATGGTGGTTGGCTTTCCTGCCCTGACCTCTACTGTGGGTGATGGCTTCAAAGGCCCCTTACACTTCCATACAGAAGCTGCTTCTATGAAGCTGGCAGCTTCACCATGTGGCGAGGGAAGATGGTGAACAGCCACTGGCGAAATGTTGGCAACCCAATCTGATGGCTCCAAATGGATACTGTATTATGCAAATTAGCTACCCACCTCAATAGCCAGTAAAATTCAACCCTGTGTTGCTAACCCTGACAAAGAATGAATGTTGGATAAACACAAAAAATAGCTGCTAATTTATTAGATTCAAGCCATTTACAATTAAATGAAGACAATAAAGAATAATGGGCAGTCATTTTCACACATTAGAAGATTAAAGCAAACTATATCAAATCAACTACCTATTATACACACCACCTCAATTTTCTTTCGACTGATGGAAATGAAAATAGATGGTGTACAAAATGGACAGGTGATTTGATATGGACAGTTTTTTGCACTGCTGAAGTTTAAAATTTCACGTAATATGATTACATCACAATTAAAAACATAGCACATGTTATTGTTTCCTACCTGTGAGTAAATATTAGAATATATTGTGTTAATTTTAATGTTTAGGGAAGCAACAGGGCGGCACGATGGCACAGTGGTTAGCACTGCTGTTTCACAATGCCAGGGACCGAGGTTTGCTTCCCGGCTTAGGTCACTGTATGTCTGGAGTTTGCAAATTCTCCTTGTGGCTGCACTGGTTTCCTCCGGATGCTCCGGTTTCCTCCCAAAGTCCAAAGATGTGCAGGTCAGGTGAATTGGCTATGCTAAATTGTCCCTCAGTGTACCCAAACAGGCGCCGGACTGTGGCGACTAGGGGATTTTCACAGTAACTCCATTGCAGTGTGAATGTAAACCTACTTGTGACTAATAACTTTAACTTAACTGATTTTTTTAAATTTCAAAAATATACTTTATTCATAAAACAAAACTCTCAAATAAAACATTGCAAAACGACAGATCCAAAAGTTACAAACAGTGCAAAAAAAAAATCACTTTTGCAGTACAATACAGTGCTTATTTACAAAACATTACATTCATTACATTTCATTACTTAAAACTATGTACATACCTCAGAGTTTACTGTGTGCTGTTATTTTTCAGATTGGCACACAGTCTGACTTTAACTTAACTGATTTTTTAAATATACTTTTCCAATTCAATCAAATCAAGTCCAATTCAGAGTCTCAACAAGTTGAGACATTTCCGATCCAAGCTGACAAGACAGGGTCTGCAACCCCTGTCTTGGGCCTGATCTACATGAGCCAAGCTGATTGGAGTAGGCAGAGGTTTCCTCCTCCAAGGCTTGATCTCATTTGCATCTTAGCCAAAAGGCCAAGATGCCGCTTTTAAAAATTGCTTCATGTGAAAATGAAGCTTAAATGCAACCCAATGACCTCAACCAAGTGCAGCATCCGCATAACTACAGTTGATCTTAGCCAAAAGGTCGAGACTTTAACTGATTTTTTTTTAATTTCAAAAATATACTTTATTCATAAAAAAACCTCTCAAATAAAACATTGCAAACGACAGATCCAAAAGTTACAAACAGTGCAAAAAATGAATCATTTTAACAGTACAGTACAGTGCTTATTTACAAAAACATGACATTCATTACATTTCATTACTTCAAACTATGTACATACATCAGAGTTTTCTGTGTGCTGTTATTTTTCAGGTTGGCACACAGTTACGCAGGCCGAGGGTATTCTGCAGTTACCCGGCCCTCGGTCTGCCTCGGTTGAGACGCTTTACACGGTGGCCTTTCCCCATTGCGCCTTTGCGGTGGCTGCCCCAAGCTTGAGCGCTTCCCTGAGCACGTAGTCCTGGACCTTGGAATGTGCCAGTCTGCAACACTCGATCGAGGACAATTCTTTCAGCTGGAAGATCAGCAAGTTTCGGACGGACCAAAGCGCGTCCTTCACCGAGTTGATGACCCTCCAGCAGCAGTTGATATTTGTCTCGATGTGCGTCCCCGGAAACAGCCCGTAGAGCACAGAGTCCTGCGTGACCGAGCTGCTCGGGACGAACCGTGACAAATACCACTGCATTTCACTCCAGACCTTCTTTGCAAAGGCACATTCCACAAGGAGGTGTGCGACCGTCTCATCACTCCCGCAGTCGCTTCGAGGGCGGTGAGGTTGAGACCTCGGGCGTGCATAAAGGATCTGACGGGGAGTGCCCTTCTCACCACCAGCCAAGCCAGGTCTTGGTGCTTGTTTGTGAGTTCTGGTGATGAGGCGTTCTGCCAAATGACATTGACAGTCCGCTCAGGGACCCATCTGACAGGATCCGCCATCTCCTTTTCTCTCAGGGCCTCAAGGACATTCCTTGCTGACCACTGCTTGATAGCCATGTGGTCAAAGGTGTGTTTCCGGAAGAATTTCTCCACGAAGGACAGGTGCTGCGGTACGGTCCAACTACTTGGAGCGTTCTGCGGCAATGTGGCCAGACCCATCCTCCGCAACACTTGGGACAGGTAGAACCTCAAAAAATAGTGGCACTTGTTGTTACTGTACCGAGGATCTACACACAGATTGATGCAGCCGCACACAGAGGTGGCCATCAGGATGAGGGCAGCGTTGGGAATGTTTTTCCCTCCGTTCTCTGGAGATTTGTGCATCGCCTCCCTCCGGACACGATCCATCTTTGATCTCCAGATAAATTTGAAGATGGCCTGGGTCACTGCTGCTGCGCAGGACTTGGGGATCGGCCACACCTGCGCCATGTACAACAACACGGACAGTACCTCGCATCAGATCACAAGGTTTTTCCCAGTGATAGAGAGGGAGCGTTGCTCCCACAATCCCAATTTTTGTCTGGCTTTGGCGATGCGCTCCTCCCAGTTTCTGGCGCATGCCCCTGCCGCTCCAAACCATATCCCCAGCACCTTCAGGTAGTCTACCCTGACGGTGAAGGGGACAAAGGATGTGTCAGGCCAGTTCCCAAAGAACATGGCCTCGCTCTTACTCTGGTTGACTTTGGCCCCCGAGGCCAGCTCGAACTGCTCACAGACTTGAAGGAGCCTGCGAACAGATGAGGGGTCTGAGCAGAAGACAGCCACGTCATCCATGTAGAGGGAGGCTTTGACTTGCGTCCCTCCACTGCCTGGGATTGTAACCCCTTTGATGCCTGGGTCGCTTCTGAGGGCCTCGGCAAAGGGTTCAATGCAACACACAAAAAGGATGGAGGAGAGAGCGCAGCCCTGCCTGACTCCAGACCTGATCTGAAACATATCTGATTCCAACCCGTTGATTGAAACTGCGCTACTGATGTCTGTGTAGAGCAGTTGGATCCAATTGCGGATTCCCTCCCCAAAGCCCATTTTGGAGAGCACATCCATCATGTAGCTGTGCGATATTCTGTCAAACGCCTTCTCCTGGTCTAGACGGATGAGGCAGGTGTCCACTTGCCTGTCCTGAACGTAGGCGATCGTACCCCTGAGTAGCGCGAGGTTGTCAGAGATCTTCCTGCCGGGTACAGCACAGGTTTGATCAGGATGGGTCACTGACCCCAGAGCAGACTTGACCCGGTTGGCGATGACCTTGGCCAGAATTTTATAATCCACGTTCAATAGTGAAATGGGTCGCCAATTTCTAATATCTTCCCTTTCCCCCTTCTGCTTGTAGATGAGGCTAATGATGCCTTTCCTCATGGATTCTGACATGTTGCCTTCCAGAAGCATACTCTCGTATACTTCCAGGAGGTCCGGGCCCATCAAGTCCCACAACGCCGAGTCAAACTCAGCCGGTAAGCCGTCGCATCCGGAGTTTTACCCTTCTGAAGGGATTCGACGGCCTTTGTCAGCTCGTCCAGAGCTACCGGTCTTGTCCAGGCTCTCCCGCTCGCTGTCGTCCAAGACTTGCGTGATAGACGACAGGAAAGACTGGGAGGCCGTGCTGTCTGTTGGCTTCAGGTCATACAGTCCGGCATAGAAGGATTTGCAAATCCTCAGAATGTCAGACTGCAATGACCCTACAGAGCCATCTTCTTCCTTCAGGCTTCTGATCACAGAGGTTTCTCTGCGCACCTTCTGGAAGAAGAAACGCGAGCACGTTTCGTCCTGCTCCACGGAGTGGACCCAGGACCGGAAGATAACCTTGGAGGCCTCCGAGGCAAAGAGCGAGGCTTGCTGGCTCTTTACCTCCCGGAGGTCCTCCTTGACATCAACCCCCATCGACTGCAGTTGGAATAGTTCCTGCATGCTTTTCTGGAGTCGGGACATTTTCCCCCGTCTCTCCCTGGCCTTCTGAACCCCTCTGCGGATAAAGAACCTCTTGATGTTGCCCTTGATGGTTTCCCACCAGAACGATGGAGACTCAAATAAGGGTCTCACGGTTCTCCAACCGTGGTAAACCCTTTTGAGTTCCTCGAGGTTCTCTGGGGTCAACAGTTCTACATTAAGCTTCCAGGATCCCCTGCCCGCTTTCTGGTTTTCCTCCAGCTGACAGTCTGCCAGCAGGAGGCAGTGGTCAGAGAAGAACACCGGCCTGACGTCAGTGGACCTGACCATGAGCGCGTGGGATGCAAACATGAAATCGATCCTGGAGCGGACAGACCCGTCTGGCCACGACCATGTGTATCTACGCTGCCCTCCGTCTGCTGAAGACATCGAGCAGGTTGGCATCTTTGACTGTTTCCAGCAGGGCTCTGGACGTAGCGTCCAGTTTGCTTTCAACCCTGTTGGATCGGCCGGCCTTGTCAATAATACAGTTAAACTGATATGCTAGAGCACTTTAACTTTAGTCTCTTGCATTTGTGATGGTTTTGAATACTATAATAGAGCTATAATTGTACATCCAATCACATTTTGGTTATAGTAATGTTGCACATGTTATCTAATGAGGTATGTAGTCATTTGTCTTCTAGATTTACATATTGACTTCAACTGCAACTATTGCCAGAAAAAGCTGTAGGCAAATGGTGTTGAGATCGGGAAGGAATTCCTGGAATACAAATTCAGGTGAAATGGAACTGTGTGCTCATATACAAACTCTCTGCCCTATCCCCAAAACCCTGCATATTTACCATGGCTAATCCACCTAACCTTCACATCTTTGAACATTAAGAGGCAATTTAGCATGGCTAATCCTCTTAACCTGCACGTCTTTGGACTGTGAAAGGAAACTAAAGCACCGAAAAGAAACCCATGCAGACACGGAGAGAATGTACTAACTCCACAGAGATAGTCATCCAAGGCTGGAATCAAACCCGGATCCCTGGTGCTGTGAGGCAGCAGTGCTAACCACTGTGCCAACTTGCCGCCCACTCTGTCAAGCCCCCTCAGAATCTTGTAGGTTTCAATGAGATTGTCTCTCATCCTTCTAAACTCTAGAGAATATAAGCCCAGTTTACTCAGTCTCTCATAATTGGACAACTCCTCATCGCAATTTAGTGAGCCTTCACTGTACTGCCTCCAATGCAAGTATTTCAGAAATACTTAGACCAAATCTGCACACAGAACTCCAGATGTGGTCTCACCCTCAAGCTCTGTACAACAGTAGCAAGATTTATTTCTTCCTGTACTCTGATCCCATGACAATAAATACCAAATTACTGTTTGCTTTCCTAATTCCCTGCTGTACCTGGTGTACTTGTATACTTATGTTCTGCTTTCCTTGTATAAGCACAGCCAAGTCTCTTTGATCATCAAGCTTACAAGTTTTGCACCTTCTAAAAAGCATTCTGCTTTTGTAATCTTATGTCCAAGGTGAATGACTTCACACTTGCCCACATATACTCCATCTACAATCTTGTTGCCAACTCAATTTACCTGTCTGTATATCACTTCAGCCTCTCTGTTTCCTCCCATTAGCTTACCTTTTCACCTCGCTTGGTATCATCAGCAAACTTAGATGCATTAACCTCTGTCTCTTCATCTAAGTCATTAATATTGCTTTTAAATAGCTGAGGTCCCAACACTAATTAATCCTTGCAGCACTCCATGAGTCACAGCCTACCAATTTGAAAATACCTTATTTCTGCCCATTCTGCTTCCTCGACATTAACCAACGCTTTATCCATGCTAGTATATTATGCCCAACTCCACGAGCTCTTATCTTGCCTAGGAACCTTTTGTGTGGCACCTTGTTGAATGTCATTTGGAAACCAGGTATACTACCTCTACCAGTTCCCCTATATATACACTACTAATTACATCCTCAAAAACTCCACTAAATTCCATTTTGTAAAACCATGTTGACTTGCTCTAAACATACTGTGCATTGTTAAGACTTCCTCAATAGTAGATTCCAGCATTTTCCCAACAACTGATGTTAGGCTCACTAGACTGTAGTTCACCATTTTCACTTTCCTTCCTTTCTTGAAATGCATTGTGATATTTGCCGGCTTCCAATCTAATGGAACTGTGCCTCAATCTAGGAAATTTTGGAAAATCATAGCCAGCACATCCATTATCACTACTGTTATCTCCATTAGAACCCTCTAATGTAGGCCATTAGGTCATGGGGATTTGTCAGATTTTAGTCCTTTATGTTTAGCCAATATCTTTTCTCTGCTGATTGTTAGAATGTAACCGGTGACAACTTTGTATTGGATGTAATGTGACCAATGGTAACAAGCTGTAAGAGTCAACTGACCCAGTAAACCATGGAACCAATTACAGAATGATGTGATGGTCAGCTGACTAGCTGACTCACTATAAATCAGAATCTGTTGGGAATTGTGAGGAACTTGGGGTGAGGCCCCAAGTTTGGAGTAATTAAATGTCTTTATTAAACCCTTTCTTTGATTTATAAGTTGGAGTAAATTTTGTTATATTTTTATTGTCTGCATTTGAAGAGTTTTTTATGAGGAGACATTGAGTATCTTAATTTCCTTATTCTTTTTAGCCCCTAGGTTACAGTCTATTTCTGGTATTGAAATTGTATCGTCTACTGTGAAGACAGACAAAGCATTTTCAATGCCTCTGCCATTCCTGCATTCCTCATGATAATTTCTCCTGTCCTGCTTCCAATGTTTACTTTCGCTACTTTTTAACGTTTAATCGACTTATAAAAGCTCCTAAAATCTATTTTTATATTTCTGACTAGTTCTCTCTCATATTCTACTTTTTCCCTTTTCTGTCAAGTTTTTGCTGTTCTTTTGTTGGTTTCTAAAACACTCCCAATCCTCAGACTTGCTACTGTTCTTTGCAACATCCTCCCAGGTAGTAAATAATTCATGCCAGATAAAGACGGAATTCTCCCAAAAAGTGTTGAACTCGTGGGAAAACTGGAATAATTCACACTGTTTTTTTACACTGGAGTTCGCACTAGAATCTCCCACATTCTGTGCGTAGCAGAGGCCACCAGTGTGAATATCATTAGATTTCAGGGGGTGGGGCCTATTCATACTGGAGAGTCTGAAACCAGTGGGCCCAGTGGCCTCAAACTGTCATCTCTCATTTGCTGGCCAACCCAGAGACCCCCACAATGCTGCCCCTCAAACCCCCCCCACAGCCTGAATGCAGCTCCCTCATCAACTCGCGGGCCAGCCCCGAACCCCCACCAAGACCCGGTGGGCCCCGATCTCCAGCTGCCTCCCCCCACCAGCAGTGATGATCCATTCCCCCCACCCTCCCGGTTGACCAATGCCCCCAGCCCGTCCCAATGGCTGGCCTCCCTTCAGCGCCCATTTATTGCAGTGGCAGAGTAGCACCCCCACCGATTGTCCCCTAGGCCCTGACCCTTAGACCCCACCCCAATAGGCCCTGCCCCTTGGCACTGCCCCATGCCCATTGCGCAATGCAAAGGTGCCCCCTGGGCATGGGCACTTTGCCCCTTGGGCAGTCCAGGGAGCATAGGCTGAGACTGCCAGTGTGCCCATGTCAAGCACTCATGTTGGCACTCTACACCAGCATCCCCCACGATGATGGCATTTCTGCAACTGCCTCAGTACTCAACGCCGACAACTGCCAGTTTCCAGATGCAATTTTACAACTCATCCGCTTCACCCTGGACCACAATGTCTTCACCTTCAACAACCAGTTCTTCATCCAGACACATGGAACAGCCATGGGGACCAAATTTGCACCTCAATATGCCAACATCTTCATGCACAGGTTCGAACAACACCTCTTCACCGCACAGGACCTTCAACCGATGCTATACACTAGATACATCGATGACATTTTCTTCTTTGGGACTCATGGCGAACAATCACTGAAACAACTATATGATGAAATCAACAAGTTCCATCCCACCATCAAACTCACCATGGACTACTCTCCGGAATCGGTTGCATTCTTGGACACACGCATCTCCATTAAGGACGGTCACCTCAGCACTTCACTGTACCGCAAGCCCACGGATAACCTCACGATACTCCACTTCTCCAGCTTCCACCCTAAACACATTAAAGAAGCCATTCCCTAGGGACAAGCCCTCCGCATACACAGGATCTGCTCAGATGAGGAGGATCGCACCAGACACCTCCAGATGCCGAAAGATGCCCTCATAAGAACAGGATATGGCGCTCGACTAATCGATCGACAGTTCCGACATGCCACAGCGAAAAACCAGATACACAAGGCAAACACACCCGGCTGTCCCATCGTATCGGGCAATGGGACCCTGTGCGAGAACCTCTCCGGCTATGTCGAGGGCATCCTGAAACCCATTGTACAAAGAACCCCCAGCTTTTGTCACGACACGACGGACTTCCTACAGAAACTCGGCACACATGGAGCAGTTGAACCAGGAGCGCTCCTCGTCACAATGGATGTCTCGGCACTCTACACCAGCATCCCCCATGACGACGGCATTGCTGCAACGGCCTCAGTGCTCAGCGCCAACAACTGCCAGTTTCCAGATGCAATTTTACATCTCATCCGCTTCATCCTGGACCACAATATCTTCACCTTCAACAACCAGTTCTTCATCCAGACACACGGAACAGCCATGGGGACCAAATTCGCACCTCAATATGCCAACATCTTCATGCACAGGTTCGAACAAGACTTCTTCACAGCATGGGACCTTCAACCGATGCTATACACTAGATACATCGATGACATTTTCTTCCTTTGGACTCATGGTGAACAATCACTGAAACAACTCTATGATGACATCAACAAGTTCCATCCCACCATCAGACTCACCATAGACTACTCTCCGGAATCGGTTGCATTCTTGGACACACGCATCTCCATTAAGGACGGTCACCTCAGCACCTCACTGTACCGCAAGCCCACGGATAACCTCACGATGCTCCACTTCTCCAGCTTCCACCCTAAACACATTAAAGAAGCCATCCCCTACGGACAAGCCCTCCGTATACACAGGATCTGCTCGGATGAGGAGGATCGCAACAGACACCTCCAGACGCTGAAAGATGCCCTCATAAGAACAGGATATGGCGCTCGACTCATTGATCAACAGTTCCAACGCGCCACAGCGAAAAACCGCACCGACCTCCTCAGAAGACAAACACGGGACACAGTGGACAGAGTACCCTTCGTTGTCCAGTACTTCCCCGGAGCGGAGAAGCTACGGCATCTCCTCCGGAGCCTTCAACATGTCATTGATGAAGACGAACATCTTGCCAAGGCCATCCCCACACCCCCACTTCTTGCCTTCAAACAACCGCACAACCTCAAACAGACCATTGTCCGCAGCAAACTACCCAGCCTTCAGGAGAACAGTGACCATGACACCACACAACCCTGCCACAGCAACCTCTGCAAGGCGTGCCGGATCATCGACACAGATGCCATCATCTCACGTGAGAACACCATCCACCAGGTACATGGTACATACTCTTGCAACTCGGCCAATGTTGTCTACCTGATACGCTGCAAGAAAGGATGTCCCGAGGCATGGTACATTGGGGAAACTATGCAGACGCTGCGACAATGGATGAATGAACACCACTCGACAATCACCAGGCAAGACTGTTCTCTTCCTGTTGGGGAGCACTTCAGCGGTCACGGGCATTCGGCCTCTGATATTTGGGTAAGCGTTCTCCAAGGCGGCCTTCGCGACACACGACGGCGCAGAGTCGCTGAGCAGAAACTGATAGCCAAGTTCCGCACACACGAGGACGGCCTCAACCGGGATATTGGGTTCATGTCCCACTATTTGTAACCCCCACAGAGTTTCACTGGCTGTCTTGTCTGGAGACAATACACATCTTTTTAGCCTGTCTTGATGCTCTCTCCACTCATGCTGTTTTGTTTCTTAAAGACTTGATTAGTTGTAAGTATTCGCATTCCAACCATTATTCATGTAAATTGAGTTTGTGTCTTTATATGCTCTGTTTGTGAACAGAATTCCCACTCACCTGAAGAAGGGGCTTGCAGCTCCGAAAGCTTGTGTGGCTTTTGCTACCAAATAAACCTGTTGGACTTTAACCTGGTGTTGTTAAACTTCTTACTGTGTTTACCCCAGTCCAACGCCGGCATCTCCACATTACAACTCAGACTCCAGCTCATCAACTCTGAACCAAAGTTGCACAAACTGCAGAGTCTCACTGCAGTGCATTCCATAGATTCCCATATGCTGCAGTCATGGCACACCACCAGTCATGCCATTTCCATCCAACCTTATTTATTTAATTAGTTAATATCTTTTATTATTTACACAGCTAAAGTAATAGAAAGTTATACTTTCCTAGCTAGGGAACAAAGGATGAAGATTTATTGGCTACTGGAGGATGGAGGTTGCAAAAAGAGCACCTCTTTCCCCCTCTGTACCGAATTTCCATGTGACGCAAATTCCCAACTTTGCACTCATTCTTCGTCATGCTCAGGTACAGTCTGTTCTCTCTGTTCGACCCCTTATTCGCAATTGTCCACAGATAGTGATTGCAGCCAAAGAGCAGTTGCTCTTTAAAGGCATATTTAAATTGCATCAGGAATATATGAAATAAATATCCACCAATCTCCATGGATAATTCCAAACTAACGGTGTGAGTAGCACTGGCAGACCGCCTAATTTAGTTTAATGACTGAATTTGAAGCCTTCTTTGACGCCACATGATCGGGCATGCGCTCCCAAAGAGACGACCATGCTGCGCACAAAAACGTTCTAAGTAATTACTCCCTCTTTGTCTCAGTTACAGAGACACAGCTCATACTTCACTGTTTTGCGTCTGTCAAGGATACACTGAATATTTATGATTGCTAGCAGATGTCCTGTAGAGTTGTTCATTGTGAATCAGAAGATATGTTAAATGTGCTCTATAAAGTGCGACAGTTCAAGTGTGACAAGGAAATACGGTTAAGTCTCTATATATAAAACCCTAAGTGTAATACTCAAAAAGGAAGAAAGGAAGTGCAGATGACTTACAACCTTTTTATTCATTGTTAGCTATTTTTAGTCAGTGTTAACTATTTCAGCAGCTCTATGCAGCTAAACACATTTGCACCTTCCTATCTTAATACTGACATTTAACCCTGTAAAAATAATTTACCTGGGATCACGATCAACTGGAGAAAGTTTAAAGAAAATAAAATAAATCTATGATATCTAATTGAAAGTAAAACAGTAACAATTTAAGTTATTAAGCAAGGTCATAATAATGAAATAGTACTGATTAACTTCAAATGTCAGGATTACCTTTTGTACTATTGTTTTTTTATCAGAAGAATGACTTGCAATCAGAACAGAAACATGCAACTAAATAGACCGTACTGCAATCCTGCAAATAAATACTTGAATAAAATGAGAAAAATGGATCAAATTATAAGACTCACTCTTAACCACAGGCCAATTTTCAACAGGTAAGTTTTTGCTGCAACTTAAAAGAGGCTCCAGGTGCTTGAACCTCTTGGCTTCGGCTAAGGGGCAGTGATGAATTTATCACCCATAGAGAACAAAGAAAATTACAGCACAGGAACAGGCTCTTCGGCCCTCCAAGCCTGCACTGACCATGCTGCCCGACTGAACTAAAAAGAACAAAGAAAATTACAGCAATGGAACAGGCCCTTTGCCCCTTCAAGCCTGCAAAGTTGTGAAAATTTGTGTAGCTCAGAGATTGAATGATGTAATCATGGAAAGGGCAGGAGTAAATTCACATTCCTGGCACACTGGTCTAGAAACCTGAATGATTTTTGGTTGCAGGTGTTTGGAGAGCACAGAACTTTTCCCTGTGCATGAATGGGGAGACCCAGCTGCCCTCAATATACTGGACTTCAGACTGCACTTCCATCAAGCTGGCAAGACATAAACATTCCTGCTGTCGAAAGAGTGAATAAAAATGAGACCGCTGCTTGCATCTTGGTAACACTCAGGTAAGGGATGGCCAAAGGAGTGCTCGGTGGCAAGGGAATGAGACCAGAGTACAAGTTAGGAGGAAGAACACAGACCATGGCAAGAATGCGGGGGGAGAGGTGGGGGGTCGTGAAAGAGAGAATGATGGACAGAGGCTCTGGCAAGATCATGGCCAGATCACCGGGCGTGGCAGCGATTGGAAGAGGGAAAGCCATGGCTTGGGTTGTTTAAATGTGAAACAGGGAAGGGTACTCCTGCTCCTCCTGGCTCAACATTCATGTGAGTATATTTCAAAAACTTTATCTTGTTATTAACGATGTAATACATGGTTTTGCTGAGTGTACCTGGTGTCAGCTGTCTCAATTAACCAATCTGGCAATGAGGGCTTCAAACAAGAATCAGGGGCGGGATTTTCTGGCCATGCTCACCCTGAAACTGGAAAATCCCACCCAAGGTCAACAGAATTCCATGGTCCACCCCTCACCCGCTACGATTCCCGTGGCAGGCAGAATGGGAAAATTTGGCTCTTGGTCCCTTACTTAGGTATTCCTGAATCTTAAACAAGCATTACAACCAATTTACAGTGCAGAAACATGCCCAAGATCCATGTCAGTGTTTAAGCTCCACACAAGGCTCCATTCTCCCCTCCTCGGGGGGGGGGGAGGGATCCTGAGTAGTGGGGCTGAAAGTGAGGGATGCATGGATGGGGACTGCAATGCACGGCATTGCAGAGGTGGGGTGGAGCAGGGTTTGAAATGTGTATACTTCAATGCCAGGAGTATTCGCAATAAAGTGGGTGAACTTGCAGCGTGGATCAGTACCTGGGACTTCGATGTTGTGGCTATTTCAGAGACATGGATAGAGCAGGGGCAGGAATGGATGCTGCAGGTCCCGGGGTTCAAATGTTTTAGTCGAAGTAGGGAAGGAGGTAGAAGAGGGGGAGGGGTAGCATTATTGGTCAGAGATTGTATCACAGTGTCAGAGAGGAGGTTTGATGAGGACTTATCTGTTGAGGTAGTATGGGCGGAGATTAGAAATAGGAGAGGAGAGGTCACCCTGTTGGGAGTCTTTTATAGACCTCCTAAAAGTTCTAGAGAGGTTGAGGAAAGGATTGCGGAGTCAATCCTGCTTAGGAGTGAAAGTAATAGGGCAGTTGTTATGGGGGATTTTAACTTGACTAATATTGACTGGAATTGTTATAGCTCTAGCTCGTTAGAGGGGTCAGTTTTTGTTCAAAGCGTGCAGGAAGGTTTTTTGACTCAGTATGTAGACAGGCCAACTAGAGGTGAGGCTATATTGGATCTGGTGCTGGGAAATGAGCCAGACCAGGTGCTAGACTTGGAAGTTGGTGTGCATTTTGGTGATAGTGACCACAATTCGGTTACGTTCACCTTAGTGATGGAAAGGGATAGGCATGAACCTCGGGCCAGTGGTTTTAGCTGGGGGAAGGGTAATTATGAGGCTATTAGGAGAGAATTAGGAAACATAGGTTGGACTAGGAGATTACAGGGACTGGGAACGTCCGACATGTGGAGTTTTTTCAAGGAGCAGCTACTGCGAGTCTGTGATAGGTATGTCCCTGTCAGGCAAGGAGGAATTGGTAGGGCTAGGGAACCGTGGTGCACCAAAAAAGTTTATTTGTTGGTTAAAAAGAAAAAGGAGGCTTATGTTCGGATGAGACGTGAGCACTCGGGTAGTGCACTAGAAAGCTTTAGATTGGCTAAGAGGGAGTTGAAGAGCGAGCTTAGAAGGGCTAAAAGGGGACATGAGAAGACTTTGGCGGATAGGGTTAAAGAGAATCCTAAGGCGTTCTATAGGTATGTCAAGAACAGAAGGTTGGTTAGGGCAAGTTTAGGGCCAGTTATAGATGGCAGAGGGAAGTTATGTGTGGAACCGGAGGAGATTGGTGAAGCATTGAACCAATATTTCTCTTCGGTGTTCACGCAAGGGGACATGAATATAGCTGAGGAGGACACTGGGTTGCAAGGGAGTAGAATAGACAGTATTACAGTTGACAAGGAGGATGTGCAGGATATTCTGGAGGGTCTGAAAATAGATAAATCCCCTGGTCCGGATGGGATTTATCCAAGGATTCTCTGGGAGGCAAGAGAAGTGATTGCAGAGCCTCTGGCTCTGATCTTCAGGTCGTCGTTGGCCTCTGGTATAGTACCAGAAGATTGGAGGTTAGCGAATGTTGTCCCATTGTTTAAGAAGGGGAACAGAGACTTCCCCGGGAATTATAGACCGGTGAGTCTCACTTCTGTTGTCGGCAAGATGTTGGAAAAAATTATAAGGGATAGGATTTATAGTTATTTGGAGAGTAATGAATTGATAGGTGATAGTCAGCATGGTTTTGTGGCAGGTAGGTCGTGCCTTACTAACCTTATTGAGTTTTTTGAGAAAGTGACCAAGGAGGTGGATGGGGGCAAGGCAGTGGACGTGGTATATATGGATTTTAGTAAGGCGTCTGATAAGGTTCACCATGGTAGGCTTCTGCAGAAAATGCAGATGTATGGGATTGGGGGTGATCTAGGAAATTGGATCAGGAATTGGCTAGCGGATAGGAAACAGAGGGTGGTGGTTGATAGTAAATATTCATCATGGAGTGCGGTTACAAGTGGTGTACCTCAGGGATCTGTTTTGGGGCCACTGCTGTTTGTAATATTTATTAATGATCTGGATGAGGGTATAGTTGGGTGGATTAGCAAATTTGCTGATGACACCAAAGTCGGTGGTGTGGTAGACAGTGAGGAAGGGTGTCGTAGTTTGCAGGAAGACTTAGACAGGTTGCAAAGTTGGGCCGAGAGGTGGCGGATGGAGTTTAATGCGGAGAAGTGTGAGGTAATTCACTTTGGTAGGAATAACAGATGTGTTGAGTATAGGGCTAACGGGAGGACTTTGAATAGTGTGGAGGAGCAGAGGGATCTAGGTGTATGTGTGCATAGATCCCTGAAAGTTGGGAATCAAGTAGATAAGGTTGTTAAGAAGGCATATGGTGTCTTGGCGTTTATTGGTAGGGGGATTGAATTTAGGAGTCGTAGCGTTATGTTGCAACTGTACACAACTCTGGTGCGGCCGCACTTGGAGTACTGTGTGCAGTTCTGGTCCCCACATTACAGGAAGGATGTGGAGGCTTTGGAGAGGGTGCAGAGGAGGTTTACCAGGATGTTGCCTGGTATGGAGGGGAGATCCTATGAGGAGAGGCTGAGGGATTTGGGATTGTTTTCGCTGGAAAGGCGGCGGCTAAGAGGGGATCTTATTGAAACATATAAGATGATTAGAGGTTTAGATAGGGTGGATAGTGATAGCCTTTTTCCTCTGATGGAGAAATCCAGCACGAGGGGGCATGGCTTTAAATTGAGGGGGGGTAGTTATAGAACCGATGTCAGGGGTAGGTTCTTTACCCAGAGGGTGGTGAGGGATTGGAATGCCCTGCCAGCATCAGTAGTAAATGCGCCTAGTTTGGGGGCGTTTAAGAGATCCGTAGATAGGTTCATGGACGAAAAGAAATTGGTTTAGGTTGGAGGGTCACAGTTTTTTTTTAACTGGTCGGTGCAACATCGTGGGCCGAAGGGCCTGTTCTGCGCTGTAATGTTCTATGTTCTATGTTCTATGTTCATCTCACCTGATCAATGTAACCTTCCATTCCTTTCTTCTTCATGTAGTTATCTAAATTGCTCTTAAATATGCCGATATTATTCACCACATACAGTCATTGTGGTAATGAGTTCACATTCAACAACACTCGGGGTGAAGAAGTTCAATTTCATGGCCAGAATTTTATGACTCCCCTTTCCCAGCGAATCGTGACATGAGGGGAATGTAAAATAGCAAGGATGGGGTTTCCTCTGGGGTCCCACCCACCCCAACCTGATCATGATTGTACGCTGGGGAGGGGAAGCTGGAGGGGAAGTACACCCTTGCTCCAATTAAGGCCCTTAAGTGGCCACCTTTTCCCACCCAGCCTCAGCTTTTAGGCTGGTAGGTGGATGGTAGATCGGGGGGGGGGGTTGCAGAGGAAGCTGAAATTGAACTGAGTTTGATCTAGGGTGGGAAAGGTGGGCGCTACCATCAGAAGACACCATGGAATCCAGTGACATCTGGACTTCTGCTCCTCCTACCCCGACCTATCGCGTGAGCTCCCAATCACCCTCCTCTCCCCCCCACTATAATATACCCCGCCCACCTTCCGACTTTCCCTACCACACCCTCCCTCCTCCCACTATCATAGAAACCCTACAATGCAGAAGGAGGCCATTCGGCCCATCGAGTCTGCACCGACCACAATCCCACCCAGGCCCTATCCCCACATATTTACCCGCTAATCCCACTAACCTACGCATCTTAGGACTCTAAGGGGCAATTTTTTTTTTAACCTGGCCAATCAACCTAAACCGCACATCTTTGGACTGTGGGAGGAAACCGGAGCACCCGGAGGAAACCCACGCAGACACAAGGAGAATGTGCAAACTCCACACAGACAGACTCCACACTAGCTTGACCTCTGCCACTTACCTTTCCTCTAGTTCCTGGCACTTAGTTCCAGCCAGCTGTATTGCCTCTCCTATGGTAGTCATGATGTGGAGATGCCGGCGTTGGACTGGGGTAAACACAGTGAGAAGTCTCACAAGAACACGTTAAAGTCCAACAGGTTTATTTGGTAGCAAAAGCCACTAGCTTTCGGAGTGCTTGCTGCTCCTTCATCAGGTGAGTGGGAGTACTGGTCACAAATAGGACATATTAAGACACAAACTCAATTTACAAAATAATTTGGTTGGAATGCGAGTCTTTACAGGTAATCAAGTCTCAAAGGTACAGAAATGTGAGTGGAGAGAGCATTAAGCACAGGTTAAAGAGATGTGTATTGTCTCCAGACAGGACAGTTAGTGAGATTTTGCAAGCCCAGGCAAGTTGTGGGAGTTACAGATAGTGTGACATGAACCTAAGATCCCGGTTGAGGCCGTCCTCATGTGTGCGGAACTTGGCTATCAGTCTCTGCTCAGCGGCTCTGCATGTGTCGTGAAGGCCGCCTTGGAAAACGCTTACCTGAAGATCAGAGGCCAAATGCCCGTGACCGCTGAAGTGTTCCCCAACAGGAAGAGAACACTCTTGCCTGGTGATTGTCGAGCAGTGTTCATTCATCCACTGTCGTAGCATTTGCATGGTCTCCCCAATGTACCATGCCTCGGGACATCCTTTCCTGCAGTGTATCGGGTAGACAACGTTGGCCGAGTTGCAAGAGTATGTACCGTGTGCCTGGTGGATGGTGTTCTCACGTGAGATGATAGCATCCATGTCGATGATCTAGCACGTCTTGCAGAGGTTGCTGTGGCAGGGTTGTGTGGTGTCGTGGTCACTGTTCTGCTGAAGGCTGGGTAGTTTGCTGTGGACAATGGTCTGTTTGAGGTTTTGCGCTTGTTTGAAGGCAAGAAGTGGGGGTGTGGGGATGGCCTTGGTGAGATGTTCGTCTTCATCAATGACATGTTGAAGGCTCCGGAGGAGATGTCGTAGCTTCTCCGCTCCGGGGAAGTACTGGATGATGAAGGGTACTCTGTCCGCTGTCTCCCGTGTTTGTCTTCTGAGGAGGTCGGTGCGGTTTTTCGCTGTGGCACGTCGCAACTGTCGATCAATGAGTTGAGCGCCATATCCTGTTCTTATGAGGGCATCTTTCAGTGTCTGGAGGTGTCTGTTGTGACCCTCCTCATCTGAGCAGATCCTGTGTATACGGAGAGCTTGTCCATAGGGGATGGCTTCTTTAACGTGTTTAGGGTGGAAGCTGGAGAAGTGGAGCATCGTGAGGTTATCCGTGGGCTTGCAGTACAGTGAAGTGCTGAGGTGACCGTCCTTGATGGAGATGCGTGTGTCCAAGAATGCAACTAATTCCGGAGAGTCGTCCATGGTGAGTCTGATGGTGGGATGGAACGTGTTGATGTCACCATATAGTTGTTTCAATGATTGTTCACCATGAGTCCAAAGGAAGAAAATGTCACCGATGTATCTAGTATGTAGCATCGGTTGAAGGTCCTGTGCGGTGAAGAGGTGTTGTTTGAATCTGTGCATGAGGATGTTGGCATATTGAGGTGCGAATTTGGTCCCCATGGCTGTTCCGTGTGTCTGTATGAAGAACTGGTTGTTGAAGGTGAAGACATTGTGGTCCAGGATGAAGCAGATGACTTGTAAAATTGCATCTGGAAACTGACAGTTGTCGGCGCTGAGCACTGAGGCAGTTGCAGCAATGCCATCGTCGTGGGGGATGCTGGTGTAGAGTGCCGAGACATCCATTGTCACAAGGAGTGCTCCTGGTTCAACTGCTCCATGTGTGCCGAGTTTCTGTAGGAAGTCCGTTGTGTTGCGACAAAAGCTGGAGGTTTTTTGTACAATGGATTTCAGGATGCCCTTGACGTAGCCAGAGAGGTTCTCGCACAGGGTCCCATTGCCCGATACGATGGGACGGCTGGGTGTGTTTGCCTTGTGGATCTTCAGGAGGCAGTAGAGATCTCCAATCCGTGGAGTACGTGGGTTGAGAGCACGGAGGGTGCTCTGAAGGTCCGGATCAAAGGTCTTGATCAGTCTGTTGAGTTGACGGGTGTGTTCTTTGGTCGGATCTGCGGGTAACTGTCTGTAGTGTTCCTCGTTGTTCAGTTGTCGGTACACTTCTTTGCAGTAATCTGTTCTGTTCAGTATGACGATGGCCCCTCCTTTGCTGGTTTGATGACAATGTTGCGGTTGGTCTTGAGAGCGCAGATGGCGTTGCGTTATGCTTGGGTGATGTTCGGGGCTGTCTTGTGAGCGCCGTTGATGAATCTGGTGTTGACGCACTGCCTGGCGGCTTGAGCATACATGTGAAGTCGAGGCAGCGACTCTTTCCTCTTCTGTTGCTGCACTGCGGATCTCTCTGTCAGCTGTTCCAGTTCATTGGCTGTCTCATTGTGTTCGCTGTTGGCCACTTGGGGTTTGTGGAAGAACTCCCGCAGCCTCATTCACCTGATGAATTCCTCTGTGTCTGCTGCGAGACTGATGGGGTCTATTTTGGTGGTGGGGCAGAAATTGAACCCTTGGCTGAGAACTTCGATTTCATCTGGTTGAAGTGTGTAACCCGACAAGTTGACAATGGACTTCCCTGCAGTGGTACTGTTTTCTATTGTGGTACCGGGGGAGGCTTGGTTGCTGCTGGTGGTGATGCCGAGTTTCTCAAGTTTCCTGTTCTTGGTGTGCATGTAGATGGCATAGTTCCGTTGTCGCATCAGCTTGGCAGAGTTTCGTAGCTGGTCTGCGTCCTGAGCACAAGTTGAGAATATGGACTCTATCTTGGTTTCCAGGATGCGGTATTTGCTGTAGAGCTGGTGTATGAGGTGGTTGAGGAGTGTGAGAGAGGTGCAACGGCAAAGTCTCTCAGCGTAGTCTGTGTTATAGGTTGTCCTGAGTGGGTTCGTGATCCATAGTCCTTTCGGTATCTTGTCTGCTTTCTTGCATCTTTGAAGAAATTTGATGTCTGTGTCACTATGCGCGATCTTCTTGGAGATCCTCTCCACTTGGAGCCGGCAGTTTGCGGTGTCGATAGTAGTCATGATGTGGAGATGCCGGCGTTGGACTGGGGTAAACACAGTAAGAAGTCTCACAACACCAGGTTAAAGTCTAACAGGTTTATTTGGTAGCAAAAGCCACTAGCTTTCAGAGCGCTGCTCCTTCATCAGGTGAATGGGAGTCCGGTTCACAAACAGGGCAGATAAAGACACAAACTCAATTTACAAAATAATTTGGTTGGAATGTGAGTCTTTACAGATAATCAAGTCTCAAAGGTACAGACAATGTGAGTGGAGAGAGCGTTAAGCACAGGTTAAAGAGATGTGTATTGTCTCCAGACAGGACGCTACGACAGACATGCAGACACTACGACAGCGGATGAATGAACACCGCTCGACAATCACCAGGCAAGAGTGTTCTCTTCCTGTTGAGGAACACTTCAGCGGTCACGGGCAGTCGGCCTCTGATCTTCAGGTAAGCGTTCTCCAAGGCGGCCTTCACGACACACAACAGCGCAGAGTCGCTGAGCAGAGACTGATAGCCAAGTTCCGCACACATGAGGACGGCCTCAACCGGGATCTTGGGTTCATGTCACACTATCTGTAACCCCCACGACTTGCCTGGGCTTGCAAAATCTCACTAACTGTCCTGGCTGGAGACAATACACATCTCTTTAACCTGTGCTTAACGCTCTCTCCACTCACATTTCTGTACCTTTGAGACTTGATTACCTGTAAAGACTCGCATTCCAACCAAATTATTTTGTAAATTGAGTTTGTGTCTTTATATGCCCTGCTTGTGAACAGAGCTCCCACTCACCTGGCGAAGGAGCAGCAAGTGCTCCGAAAGCTGGTGGCTTTTGCTGCCAAATAAACCTGTTGGACTTTAACCTGGTGTTGTGAGACTTCTGACTGTGTTTGCCTCTTCTAGCCATTGCAGCACTGTCCCTGGGATGACTGGAGAGATGCCAGCCAGTCTGATTTGAGTTGTAGACATCAGTAACAGATGGAACATGTGGGCTGAATATGTGGGAGCCACTTCATACAGTGAATGTTGCACCAGCTGCAGGTCAGTGTGGGTATCAAACACTTGCTGGTGAAGACTCAGGAGCACCCATGAATATGCATGCTCAAAGTGGTGATGCACCCATCACCAATCACCATTGGTGCATCATCAATGCTATCAGTCTGCAAGAGAAAAATGCTCAGAATTGCCAGGAGCGCAATATGACTTGAGGATGGGTCCCAGATATAAGAATCCTTACCCTATTTTGAGGAACCATCTGTGAAACTTGCCAGAGAGGAACGGGACTGAACAGGCATGGAGAGAGAGACCAGAGTGCCACAGCCATCAAAGTGACGATATCCCCAGTCTGCTGTTGGCAAATGCACATACAGGATTAACGCATGAAATATTGTTCAGAAAAGGGGCTGTGCATAATCATTAGAAAATTCTTTTTGTTCTCCACTGTAGGTATTCACAGCCACTCAAAGAACAAAAAGAGGAGAAAGCATTCCCCCCCCCCCCCAGCTCCAGCTCCAGTTCGAGCAATACATCCTGAGGTTGCCTCTGAACTCTCAAAAGGATGCACTGTCATGGCATTCCTCTGCACCCTTCACCAGAACAGAACCCACTTTGGTGGGTCCTCATTCTAGGTTAGGGTCAGGGTCACAACCTGGTGAGCACAACACTGGCCCATCTCTGCAGCTGAAAGACAATGTGACAGCTGAGGTCTCTGATATTGGGAGGACTGTTGTAAACCAGGTCCATTGTGTTGAGCTCCATGCAGATGGCTAGCCTCTGGATTTGGCCATAAGTGACCTGATGAAGATGCAAAGACAGGTCGAGGAACATCAGTCAAAAATATGAGACCATGCGCAAGCTTGAGTGAAAGCTGAATGAGACCGTCCATGCAATGAGTATTATCACAGCTCTGACTTTCAAATGCTTGGATTCCTCCATTGGAGAGGGTGGCAACTGCCATGAAGGTTCTGGGACCAGAGTTGACATGAAACCAGAGCTTGATGCCCAGGTGACTCGGTGGCACAGTGGTTAGCATTGCTGTCTCACAGCACCAGGGATCTGGGTTTGATTCCCGGCTTGGGTCACTGTCTGTGTGGAGTTTGCACATTCTCCCCGTGTCTGTGTGGGTTTCCTCCAGGTCTTCCGGTTTCTTCCCACAGTCCAAAGATGTGCAGGTCCAATATTGTACTCAGTGGTTGCCAGACATGTGCCCAGACCTGGATTCCATTGGGCTAGTCATGGGTGCAGTGCAGCAATTGATAGTTGAGAGGAAGACAGGGCACCTCAACCTCCTTCTTGTTGCCCTGCTCAAGAAGTCAGGGATGTGCCAACAAGCACCAACAGGAGGAGGGGTGTGGTGGACCTCAGTTGTGCCTTTGTCCTATATGGACTACCGTTGTATGTGCTTGTCATACCTGGACACACCCCCTTCCAGTTTGGTTCCTCCCCTCGGCACCTAGTAGAAAGGTGGCTGTCTCCTCCCCCTTGTTCAGTCCAGGTTGGTTATTTGTTGGGATCTGCTCCTGATTCTGTTGTGAATAAAAGCCTACACTTGTATTGGCACACCGGTAGTCTTTCGCCTTATTGATAGCGCATCAAGGGGTACCAGCAAAGTACTCTGGAGCTTTTATCCCAAGACACTCCAAGGCTGCTCTGAATCTTCACTTCCCCAGCCAGTGACCCAATCATGTCAGACCATGGAGGGTGTACCTGTGCAGGGAACTCTGAGGCCTGGAGCCCTCTTGACCTTAGACCACAAGAGGTCATATGGGGCATAGCGGTCAACAGGTTGCCTCCACCTCAGCTGTGGATGTCAGGCTGCACCTCAGCATAGTAATAGGAAAAGAAAGATTAAGAAATTATAAAGACGCAAAGATGGCACAGGTGTCTAATCAGTGTACATATGAAACTTACTTGTAAATGTATGTTTAATTCCACTGTATTCATGTATGATGGATTTTCCTTATGCTGCTAGCTGCTGCAATGGTATTGCAGGTACACTGTGGGACAATTTAGCATGGCCAATTCACCTAACCTGCACATCTTTGAACTGTGGGAGAAAACCGGAGCACCCGGAAGAAACCCACGCAGATATGGGGAGAATGTGCAAACTCCACACAGACAGTGGCCCAAGCTGGGAATCAAACCCAGATCCCTGGCACTGTGAGTTAGCAGTGCTAACCACTATGCCATCATATCAACTCTGGTCCCAGAACAGCACTTATTTAGAGCTACCCAATGCCAATGCGAGATGAAACAATAACTTGAATATTGCAAAGCCTGGCAATGCCTCTGAGGAGAATTGATAAGGACCCATGTTTTCCAAATCCTTGTTTTGAGGAAGTCTCAATTAAGCCAGAAATTTTTGCTTAAAGGGAGACGACTTCCAGAATTTGCTGCTGCAACTGGAGTGGACTAGTCAATCACTCAAGACTATAGGAGGAAGGGTCACTGATGGAGTGACTGATGAGTATCCACCCATGCAAGGTTATCAGAGACTTGATGATGTAGGAACCATGGGGAGCTGTCTTGAACAGACTAATGTGGAGTTATGTACTTGTCTGTATCTGTAATATAGTATTTATGTAAAGTTGCCTTTCTTCCTTTATATACATAAAATATACACTATTAAATTTATTTTTGATTGAGGTATCTGTCTATCATTTCCCTTTAATCATTAATAATTGCTTAATAGTTGTCTAATAAGGATTGTAGTTTTCATACTTGCTTGGTATTGAGTAACTCATTCCTGTTTATCCAGAGTACAACTCTGAACCTAAGTAAGATTCTACAAGGGATTCTTGTGCCCCCTTACACTTTGGACAAGAGTTCTGTGGGTTGGGTGCTTGAGGGAGTTACAGGAAGAGGGGAAGAAAAGGCTCCTTTGCTTTTCTCACATTTTTACCCTGTAAGAATTGGTTCTTACCCTACTGCAGGGGAAGAAGCTAGCTGTTTGGTGGGTGGTTAAGGTCTGTTCCATTCCTAATGTTTAAAATAGTATACAAATTGATAAGTTAATAGAATATATAAAAATGAAAAATAATTATTGAATTAAATAATTAAGTAGTGAAAGAAACGTTAAAGTTGGCAGGATAGGTGATATGTCAAGGCTTTTCCTGGTTGCCATTGTGATCCAAGGCAAACACATTTGCAGTAAGTGTTGTCGCTCAAGGAGCTTCGGCTGAAAGTCATTGAGCTGGAGGCTGAGCTGCAGACACTGCGACATGTCAGGGAGGGGAAAACTTATCTAGATACTTTGCACCAGGAGGCAGACATATCACTTAGGATAGGCTCTTTTGATTTTGTCAGTGGTCAGGGACAAGAGGGTGTGACTGTGAGTGAGGCAGATAAGGGGACACTGAGGGCTGGAGCACAAGAGCCTCCACCTTTGCAGGTGTGACAGGTTTGAGGTTCTCTCAGTTTATTTGGATGGAAGTGGGGGCTGTAGGGTGTATGAGATGAATGACCACGATGGGTGGCACAGTGGCACAGTGGTTAGCACAGTGGTTAGCAGTGCCAGGGACCCGCATTCAATTCCGGCCTCGGGTCACTGTCTCTGTGGAGTTTGCACCTTCTCTCCGTGTCTGCACGGATTTCCTCCGGGTGCTCCTATTTCCTCTCACATTCCAAAGATGTGTGGGTTAGGTGGATTGGCCATCTTCACATGCTCCTTAGTGTCAGGGGAAATAGCAGAGTAAACACATGGAGTTACGGGGATAGGGCCTGGGTGAGATTGTTGTCAGTGCAGGCTCGATGGGCCAAATGGCCTCTTTCTGCACTGTAGAGTTTCTATGATTCTATGACACCATGGTACAGGAAGTCATTCAAGTGGAGGGGAACAAAAAGCAATGTATTGGTAGAAGGGGATTATATAATGAGAAGGATTGACACTGTTCTTGACAGCAAAGAGCAAGAGTCCAGAAGTCTATGTTGCCTGCCCAGTATCTGAGTTCAGGACATTTACTTAGGGCTGGAGAAGAACATGCAGTGGAAGAGGGAGGACCTAATTTAGTCCATGTAGGCACCAATGACATTGGCAGAACAAGTAAGAGGTTTTGCAAAGTAATTGTGAGGAGCTAGGCACCAAATGCAGACGGGGTTTTCTGGCCGCACTCGCCCCAAAACTGGAAAATCCTGCCCAAGGTCAACAGAGCTTTCCATGGTCCACCCCTCACCTGCTACGATTCCCTTGGTGGGTGGAACAGGAAAATTTGCTCTATAATGTCTGAATTATTGATTTATTTACCTGAGCCATGTGCAACTTTGCATAAAGTTAATCAGATTAGAGAGATGAATGCATGGCTCAAAGACTGGTGTAGAAATGGGTTCAGTTCGTGGGGCACTGGCACCAGTGCTGGGGAAAGTGGGGGCTGTACCATTGGGACAATAACCACCTGAACGGTGCTTGGACCAGTAATCTAGCAAGCCATTAAACCAGGGAAGTAGAGTTTAAGACTAGTTTAAGTAGGGTTTAAGACTAAATAGTGGAGGCATGGGATCAAATTTGGAAGATGCGGTAAATCAAAGGGTAGAGACAAGACAAGAGTGAAAGGTACGGATATAGGAAATGATAAATAAATCATGTAAGGAAGGGATAGAGTACAATCTAAGAGTAAATCCATTAATAATGCTAGAGGGTACAAAAATAATAGAAGGAACCTTAGGTGAGTTCTTGTAGTGCCTCTTATGTGGGGACTCTGTATTTGAACACACATATCATTTCAAACAAATCAGATGAACTGATAGCTCAAATAGAAATAAATATGTATGATCTGACAGCTATTACAGAGATATTTCTGTAGGATGACATAGATATGGACCTGAATATTGAAGGGCACATGACATTTAGGAGGGATTGGAAACTAGGAGAAGATGGAGGGGTGGCTCTGTTAACTATTAGCACAATAGAGAATGATGACCTAAGTTCAGGAAATTAGATTGTAGGAGTGGTTTGGGTAGAGGTGAGAAATGATAAAGGCAAGAAGTCACATGTTGAAATGGTGTAAAAGCCCCCTAAAAGAAATCCCATGGTTGGATGGAATACAAGTAAAAAATAAAAGGCGTTTGTCAGAAAGATACAACGATAATCATGGGGAATTTTTAAACCTGCATACTGAGTCAGATGGACAAGGGTAGTCCAGATGAGGAGTTCATAGAATGGATTAGTTCAGTTGGCTGGACAGCTGGTTAGTGATGCAGAGCGATGCTGACAGCACAGGTTCAATTCCTGTACCGGCTGAAGTTATTCATGCCTTGTTAACCTTGCCCTTCACCTGAGATGTGGTGACCCACATGTTAAATTATCACCAGTCACAGCCTATGGTCATCTTTGACTCTGGCGATTTTATTTTTTACTTTACCTTATTTGCAGTTATGATTGAATAGTTGCCAATACATGTATGCTGTGAGATGTGGTAATGTTACTTGGGATTGTGGTCGGTGCAGACTCGATGGACTGAATGGCTTCCTTCTGCACTGTAGGATTCTATGATTCTAAGTACCAAGGCTGTGAGGATGAGATGAAGCCCTTGGATATTGGGTAAGAGTTTTGATAAGTAGACTTGATGAGTAGAGAGATAGGTGAGTAATCAGAATATGGTGATCTGTGCACTGAGGCTAGTGATGTAGGAGCAGGAAATGACACTTTAAGTTGCATTCACTGACTTTGACCACCATTTGAGGTCATTGAACTTTCCACATTTCTGTATTCAGGTCCTCAAAACACAATTCCTGGCATTGCTCCTGAATTACCAATCTCCCGGGTGTTATATCCCTAATATGCACCAGAAGGTGCATGGGGCAACCTCCAAAAGTCCCCACATAAGAGGCACTACAAGAACTCACCTAAGGTTCCTGAGGCAGCACTTCCAAAAACACGACCACTGCCATCTAGAAGGGCAAGAGCAGCAGATGCTTGAAACATCACCATCTGGAGGTACCCCTACAAATCCCTCACCACCCTGACTTGGAAATATTCCTTCACTGTCACTGGGTCAAAAATCCCTCCATAACACGCTATAGGTATATCCACACCTTATGGACTGCAGTGGTTCAAGAAGGCAGCTCACCACTGCATTCTGAATGGCAACTAGGGATGGACAACAAATGCTGACCTAGCCAGCGGCACCCACATCCTGTAAACTGAATTTTTTAAAAAGACTGCTCAGTAATTACCTTGCACTGGGAACCATCCAATTTAAATCAGAGACTTTGAATGGTTCCGACTCTCTTAGCAGAATAGTTACCCAGGAAATGTTAGAAGGATTAAAACCACTTCTAACTCTTGGGTAACTATGCTACTGGTCTCCCTGTTGCCCGCCTCCCCTCTAGATGCCCCGACTACTCTCCATGCCCCAGATTACCACTCCACCTCGATCACCATCCCGAATGCCCCCCCCCAGTAACCCGACATCTCCCTCTTACCACTCGGCACCTTCCCATGATCACGAGCTAGTGTCATATAAAGGGAACATGGCTTCACTTCCCCTGACACTGCTGCCCTCCACTAAAATGAGTCCAGAGCTACTGTGCTGCACTGACTTTGACCACCATTTGAGGTCATTGAACTTTCCACATTTCCGCATCCAGGTCCTCAAAACATGATCCCTAGCATTGCTCCTGAATTACCAATCTCCCGAGTGTTATATCCCTAATATGCACCAGAAGATTTCTCTTGTGGACAAAGTTGGAAGTCTATGTGAGAAATGTGCAACTCCAGACCAAAGGAAATAAAGAGAAGAGTAGCAATCTGACTATAATTGCAACTCCACAGTAATTCCAGCCCATTGAGCTCTATGGCTACATACTCCCAAAGCCTTTTCAACAAGTATCTGGACGACCTTCTTGCCCCTATCAGGTACAGGAAATATCTATTAATTTCTACCTCTTCCACCAAGGCTTCCAGTGCAGTATCTGTAAACCCGTCCTTCTCCATGTTGTATCAAACCCCACAGTTTTCCAGGTAACTGCACCACTTGCTCTAGACACAATGCACTTTTCTTTAAGAGGTGAAGGCTGGCTCAAATCAATGCAGGCTAGCCTTAACTGGTGCGAGCTGGTTGCATTTTTGAGTTCCCTCTGATGCATGAAGCCAATGACTGCACACAGCAAGCATTCAAATAAACAGGCACCAGCACGCTGTTGTGCTGCCTGCATTACACGAACAGGAGAGGTTAATCATACTCCCCTCATTTTTTGGAAACTATCTAATTTAGCTGGTAGTGGCTCTTGGTGCAGCTGTTAATTTAATTGATTTGGTTTGTCAGAAATAACATGGTTCTGAACAAACTTAAATAACTATTAAATATAAACATAAGACTGACATAATCACAGGGATTTACACAGGAGCGAGTCTTCATATTTTCTAGTCATCAATAGTTTTCAGAGCATTCGCTGTATATTGTATTTTGATAAGTAGGATTTAATATGATTTTAAAAGGGATAAAATTTGATCACAGCTAAAAATGTATATATAGGCGAGTGGTATCCAAACTCCTGTTGTGGCCATAATGTCATTTTATAATCAACATTATCTTTCATCATGATATTCCGAACTAGATAGTTTGTATAATATAATGAGTAAAGAGAGTATTTGATATTAATTCAAAGAATACATGAAAACAAATGTCTCTAATTGGCCATGATTGACTAGTAAACAAAGTGAAATGGTTTTGCAGCCTAATTTAGTCATTATTCCAAGCCTGAATGAAATCTCCACAAACACCATAGAATACGTAAAGTGATCTTTTGTGCTTTAAAAAAAGTGTTGAATTAAGCAGTGTAAGTAATAGGACAAGGTGAAAATTTAATGCGAAAGAAATGAACAACCAGATAATTCAAATTAGGTCACTGAATTAAAAGTATTGTTTCTGAGCTTTTAAAAAGAGGTACTTTTATAACAATACTAATTTTGTTTCTAACAAACTGGTGAGTCAGTGCACAGGATCTATGCTGTACCCAATCCTTTATTCCCAGAAGTATAAACATGAGGATGTTAGCCTCCTGGAATCCCTGATGTTCTGCTGTTGCTGCTTGTGACATGCCCATCCCAATGAAAACCTGTTTATAAGAGGGATTCAGCATTTATTGCTAGCTGCTAACAGGAAGAAATTAAGTGAAAAGGTGTCTTGTCAGGAGCATTAAATTATTACTAATTTGCTTGTGAATAATGGCAAGAAGTCTTGTTTTCCATCTGAAGATTGCCGTCAGCCTCAGCATTGCACCTTAAACTGTAGGGCTCCCTTTTTAGGTACATTCATTCAACAGTTACTAATTGATAAAGGCAAAATACTGTGGATGCTGGAATCTGAAACAAAAACAGAAAATGCTGGAAAACTTCAGCAAGTCTGACAGCATCTGTGGAGAGAGAGTAGAGCCAATGTTTCAAGTCTAGATGACCCATCGTCAAAGCTACAAATTGATGTGGAATGCCCTGCTGTTTGAAAAGAGGAGGAGGCATCTACAGTACATGGTGTTTCTGATTCCACTTTGGCAATGATGAGCAATACCCAAAAAAGCAGTGCTTTGCTGGAGAAACCAAACAGGAGTTATGTCACTTTCTTGCCCCAGACCCGAGCCCCATTCTGCCAGAGGCACTGCATTACCAGTGCCCAAATGTAATTTTAGGCTGGCTTAGAAGGTATTTCAACTGTCAGTCAATTGGCAGTACACCTCTACATTAAAAAAGTGACCAGTGCAATTTTTTCTCAAGCTGACCAGTTCATAATCTTTTCTCTGAACACTGTTCATTACTGTGAAAACTGTCTACTTTTACAGAGCGGCAGAATGTTTCCCATTTGCAAGGTGACATTGATAGCACCTTTGTTACAAGGTATATTCTTTCCCAACATGCCATTAACTCTATCAATTGGCAAAGTTTTCACTGAGGTTGCCTGCCCAGACTCCTGCACGTCATTTCTTCTTTCCACAAAAATATGCACAATTTTGTCAGTTATAACGGCTTTCAAGTTCAGCGGTGGGGTCAAGCAGGTCCTGGCAACAACTGTCTTTTGGATAAATTTCTTCATGCTGATGTCACTTTCGGCAATTCAAGTGTGGCGGGGTGGGGGGCGTGGGGGAACCTGCACGTCAGGGCTATCGACAAGCTGTTCGATTTGGCAATACTGCATACCAAGACCAAAGTGCTTAATGTCTGAGTCTGTGAGTTGCTATTTGCCGATGATGCCATCCTGGCATCCCATACTGAAGTTCAGTTGCAACAGCTTGTAGATTGGTTCTCTTGGGTCTGCAAGACGTTCAGACTGACAATCGGTGTCAGCGAAACCAAAGTTATGGGCCAGGATGGAGAAATTCCACCTTCCATCAACACTGAAAACCTCACTCCAGGGGCTGTCGACAGCTGCACATACCTTGGATCAATAATGACAAGCAACCTGCTCCTTGATGTCAAAATGATCACCAGGATTGCCAAGGCTGCAGCTGTCACATCAAAGTTGAGAAGTCGAGTGTAAACCAACAGCAAAGTAACCAAAAATACAAAGCTGCATGTGTGTACCAGGCTTGTGTTCTCAGTACCTCAGTACTCAGTACCTGCCTTTACAGTAGTGAGGTGTGGGCAACATATGCAAGCCAAGAAACATGGCTGAATAGCTTCCCTCTCTGCTGTTTTAGATGAGTATTGGACATCTCTGGGAAAGACAGAGTGCCAAATGTGGAATTACACCAGAGTGTAGGATCCCCTACATGTTTGTCCTCTTCAGTCAGCGGCAGTTCCAATAGTTGGGTCATCTGAGCTAAATGGATGACTGCCACATCATACGAACATACAAACTTATGAATTAGGTGCCTTAAGAGTCATGGCTGATCTTCTTGGAACTCCATCCTCCCCACCAAATCTGGGAATATCATATCCAACCGTGTCCATAAGTAGTGTCCTATTAATAGCTTAGCTAGAGTGGCCCCTGCAGTTGAATTTGGCGTGGTATTGTATGACAAAAAGAAACTAGCTATATGCAGAGGTAAAGACCTATTAACTTGCTTTTTCAATGGTGATTTGAACGTTTGTACAGTGCATTCCATTAACCTATTGAAGACTGCGTGGTAAGGTGCTGACCTAACATTTAATATAAGCATCAACTAAGATTAGAAATATATGCTCCATAAATGGCCTTGCAAAGTCTATCTTCTTGACCATGACATATCTGGCCACTTCCAAGGATGCATATTCACCGGTGGTGGCAGTGTCTGTTGGGCTTCATAACTGGGCATTATCTGACCACTCTTTCAAGTTCTTCATTGATACATGGCCACCAAACCTAACTTCATGCAAGTGCTTTCATCCTGCTTTGCCCTGGATATGCATCATCCAATTCCTGTAATAAACGTAATCTCCCATCGAGTGGTACTATAACACGGGCACCCCACAATAATACAGCCGTCCTCACCTGTTATTTCTGTTCATCTTTGTTGTTAAGGTTTAAGCAGCTCTGACTTATATCCTCATCCTTGCAGCATTATCTTCTTAACTTTTGATAACACTGAGTCTCCTTCAGTTCAAGTTCTTTCTGTTTAGTTGAGACTGGCAAAGTCTCTATCTGGTGCAGCACCAGCACTATTATGGAACCAATGGTGAAGGTACTGTCTGCGGAAAAGACAAATGGCTGAGTGCATTCACATTTGATATTGTGTCCCTGCGCAATGCTGGAATGTATAACTGTGCACTGTTAACAATAGAGCCCATCTTTGTACCCTTGCAGAGGCAAGTGGTGGCACTGGGTACATCTTCTCAGAATAAAACTAATAACAGTTTGTGATCTGATACAATTGTGATGGAACTTCTTCACCGCATAAATTACCACCAAACTTTCATCATCTATCAGGAATATTTTTTTCACATCTGATAATGTTCTTGATGCAAAGGCAATTGGCCTTTCTATTCCATCAGGCATCCTGTGGGACAAAACTGCTCCCATTCCATATGGTGATGCATCACAGTTAAGTACCAATGGCTTGATTGGATTAATGTGCACAAGCCGTGCCGATGACTGCAAATCCTGCTTTATTTTTGTAAACGTTTCTTTTTGTTCCTCTCCCCACTTCCAATACTGATGTTTCTTTAACAGCTGGTGAAGTGGGGCTAAGATTGTAGACACACTTTGTAAGGACCTACCATAATAATTCACCATTCCTTGGAATGATTTTAATTCTGATATGTCTTTCGGTTGTGGAACTTCCTTAATGGCTTTAAATTTATCTTCCAAAGGATGTAATAGCATCTACCCTAAAACCCAAATATGTAACTTCATCTGTCTGGAAAGTGTATTTCTCTTGTTTCAAACAGACATCCCCTTCCTTAAACCTTCTCAAAACTTCCTCTCAGTTTGATCTGTGTTCTTCAGATGCTCCCGTAATTAGAACATTATCCAGATAAAACAGTATGTTGAGGATGCTTTGTCATAAACGTTTCATCATACAATGGAATATGGCACAGGCTGATGAGACTCCAAAAGGTAAATGTCTATACTGGTATAAACCCTTGTGGGTGTTTATAGTAACTAATCTCTGGGAATCTTCATCCAATTCCAGCAGCTGATAAAAGTGACTGAGGTTTAATTTGGTGTATTTCATGCCCCCGGCTAATTTGGCATGGTGGTCCTCAAAGGAATGGGGTATTTGTCTATCTGAACTCCATGATTTACAGTAAGTTTATAAAATTAAATCCTTGCAGTACGGTCCGGCTTGAGGATAGGGACTATGGATGCAGCCCACTCAGAGAATTATAGCGGTTTTATAATACCTAACTCTTCCAAGCTTGACTTCAACCTGATGATGAAGTGCATAGGGCACTGAACGGGCCTGAAAATTTAGGCATTGCCTTATTCATCCTTACACAGCAACTCCTGAAAACCTCCATCTCGTAGTTTTAATATTTCCAAACAATCTAATTTTATTTGCTTCAGCCAATCATGGCCATGGCCCATTAGGCAAGGTCTGAGACCTTCAATTATCAGGACAGATGGTTGTGCTGTTTGTTTTCTGTAGGACACATCAATTGTTGCTTATCCTGTGGTCTTCAATGTCCCTCCTGTATATGGAGACTATATGACTCGTAATTCACACAAGCTCAATAGTTGGAGAGCTTTTTGGAGGTAACAAAATGTCTGTTCCCCTATGACTGTGGCCAAGGATCCTGTGTTGATTTCAATTTTAAGAGATCTGCCATTTACTATCAAGGCTATCACTATAGGGGACAATTTATTTAGTTGGACCTGGTTTAGGTTCCCTTGTAAGGCACATCATCAAGTTTTTAAAAAGAGTTAAGCTAACCCTTGTGGGGTTTTTGTTTGCACGTTCTGTCCTGACTGCTTCATTCTGCACCACACTTGTAAGTGACTCTCCTTATTACATTGGTAACATACATAATTTCTGCATCAGCAACCTTCTTGGGAGTGTTCTCTCCCCCATATCGAAAACGAGTTCCACCCTCCTTGCTGCATTCCCCTTCTCGGACTCTGCTGCGCCTGTAGTAGGGCTGATCTTCGCAACAACTGTTACCCGCCACAAATGGTTCACTTCGTTGGGCATGCCTTGTAACTTGTTTACACTCTGCTTAGCACATTCAGTGGCCTGGGCCATCGCCACAGCTTTTTCTGAACAGTGTTTCGTCTCAGCCAATAATTTCTTCTGTATGATGAAGCTCTTTATACCACAGACCAAACAGTGTCTCAACATTTCTCCTAAAGCTGGGCCAAATTCACAGTGCTCTGTTAACCCTCTCAATCTGGCCATGAAGCCTGAAACTATTTCCCCTGGCTCCCAGACTGCTGAATGAAATTTATACCTCAGCATAATGATTGAGGGTTGGGGGGTTAAAATGATTTATGACCATTTTGACAATTTAATCAAAAGACTTTGGGTGGAATTTTATGAAACAATTTCTAAGTGCTGAATAAGCGAGAAAACAGGAGAGTTTCAGGCTTGTTTTTCAGCTTGTTTTGAAAATGTAATCTTATGGCACTTAGTGCAAAAAGAGTGCCAAGTGCCATGATGCAATTCTCGCTAGTCAGATAGGGAAGGGGAGGTGGTGGTTGAGCCAGGGAAGCTGGCTGCTGAGCTCTAGGGGTGCCACTGCGCAGGCACCCCAAATATTGTCACTGACAATACCACTATACCACCACCTCCCTGGAACCAGCCACCAAGAAAAAATATCTCTTTTGGCCTCAGGCCTCAGGCCTACACTATTCATCTGTGCCAGTTACAGAAGGGACTGCCACTCACAAATCAGCCTCTACAGCTATAACAAACAATGTTCATTACAGAAGTGGCATGCATCCTGGGTACTAAAACAAAAGCAAATTACCACAGTTGCTGGAAATCTGAAATAAAAACAGAAAATGAACATAGAACATAGAACAGTACAGCACAGAACAGGCCCTTCGGCCCACAATGTTGTGCCGAGCTTTATCTGAAACCAAGATCAAGCTATCCCATTCCTTATCATCCTGGTGTGCTCCATGTGCCTATCCAATAACCGCTTAAATGTTCCTAAAGTGTCTGACTCCACTATCACTGCAGGCAGTCCATTCCACACCCCAACCACTCTCTGAGTAAAGAACCTACCTCGGACATCCTTCCTATATCTCCCACCATGAACCCTATAGTTATGCCCCCTTGTAATAGCTCCATCCACCCGAGGAAATAGTCTTTGAACGTTCACTCTATCTATCCCCTTCATCATTTTATAAACCTCTATTAAGTCTCCCCTCAGCCTCCTCCGCTCCAGAGAGAACAGCCCTAGCTCCCTCAACCTTTCCTCATAAGACCTACCCTCCAAACCAGGCAGCATCCTGGTAAATCTCCTCTGCACTCTTTCCAGCGCTTCCACATCCTTCTTATAGTGAGGTGACCAGAACTGCACACAATATTCCAAATGTGGTCTCACCAAGGTCCTGTACAGTTGCAGCATAACCCCACGGCTATTAAACTCCAACCCCCTGTTAATAAAAGCTAACACACTATTGGCCTTCTTCACAGCTCTATCCACTTGAGTGGCAACCTTTAGAGATCTGTGGATATGGACCCCAAGATCTCTCTGTTCCTCCACAGTCTTCAGAACCCTACCTTTGACCCTGTAATCCACATTTAAATTAGTCCTACCAAAATGAATCACCTCACATTTATCAGGGTTAAACACCATTTGCCATTTTTCAGCCCAGCTTTGCATCCTATCTATGTCTCTTTGCAGCCAACAACAGCCCTCCACCTCATCCACTACTCCACCAATCTTGTTGTCATCAGCAAATTTACTGATCTACCCTTCAGCCCCCTCCTCTAAGTCATTAATAAAAATCACAAAGAGCAGAGGACCAAGCACTGATCCCTGTGGCACTCCGCTAGCAACCTGCCTCCAATCCGAAAATTTTCCATCCACCACCACCCTCTGTCTTCGATCAGACAGCCAGTTACCTATCCAATCTGCCAACTTTCCCTCTATCCCACACCTCCTCACTTTCATCATAAGCCAACCTTATCAAACGCCTTACTAATATCCATGTATATGACATCAACTGCCCTACCTTCATCAAGACACTTAATTACCTCCTCAAAAAATTCTATCAAATTTGTGAGGCACGACTTGCCCTTCAAGAATCCGTGCTGACTATCTCGGATTAATCTGCATCTTTCTAAATGGTCGTAAATCCCATCCCTAAGGACCTTTTCCATCAATTTACCACCGCCGAAGTAAGACTAACCGGTCTATAATTACCAGGGTCATTTCTATTCCCTTTCTTAGACAGAGAAACAACATTCGCCATTCTCCAGTCCTCTGGCACCATCCCCGTGGACAGCGAGGACCCAAAGATCAAAGCCAAAGGCTCTGCAATCTCATCCCTTGCCTCCCAAAGAATCCTAGGATACATTTCATCAGGCCCAGGGGACTTATCGACCTTCAGTTTATTCAAAACTGCCAGGACATCCTCCCTCCGAACATCTATTTCCTCCAGCCTATTAGCCTGTAACACCTTCTCTTCCTCAAAACATGGCCCCTCTCCATGCTAGAAAATCTCAGGCTTGGCAGCATCTGTAAAGAGAGAAACAGAGTTAAAGTTTTGAATTTGTATGACTCTTTGTTCAGAGCTAAAGAAAGGGAGAGACTCTTAAGTACATGCAAGTGGACTCAAAACATGGAACTCTTGTTCCTTATTCGACAGATGCTGTAAGACCTGCTGAGTTTTTCCAACATTTTCTGTTTTTAATTACATGTTGGGCACAGTCTGTCACCTCCCAAGATGGATGGATGCCATCACTCATTTAATCAATGCTCAACATGTTAAGGATCACCAATCTCTAAAGTTAAAGTTTATTTATTCGTCACAAGTAGGCTTACATTAACACGACAATTAAGTTACTGTGAAAATCCCCTAGTCGCCACACTCCGGCACCTGTTTGGGCACATTGAGAGTGAATTTAGCATGGCCAATTCATCTAATCTGCACATCTTTGAACTGTGGGAGAAAACCAGAGCACCTGGAGGGAACACATGCAGACACGCGGGGAACGTGCAAATTCCACACAGACAGTGACCCAAGCCGGGAATCGAACTAAGGTCCCTGGCACTGTGAGGCAGCAGTGCTAGCCACTGTGTCACCCCTAATGACATATGTGAATGTTTACTATCCATGTAACAGCCTTGATTTTTTTCATCAGTTTACCATACTGCCAGCGTTTGTCACTAACGTGTGAATGGCTCCTTGGAGCTGAGGGTTACCCTTGGCAGCAGTAACTGTTGACCCCAGTGTGGTTTCCTCAAACTCTGGATGGATACTAATATAATAAGGCTCATGATGCAACAAACATCCTTATTGTGCAGACGCTTGCTTTTTTTGAAGGCATGCTGAAGTGTTCTAATAGATCCAAGAGTGCTCTTCAACCTAGCCTTTTGTATAATTGTGATGTGTTGTATGAAGCATAATTTTGCAATTAAAGGGAAGTGCCGCAAAGGAAGGACAAAAATTTGGAAAGCTTCTGGAGTGCTATGAGTAACATTTGTCAAGATTAAAGAGGTACAGCATTAAAAAAATGGCAGACCAACACAGAGAGAAAGGTATTGCCCTAGTGCAGGCAATCATCATGTTTTACTGCAAAGAGTGACATTTATGTCCAGTGGCCATCAATTTCATCAAATAAAGTTTCATGTAAATTGTGTTGCTTAATTGTATTGTACAAAAACTTCTGAGACAAGCACATTCCTTAGCCAATTGGTGTAACAATAAATTTTGGACATAAATTCCACAGCAATTGAAATTACATTAACGTTTTGCTATCAATTCACATTGAAGCAGAGATAAACTTCATTCCTTTGCCAATTAAAGCATCAAAATAATTTAGACAATAGGCACACCATGGATAATTGCCTGAGAAAACTAACTCTAAATCAGATCAGCAGGGAAAAGAGTCAGTATGAAGCATTTACAACAAATAAAACTTGCAATTATATAGCTTACGTTATCCCTAAGTGCTTCAGAGAAAAGTTATGAAAAACAAAATTTGACACAGAACCACATAGGAAGATATCAAGACAGGTTGCCAAAAACTTAGTGAAAGAATCATAGAATCCCGACAGTGCAGCAGGAGGTCATTCAGCCCATTGAGTCTACACCAACCCATTTTTTTATATTGCCAAAGCCCTATACCTGTAACCCCACGTATATACCCCACAAATCCCAATAACCTATACACTAAGGGGCAATTTAGCATGGCCATTTCACTTCATCTGCGCATCTTTGGACTTTGGGAGGAGACAGGAGGAAACCCACACAGACATGGGGAGAACATGCAAACTCCACATAGTCACCTCAGGCCGTAATTGAACGCAGGTCCTGGAGCTGTGATGCAGCATTGCTAACCACTGTACCATCATGCAACCCAAAATGTAGAGGTAGGTCTGAAGGAATAGTTTCAGGAAGGAGACAGATACCAAGAGGTTTAGGAAAGTAGTTCTCGGACATAGGGCCTTGGCAGCTGAAGGCATGAATAGAAGTGGTGGAACAATTAAAGTTGAGGTGTGCAAGAAATCAGAATTGGAAGCGTGCACAGTTCTTGGAGGTTGGGGGTATGTGGGGGGTGTTGTTGTAGAATTGCCTCTAGATAGAGGCCTCTAAATAGAGAATAGATAGAGTTAGAGAAGGGGCGAAACTATGGAAGATTTGAAAATAAGAATAGACATTTTAAACAATCATAAAAATAACTTATATTTCAAACTAAACATAAAACCAAACTAATTATTGATTTCAGCATTTAAGAAAAAAAATAATTTGTACTATGAATCTGCATAACCTTTTGTTAGTCTGAATACTTTTCTCTTCTACTCAGCTTGTTTACTTGCCATTTACAACTTGTTTTATGCATGTAATTATGTATAACTCTAGGCTTCATTTGATTATACATGTAAAAGAGTAAAAAGCAAAGATTGCTGTTACTTTTGGTTAGTGATAAGCAACAATATCAGTAAATTGGAACAGCAATATTAAACATATATAATACATCAATTTTAGTAATTCCTGGCATTTATTACAAATATTTCAATGGAGAATAACATCACAGCTGACATCTGCTCCTCTTTTATCATTTTTTCTTGACTCATTTCCATTTTCTTTTGTCTTTCTTCCTTCATGGTTAAGGAGTTTTGCATGTCGATATTTCTAAATAGAACATGTCCTCAAAAGTAAAATATAAACATCATCAATTCAATAAAACAATTAGCTTCCTTGAGCTCTCTGCAGTTGGAACTAAGGAAACAAAATATGCAACAATAATAACACCATAATAATGGCAATGTGAAATATATATACATTTGAATGCTTTATGTAAAAATTGTTATGGTTCAGGTTAGAAACTCCAAAGAATTATGAAACCTGCCTGAATCATACGTTTTACATCCTGAATGTGGCTAGGATAAGCATGAGACATTTCACTTCAGCCGTGATTCAAAAGACTCACTAGGGAGCTTTTATCAAACAAAGCTTATTTAAGAATATAGTTTACGTGTATAGTCAGAAAATTAGCAAGAACTTTTATCAATTCCAAACAAGAAACAAAACAACCACTATAATGTATAACCCTTAATTTATATTTCTAATGTGTTTCAATTAAACCAAAACCCATAGACTAAATAAAACTCTTTTTACAGGTTAACACAGCAGACTTCTGCTCACGTGATAGTGGAAATTTGAATCCTTTGGTTGAAGTCTGCAGTTCTTTGGATTCACTCCAAACAGTTTGAAGACAAGACCGCTTTCCGAAGCACCAGCGTAACTCTGGTCCATTGACACCAGTCCCCAACAACAGCAAACCTTCATCCTTCAGAAAAACACGATCTTGTAAGATCTTTTTAATTTGCTGTCCCTTCTAAAACAAAACCAAAAACTCAAACCTGCAGTTCCAAACTGAACCTGAAAATCAATCCTTGTCACCTGGTCTACCCACAGTTTTTTTTCTGCTCCCAACAATGACATCACCTAAGGCTGCGAGCATGAATTTTTTAAAAATCTTAAAGGGACACTAACATCACAGGTTTGTATTGAATAACTCATCAATGCCATGATCTATTCCAGGCATCTTTCTTCCTGAATAATCATGAATTATTAACATCATGGGGGTGGTGATTGAGCAGAAACTGAACTAGACTAGCTATATAAATACTGTGGCTACAAGACCAAGACAGCGGCTGGGATTTCTGCAGAAATTAACCCATCTCCTGACTCCCCAAAGCCTGTCCTACGTCTACAAGTTTGTTGTGCGATGGAATCCGTTCCACTTGTCTGCATGACTGCAGCTCCAACAACACACAAGAAGCTTGATACTATCCAGGAAAAAGCAGCCGACTTGATTAACATCTCATCCACTACATTTGACATCCACTCACTTCACTGACACACAGAGGCAGCAATGTGCATCATCTGAAAGATGCACTGCAGCAATTGCTAAGGCTGCTTTTGACAGCACTTTCCAAACTCATGACCTCTACAATCTAGAAGGTCAAGGGAAGCAGATGAGAAAACCACCACCTGCAAGTTTCCCTCCAAGCCACGTACCATATTGACTTGGAACTATATCAATGTTCCTTCGCTGTCACTGGGTCAGAATCCTGGAACTCCCTCCCTAAAAGCATTTGGGTGTACCTACACCACATGTAGTGCAGTGGTTCAAGAAGGCAGCTTACCACTTGCTTTTCAAGGGCAATTAGGGATGGATGGGCAACAAAAATGCTGGCTTAGCCAGCGAAACCCACATCCCGTGAAAGGATAACAAAAAACCTACAGTATCCATCACATGCTCTGCCCATGTTTATTACCTCTATCTAACAAATAGTGTTAATCTTTTTCCATTTCTTGTGATCCAATTACAAAGATGCAGCTTAAAGTACACTAAGCACAGCAGCGATTTTGGGAAGTTAAATAAGTTCTTTATGTCTTATTAATCTCCCGTGTTTACAAATTTACATAACATTTCAATAACCAAGTTATAGAATAGTTGGGCAGTCAAGGAAACCAAAATATTGGGGATTAAAATAATCTTAAAAATCACTAGAATCTCATGCATTACAAAGGCCAGAATTTGTAGATGAAGCACATATCCTGAATTTGCTTCATCTGCCTGTAATAACATGCATGAAGGTCACTCAGAATATATGAGTGATTAAATTAAAACACCATACTTCAAAGATTCAAAGAAAACGTAGAATAATAAAGCACAATTTCTTACCAAAACTGTTCTTCAATAATTTAGTAAAGCATGACTGAGTGTATCAACAGGCAAAATATATACAGCAGTATATATTGGCAAGTACATTCATAAGCATTAACAATACCTTGCCTAAAATCCATGACACAATTGTGCAGTTTATAAGCTAGAAACATTGAGATGAGGAAGAGTACAGCTGCCTACTCTTACTCAACAAGGTGTCTTGATCCCAACATCAATAATGCAGCACTTCTCCAGCAGTACGATTGTTTCCTAATTCCTGCCCATTACAGTTCTTTCTGGCTGAGACACTAATTTAGTGAAATTGTGTGCTGTGAATTCATGCTTATCAGCAACTGTTTTGATCCAGCCTGGCACAGAAAAAGGGCTTGTATCTAATTGACCTGAGTCAGATTCAAGCTCAGAGCCCAGCAAAAGCATTGCGTGCCTTCCAGTCTCCACAGCTATCCATTTTATTTATGAAATGACATACACATTAAATGTGAAAATTTTAAAACTGTATTCATCCATAGGGATGATGTGGAGACCTCCCAAAGATACACAAGGCAAACACACCCGGCCGTCCCATCGTATTGGGCAATGGGACCCTGTGCGAGAACCTCTCCGGCTATGTCGAGGGCATCCTGAAACCCATTGTACAAAGAACCCCCAGCTTTTGTCACGACACGACGGACTTCCTACAGAAACTCAGCACACATGGGGCAGTTGAATCAGGAGCACTCCTCGTCACAATGGATGTCTCGACACTCTACACCAGCATCCCCCACGATGATGGCATTTCTGCAACTGCCTCAGTACTCAACGCCGACAACTGCCAGTTTCCAGATCCAATTTTACAACTCATCCGCTTCATCCTGGACCACAATGACTTCACCTTCAACAACCAGTTCTTCATCCAGACAAACGGAACAGCCATGGGGACCAAATTCGCACCTCAATATGCCAACATCTTCATGCACAGGTTCGAACAAGACTTCTTCACCGCACAGGACCTTCAACCGATGCTATACAGTAGATACATCGATGACATTTTCTTCCTTTGGACTCAAGGCGAACAATCACTGAAACAACTATATGATGACATCACCAAACCACCATCAGACTCACCATGGACTACTCTCCAGAATCGGTTGCATTCTTGGACACACGCATCTCCATTAAGGACGGTCACCTCAGCACCTCATTGTACCGCAAGCCTACAGATAACTTCACAATGCTCCACTTCTCCAGCTTCCACCCTAAACACGTTAAAGAAGCCATCCCCTACGGACAAGCCCTCCGTATACACAGGATCTGCTCGGATGTGGAGGATCGCAACAAACACCTCCAGACGCTGAAAGATGCCCTCATAAATACAGGATATGGCGCTCGGCTCATCGATCGACAGTTCCGACGTGCCACAGCGAAAAACTGCACCAACCCCCTCAGAACACAAACATGGGACACGGTGGACAGAGTACCCTTCGTCATCCAGTACTTCCCCAGAGCGGAGAAGCTACGACATCTCCTCCGGAGCCTTCAACATGTCATTGATGAAGACGAACATCTCGCCAAGGCATCCCCACACCCACACTTTTTGCCTTCAAACAACTGCAGAACCTCAAACAGACCATTGTCTGCAGCAAACTACCCAGCCTTCAGGAGAACAGTGACCACGGCACCACACAACCCTGCCTCAGCAACCGCTGCAAGATGTGCCGGATCATCAACATGGATGCCATCATCTCACGTGAGAACACCATCCACCAGGTACACGGTACATACTCTTCCAACTCGGCCAACATTGTCTACCTGATACGCTGCAGGAAAGGATGTCCCGAGGCATGGTACATTGGGGAAACCATGCAGACGCTAGGACAACGGATCAATGAACACCGCTCGACAATCACCAGGCAAGACTGTTCTCTTCCTGTTGGGGAGCACTTCAACGGTCACGGGCATTCGGCCTCTGATCTTTGGGTAAGCATTCTCCAAGGCGGCCTTCACAACACACAACAGCGCAGAGTCGCTGAGCAGAGACTGATAGCCAGGTTCCGCCACATGAGGACGGCCTCAACCGGGATCTTGGGTTCATGTCACACTATCTGTAACTCCCACAACTTGCCTGGACTTGCAAAGTCTTGCTGGCTGTCCTGTCTGCAGACAATACACATCTCTTTAACCTGTGCTAATGCCCTCACCACTCACATTGTCTGTACCTTTAAGCCTTGATTAGCTGTAAAGACTCGCATTCCAATCATTATTCATTATTCTGTAAATTGAGTTTGTGTGTTTATATGCCCTGTTTGTGAACAGAACTTCCACTCACCTGACAAAGGAGCAGTGGCATTTGCTACCAGAACTCCCACTCACCTGACAAGTTAGTGGCATTTGCTACCAAATAAACCTGTTGGACTTTAACCTGGTGTTGTTGGACTCCTTACTTCATTCATAGGGTGCAGCATCATTGGCTAATTGGCATTTATTGTCCATCCCTAATTGCCCTCAAGAAGATGTTGGAGTGCCACCTCCTTGAACTGCTGTAGTCCATGAGGTGTAGGTACATCTGCAGTGCTGTTAGGAGGAGATTTCCAGGGTTTTAACGCAGCAGTAGTGAAGAAATGGTGATATAGTTCCAATTCAAGATGATGCATGGCTTGGAAGCAAATTTGCAGGTGGTGGTGTTCCCATGTTCTTCCAGGTGGTAAAGGTTGCGGGTTTGGAAGGTATTGTGGAAAGACCTTTGGCAAGTTTCTGTAGTCCATTTTGTAGATGGTACACAATGCTGCAACTGTCAGTTGGCATTGGAGAAAGTGAGTTTTAAAAGTGGTGGATAGTGTGTCAATCAATCGAGCTGCTTTGTCCTGGATGCTATCAAGCATGTTGTAGCCTCACTCCAGGAAACTGGAGTGTGTTGCATGCCTTTAGATGGTGGACAGGTCTTGTGGGCTCAGGGGGTGAGTTGGAAGCTGCTGAATTCTCAGCCTCTGACCAGCTACTGTAGCCGCAGTAGCTATATAGCTGGTCAACTTCAGTTTCTGGTCAGTGATAACCATCAGGATGTTGATAGTGGGAATTCAACAATGGTAATTCCATTAAATGGTCAAAGGGTGATGGGTTAGATTCTCTCTTGTTGGAGATGGTCATTGTCTGAAAGTTGTGTGGCACAAATGTTACTTGCCACTTATCAGCCATGGCATGAATATTGTTTATCTCTTGTACTCCATGGACATTGACTGCTTCAATATCTGAGGAGTCAGGGCTGGTGCTGAACATTGTGCAATCATCAGCAAACCTTGCCACTTCTGACCATATTGTGGAGGGAAGGACATTGCTGAAGCAATTCAATGTGGTTTAGTCTCGGACATTACCCTGAGGAACTCCTGCAGTGATGTCCTGGAGCTGAGATGATTGACCTCCAACAACCACAGCCATATTCTTTTGTGCCATGAATGACCCTAACCAGTGGAGTGTGTTTCTCACTTTCTTGGATAAGTGAATCTGGCAGAACCCAAAACAAAATATCAGTGAGCAGGTAATGACTCTGTAAGTAACACTATCAATGACACTTTCCATCACTGTGTTGATAATCGAGAGTAGACTGATGGGGTTTTAAATGGCCAGGTTGGATTTGTCCTGCTTTTTGGGTACAGGACATACCTGGAAAATTTTCTTCATTGCCAGGTAGATACCAGTGCTGTAGCTGTGCTGGAACAACTTGGCGAGGGGCACAGCTAATTCAGGATCACAAATCTTCAGTACTATTGCCAGAAGGTTTTCTGAGCCCATTGCCTTTTCACTATCAACGCCTTCAGCCATTTACTGACATCACGTGTAGTGAATCAAATTGGCTGAAAATTACTATCTGTGAAGCTGAGGATCTCAGGAGGAGGTCAAGGTGGATCATCCACCTGGCACTTCTGGCTGAAGATGGTGGCAAATGTCTTTTGTACTGTTGTACTGGGCTCCCTCCCACGTTGATGATGAGGATATTTGTTGAGCCTCCTCCAGTTAGTTGTTTAATTGTTCACCGCCATTCACAACTGGATGTGGCAGGACCATGTCTGCAGAACTTAAATCTGATCCATTAGTTGTGGGATATCTTGGCCCCGTCTATTGCATGCTGCTTCTACTGTTTGGGTTGCAGTTAGTCCTTTATTTAGCCTTACCAGGCTGACAACTCAATTTTAAGTATGTCTGGTGCTGCTGCTGGCATTCCTGCTCTCTTCATTGAACCAGGGTTGATCCCCTGGCTTGATTGTAATGTTGGATGGGGGAATAGGTCGTGTAGTTAAAGATTATGGTTGAATACAATTTTGCCGTTGTTGATGGCCCATTGTGCCTCATGGATGCCCAATTTTGAGCTGCTAGATCTGTTTGAAGGCATGATGCTAGTGCCACACAACACAATACGGGCGTCATCAATGTGCTTGATTAGGCTGCTGGACAGCAATCCAAATTTGGTACAATCCCCAGATGTTAAAAGGAGTGTTTTGCAGAATCTACAGAAATGGATTTGCCATTGTCATTTCCAGAGCCTCAGTTGGTCTATCTGGTTTGACGCAACTGAGTGGCTTGCTAGACCGTTTATGCATCTACCATGTTGCTGTAGGTTGTGGGTCACATGTAGGCCAGACCAGGTAAGGATGACAGATTTCCTTCCCTAAAGGACGAGCTTCTGATCGAATCACATGTGTTTTGCTAACATCAACAACAATCACATGGTCAATATTACTGAGACTAGTTTGTAATTCCACATTTATTAATTGAATTTAAATTCCACCAGCCACGAGAGTATTAGCCTGGGCCTTTCCCAGTATGCATCACTTGAATGCCAATGTTTTGCCTAGATAAGCATTTCTAATAACAAGAAAGTAGAACCATACACACATTTTTCAATGTATTGTCTGCAATATTTTTTTAAATTGGCATAACCTTTAAAAATAACAAGCGCACCAGAATGTTGAGGAATTTTGGAGCTGGCTCCCTGTCTGTGCCAAAGAGCTCAACAAGCTTCATGTTTCCTTGAAGAGTGAATTTGCAAAGAATGATCCCCCTTAGGCACTACATCTCATTTCACGTACAAAGTCTTTTATTTATGAAAAAACAAAGAGAAGATTAATTCTTTGATATTTCTATTATTGTCATTTCCAGAACCAGTTAGAATCTAACTGAAATAGGGAAGTTATCCATCCAGTTCCACTCTTACCAAGTTAAAGACTAATATGAATTTGGTGATATCCAACACGACTAAATATTTTAATTCATTTTAGCCTGACCTTTATCATAGTACATATTTATATCCATTTATTGAATCAATTCAAGGAGAGCCACTTCAGCAGAAACAGAGCCCAATGTACTGAAATGGGTACATCATTTGTAAACGTGTCAGGCTATTGGCCTACAACTGTGCTGGTAATGTGCCAAAAGCAAAAATACTCAATAGGTAGCAATTACCTGAGGTAAAGTTGTTGGATGGGATTCTCCCAAAAAAATTCTAAGTGCCAAATTTGTGTAAAAACTGGAGTTTTCAAAATTAATCTCCCACACTCTGTGCGCTGCAGATTGCACTAGCCTATTCCCGCTGGATAGGCCGGCAGCATAGCACTGAGCGGGCCATTGCTCATGCGCTAATCTGTCAGAGCGGAGGTCGGCATGTGCAGTAGCCCTGTACTGCTGGTTTCCCAATCGCTGGTCAGCTCAACCCCCCCACAACCCGATTGCTGGACTCCTGCAAATGTTTGGATCAGCCTCGATCTGCCCCCACCACTCCCCCCCCCACCCCCCCGCCCCGTCCCAAATGCCCCCGCAGTCCCAACCCCCCTGGCAAGTTGAACCCGTGCCCCTCACCAATGGCCAGCCCCAATTGCTCACCTCCCTCCCTCTGCCATCGCCGAATGCAGGGTGGCAGCAGGACTCCCCCATCCCTTGAGGGAATCTTACTAAAGAATTATTTATTTGAATTTGTGCACATTTTAATCCATCCAGAATCAAGACTCCTTCAAGATAAATATGCAGTTCATAAGGATTTAACCGATCTCTTCCTCCAGAGGCCCTGCACCCATTAGGCCCTGCTTCATCTGTCCCCACCCCCTTAGCATTGCCCAATGCCCGGTGGACAGTGCCAAGGTGCCTCTTGGGCAATGCCCTTGGGGCATCCTCCCTTATTCTCACCCTCACGGGGGACCTCCACGGCCCCCCTTCACTTCAGCGGGGTCAGGCCGCCAGCTTCCCGCAAGTGGGAAACTGTTGTAAACTCTGCTGCAGTAAAACCTTCCTGGACAGGGTGTATGTGTGTGTGTGTGGGGGGAGGGGGGGTGGGGTGGGGGGGGCGGAGGGTATGGTACTTAAAAAATTTTTTTTGCATATACCTAAATCATGTACGACACACTTTCAGCAGTGTTTCCGGCCTGCTAACTTGGAAGCGAGGCTGTTTAGGGCTCTAAAAACAGGAACATTTCTCAGCCTAAATCTCCTTCAAAAAGAAATAGGCTGAACTACTTTAATAATTGCCTTTCTTTATGTTGCTAGACTTGGCAGTTATACATTTGTTGGTTAGTTTTTCATTATTTATATAACTATGAGAGTGGAACCATATGAAATTATTATGATCAAAAACAGCATTAAATGTTTCCGACAATAGTTAAGTAAGACAGTAACTGAACCCCAGTTTAGCAACTATATTGTTATGACATTATTACACAATTTAATGATGGGGCAATAGAATTTATACTTGTACTATTATGGTGGCATATGTCAGCTGTTGATTTCCCCTTAGATACAACACTGACAGAAAAGAAAAGTGGTGAAATAAGTAAAATTCCCCACTGCCTTTGGTTTTCATGTATTTTTTTCCGATATTGGATCAGCTCTACCCAAGGAGATTAGCTGAAGTTAAATCCTTATGAACTGCATATTTATCTTGAAGGAGTCTTTATTCTGGACGGATTAAAATGTGCACAAATTCAAATAAATAATTCTTCAGTAAGATGTCCCTCAAGGCTGCGGTGTATAGGCAAACCACCAACTTCTCACACAATTTCTTCAGCAAATATGCTCCTTGGAAACATTTTAATCCAGTTGATTAAATCTGACACAAGAACTGTTTATATTCTGACATCTGGAAAACACAAATGCTTTGGGCATTGACATTCATATAGAAAATTCATACCTTTAAAAAAGCATCTCCAGTTCAGCCAAAAAGTCCTTAAAGTAGACAACTCTTACAATTAAAATTATGTAACTACACAATAAATAACAACACTGGTCTGTATTTCTATGACTGTATTCAGTGCTACTCTAAAACATACCAGATTGTATTGTATTTAGGTTGTGGTTGAAGACAAGTCTTCTTTAATATAATATATTAAACTAAAATTTCAAATTAATAAATAATATTAATAGTGCTTTTGAGATATGTATTTCGTTCCATTAAAAAACTTGAACCAGAATAAAACATGAACTTTATTTAAAAATGTAGATCTAAAAAAAAATATAATTGTTGCCAATAAATAAGGATGATGTTATAAAATAGAAACAAGAAACGCTGGCATTTCTTGCATGGTAATTTGAAATTTAGCGAAGTACTGAATTATCAGTAAACCCCAATGAATATATTAAGTGCGACAATGCTTTCAAATAAATCAGCCTAGCAGAACAGAGAATGTGATGTGAGAGAAGAATTTAAACCAATAAGATGCAAAATCCACAGTGCTCATTATTAGGGAATGAAGAGTGGCCTTACAAGTCCAGGATGGCATCCACGTCATACCTGCACACTTGTCAAGCATGTCACACTGGATGCTATAATGGTGAAGCCTTTTGTATTTGTAGACAGTATCTGCCAAAAGTATTCAGTTAGGAAAATCATGACATCAATCAACATATAATATTGCTTTGATGCCAGAGATTTTACTTTGGAGTTTGTAACACCTTCTGTTAATCATGCATGGTTGAACACATAGTCAGCAGCAAGTCAGAGCCCCCAGCAGTGCTATTTACAAGGATCATTGACAACTTAGAGGTTATTTATTAATTAATATCTACTGGCTGTTGTTCTAATTGTACAATTGTTTAGTGATTTCTAATGTTCTTTGAAGTTGCTAAAGGGTCTAGGTTGTGGTGTGTCACTTGCTGAAGGATGTTGTCCTGACTTCAAGGCTTCTGCATAAGCCAGTTTCTCCCAGATTTGGGTGAAATGGTTGACAAATCCGTCTTGGACTACAGAATGACTCAGAGAATGAACCGACATCAAGCAGGTCAGGACAATCAGCTGGAAGAAGGAGAGGATCAGGGGAAGAATGGATCACAATAGTAGGCCATCTCTGTCCAATCTGTGCAGGGAGAAATTCTCACACCTAAACCTCAGCTGTGAAAAGTGCATGATATGTCTGTGCTTCACAGAGGAGGTCTTTACTCAAACCTGCTGCAACCAAATATGGAACCTCAGAGTTGGTTGAGGATTGAACAAAGAACAATACAGCACAGGAACAGGCCCTTCGGCCCTCCTGATTGCATGAACAGTAGCAATGAACTTTTATACATTTGGTTCCTTCCAGGCTTGAGTAGGAGATATTTGCAATATTTGCATTTTGCCATCCACTGTTGCAAAAAGGAAGTCACTGAGGCTCTATGTTTATTGATAACTGGTTGCATTTCATTCTCTCTTGTCAGACAATAGCAGGAATACCAAACATGTAGCTTTGCAAGGATTGCTGTCTTCCCCAGGATACAGAATAGCATTGACTGTATGCACATTGCTTTGTAGATACTAATGACTGCAACCAAGAGGGATTAAATTCCATCAACTTCCAACTGATGTGTAACCGTACACAGAAATGCAGGTGGATCAATGCTAGATATCTTAAACGGGAAAATTTGCTACCAAATAAACCTGTTGGACTTTAACCTGGTGTTGTGAGACTTCTTACTGTGCTTACCCCAGTCCAACGCCGGCATCTCCACATCAGATATCTTAAACAGCAGTTTTGGTGCCTTCTTTTTCTGACAGTCTGTTGTGCCAGCTGCATTTGAACTACCATGACAATGGATGGCTATGAATGAACAAGGATTATTCGCTGATCATACAGCTCATGGCTGCACTGCGCAACCGAGGCATATTTGAGCAGCAATCATACAGTTAAAGCCATGCAGCTACATGACGTATGTAGGTTGGCACTTCACCAATGTTCTGTCATCTGATGGATGATAGAATGCTGGACTACTGTGACAATCTGCAAACCTCTCTGAATACTTGTGGCCACAACTATAGTGGCAGCAGAATGAGCTTGCATGGCAGTAAATTGGGCTTGCACAACAGAACATGGAGCTCTCACTGCAACACAAAGACATTGTTGCTTATTGGTTCTGCTTGTGCAGCAATTTAAAGCATCAACCAACAGACGCGGCATCAGAATTGAATCCCCAAATATGTGAATGGAGTTGGCTACCACCTCCATTCTGGAAAGGATTAATTCAGCGTTCTATGCAAATCCCCGTACAAAGTTGGTGTTGAATTATTTTATGACTCCTGACATCGTACGTAAGCTGTCTGCAGACCAAGTACTTCACTGTGGACACCTATCAACCTTCTTCTGTAGCCCAGTCCATCAAAGTACACATCTGAGTCCTTAAGAGACTCATATCAACCTCACTCAAGCTGGTGTCTGCACAACCTTTTGTCCCCATTCTGGCTGTTGGCAACATGTGCCCAATGCCTCATCACATACAGGTCCTGTCTCTGTGGTTATTCTCTAAATTATGTGCATTGTCGGTGTCTGAGTGTGAGGTCAATTGACAGTGTTTCTTTATCACCATTATCTTCCTCATCTTCCACCTTTTCAAGTGTAAATGGCAAGTTCACATCTTGTTATCCTCCTTTGAACTGCTAACGCCTTATTGAAACACTTTGGCCAGAATCCTCCGGTCTCGCATGCCCCGCCTCCACTGCTAGCAAGAACGGACAAATTGGCCCTCAGCCAAATCTCCATTCACAGCAGTGGGACCAGAGAATCCAAACCACAGGCCAGGTCAGAGAATTCTGGCCTTGATGTTCTGTTCTCCATTGTTACCAGCAGTACTGCATTTGTCGCCTTAGGTAAACATCTGTTTGCAGCGTTGCGAGGCTCATGTTAAAAGTTCCATTCGCATAACCAAATTATCTCTGCCTTTAAGCAGTTTACACTTTCTAATAGTTTGTAAATGTATATAACCAGCAGGAAACCTTCCAATTTATTGGAATTCCCTGATATTTTCATGTCATCGCTATTTTTCCTGACAATGTCATAGCTGAATTATTGGTAGTATGTGCAGGTTGTGAGAAATGGGTATGAAGATTGCAGCAGTGCTAAGTATGAGGTTAAGGCGAAGTATACGAGTTACTGTTACTTAAGAATCCTTATTGATAAGGATAGTTAATAGGTGAGTGATGGGATGTGGTGATTTGAGCAGTGTGTGATGCTCGCAGTGCAGTTGGTCGGTATGGTATTTAAAGATGAATTCACTGACTTTAGCATATTAGGTTGTCGAACCTTTTGCATCAATCCATTCAGGTCCTTGACTCCTGAATTTGACTGTAATGACCATCTGGTCACACATCCTGCTGTGCATTTGCTGGATATAACAATTCTCTCTTTTGCAATTCTTTCTCCAAGGTCTTTTGTGCAGTATTTGACAACCTTGGAGAACACCCTTTCCTGTATTGTGTGATTATTCAGTCTTTTTCTTTGTAGTGTTGAGATCAAAAAGGAGGAGGTATTGCGGTTCTTGAGAAACATTAAGGTAGACAAGTCCCCAGGGCCTGATGGGATATACCCCAGAATACTGACAGACAAGGGAGGAAATTGCTGGGGCCTTGAGAGAAATCTTTGTATCCTCACTGGCTACAGGGGAGGTCCCAGAGGATTGGAGAATAACCAATGTTGTTCCTTTGGTTCAGAAGGGTAGCAAGGATAATCTAAGTAATTACAGGCCAGTGAGCCTTACCTCAGTGGTAGGGAAATTATTGAAGATTCTTCAAGACAGGATTTACTCCCACTTCGAAATAAGTGGACGTATTAGCAAGAAGCAACATGGTTTTGTGAAGGGGAGGTTGTGTCTCACTAACTTGATCGAGTTTTCAAGAAAGTGACGAAGATGATTGATGACGGTAGGGCAATGGATGTTGTCTACATGGACTTCAGTAAGGCCTTTGACAAGGTCCCTCATGGCAGACTGGTACAGAAGGTGAAGTCACACGGGATCCGAGGTGAGCTGGCAAGGTGGATAGAACATAGAACATAGAACATAGAACAGTACAGCACAGAACAGGCCGTTTGGCCCACGATGTTGTGCCGAGCTTCATCTGAAACCAAGATCAAGCTATCCCACTCCCTATCATCCTGATGTGCTCCATCTGCCTATCCAATAACCGCTTAAATGTTCCTAAAGTGTCTGACTCCACTATCACTGCAGGCAGTCCATTCCACACCCCAACCACTCTCTGAGTAAAGAACCTACCTCGGACATCCTTCCTATATCTCCCACCATGAACCCTATAGTTATGCCCCCTTGTAATAGCTCCATCCACCCGAGGAAATAGTCTTTGAACGTTCACTCTATCTATCCTCTTCATCATTTTATAAACCTCTATTAAGTCTCCCCTCAACCTCCTCCGCTCTGCCATTGGTTACATTGTCTACTCACAGCATGTTACCATTAGTTACATTGTAATAGATTGTAATGTTATCATCGGTTACATTATAACACAGAACTAGAGAAGTATCATAGAATCCCTACAGAATAGAGGTGGTCATTCGGCCCATCAAGTCTAAACCGACCCTTCAGTACAGCATCACACCCAAATCCTATCCCCACATATTTACCCTACCATTCCCCCTAATCTACACATCTTGAGACACTAAGGGACAATGGTCAATCCACTAACCTGCATGTGTTTGGACTGTAGGAGGAAACGGAGACATGGGGAGAACGTCTAAACTCCACACAGACAGTCGCCCAAGGCCGGAATCGAACCCGGGTCCCTGATGCGATGACGCAGCAGTGCTAACCACTGTGCCACCGAGAGACACAAATCTTTTATGAAAATTGATCCTTTGCATTTTATGTTTTGTCAGTTTTTTTCATTTCCCTTTTTCTTTCCACAAGTATTTATAAAACATCATACCATCTCACAACCTTTTCCTTTCTCCTTTGATAGTTCTCATTATTTCAGCTAAATGATTCAATTCTGCTTTAACAGCGTTACTAATCTTGCTCCAGTTACATCAAATTTAAATGTCCACCATCTCTTTTATACCAGTTTAAATTCTTTCCACTTTTCCATAAACTCATAGCAACATTATAAGTGCCAATTCCATCAAGGTTCAGATTAACATTTCAGTATTGTCTTTCCTTGTTCCAGAGCTCCCTCCATAACAGAAGACCTAGAAATGCAAGACTTCTTTTGCTTTCCAGAGACGTTTCAACGTGTTCTATAATATCTTTCATTGCGTCACCAATGAAGCAGCATATTGTGCAGAGTCCAAGTCATGACTGCAAATAAGGCTTTCTATTTTCCTGAATCTGACACCAGTACCATTTTACCATTATTTTCCTGTAACGGTCTCACTCCTTTAGCAGATTATTGTTTCATATAGTGTAATATTATTTTGGGAGAAGCACCCTCCTTTGGGTAAATGTTGCCCACTTAAGTTGTCCAAAATTATTCAACTACCAAACTAGTCAAGTAACGAAGAAGCCCCCTGCACCAATGAGGCTTGTCTCTATCTGCTGCTGTTTCAGATTGTTATCCATCTCTCTCGATACTATTTGTATGCACTGTACTGAGATACAGAACTGGCTCGGTCAAAGAAGACAGAGGGTAGCAGTGGAAGGGTTTGTTTCTGAATGGAGGGCTGTGACAAATGGCATTCTTCAGGGATCAGTGTTGGAACCTTTGTTGTTCATAATATATATAAATGATTTGGTGGAAAATGTAACTGATTTGATTAGTAAGTTTGCGGACGACACAAAGGTTGGTGGATCTGCGGATAATGATGAGGGCCATCAGAGGATACAGCAGGATATAGATCAGTTGGAGACTTGGGCGGAGAGATGGCAGATGGAATTTAATCTGGACAAATGTGAGGTAATGCATTTTGGAAAGTCTAATACAGTTAGGAAATATGCAGTAAATGGCAGAATCCCCAAGAGCATTGATAGGCAAAGGGATCTGGGTGTACAGGTACACAGGTCACTGAAAGTGGCACTGCAGGTGGAGAAGGTGGTCAAGAAGGCATTCGGCATGTTTGCCTTCATTGGCCGGGGTATTGAATTTAAAAATTGGCAAGTCATGCTGCAGCTTTATAGCACCTTAGTTAGGCCACTTGGAATATAGAGTTCAATTCTGGTCACCACACTGCCAGAAGGATGTGGAGGCTTTGGAGAAGGTTGCCTAGTATGAAGGACATTAGCTATGAGGGAAGGTTGGAGAAACTTGGTTTGTTCTCACTGGAACAACGGAGGTTGAGGGACCACCTGATAGAAATCTATAAGGTTTTGAGGGGCATGGACAGAGTGGATAGTCAGAAGATTTTTCCCAGCGTGGAAGAGTCAATTACTGGGGGGCATAGGTTTAAGGTGCAAGGAGCAAGATTTAAAGGAGATGTATGAGGCAAGTTTTTTACACAAAGGGCGGTGGGTGCCTGGCTGCCAGGGGAGGTGGTGGAAGCAGATACGATAGTGACTTTTAAGGGGCATCTGGACAAATACATGAATAGGATGGGATTAGAGGGATATGATCCCCGGAAGGGTAGGGGAATTTTAGTTCAGTTGGGCAGCATGGTAGGTGCAGACTTGGAGGGCCGAAGGGCCTGTTCCTGTGCTGTAATTTTCTTTGTTCTTTGTTCAGGGTGATTTGTGTAAGGCCTTTCACAACCTAATCCAGCCACAATGCACCCGCCCCTTTTTGAGGAACAGACTGGTTTTAAGTATTGTTGGCTGCATCCTATATTCATGGTAATTATCAAGCAATACAAAGTTAATGTACTAACTGCATCACATTGAACAGGTGCGAGGTAATCGTGCATCCCAATCCCCATGCAAAATATTAGGGGCTGTCCTAATGTTTCTCCATTTGTCTTCAAAGATAAAAGCAGCTAGGAACTTACTATGAGCATGATTTTGCATAATACAGGAACACACTTAGAACATAATTCTCACTCTTTTCAAATGATGTGTTTTTTTTGTGGGATTTGGCTATTGCTGGCAAGGTCAGCATTTTACCCCATCCTTAATTTCCCTTAGAATGTTTGGTTTACTAGGCCATTTCAGAAGCCAGTTAAAAGTCAACCACATTGCTTTTGATCTGGAGTCACATGTAGACTAGGCCAGGTAAAGATAGCAGATTTACCTTCCTTAAAGGACATTAGTGAACCAGATGGATTTTTACAACAATTGATAATAGCTTCATGGTCACCATTGGAAACTGGCTTTATATTCTAGATTTATTAATTGAATTGAAATTTCAGCAGCTGGCATTGTGAGATTTGAACCCATGTCCACAGAGCATTAGCCCAGGCATCTGGATGATTGGCTCAGTGAGATTACCACTTTCTCCCCTCAACGAAGCTTAGTATCCTTTGCGTCTTTTTGTTTCATAAAAACAGAAAGTTCCGGAAAAGCCCAGCTGGTCTGGCAGCAATTGTGAAGAAAGAAACAGAGTTAATGGATGGGATTTTCTCTGATAACAGCAAAGGCTGATGTCAGGCGAGAAACGCCCAGCAACAGCAATGGTGGCTGTTTATATCATATATTGCGGCACAGATTCCACACCATGTCTCTGGTGGGCAGCCGCTGATTTGTCCACCCACGATCGCCTCAGTTCTTCAATGCTTGGGGCATCACATTAAAAGGTGCCCTAATGCACAGCAGTCACACTTCACAGGTCACCAGAAAGTGATGGCTTCCAGGAAATCTTGACCATTCAAGCACCGCTGTTGACATCTCCTTCTTCTTCTCTCCTGCCGATAAGTAAGAAGAATGACAGTGTGTCTACCTAGCTCCATGTTCCTGACAGTCTCCACACTGCAGTATCAAAGAGAGAGACTTGATGGTTAGCATTTCTCCTAAGAACCACCCTTGTCTTTTCACAGCTTAGACCTGCCTCCCAAAGCCCACTGAGTTATGTTGTGGCCCAGTCTTTAGTTCACATGTTTGTTGGTCAAGACACCATACCACCCCAGCCCCACACCACATGACCAAGTAGCAACAGCTTTGGCCATGCTATTGCTCAGTGTGTGAATGCTGCTGATTGTTGCTTCGCATTTAATCCTTGACATACAGACTTCCAATATCTATGACTGCAATGGTGTGCCTGTATCATTGCCTGACTGGGGCGACAGCTACATTCCCTTAGAAAGGTGGCAATGGCACACTGCCTAAGGAGCATAGTCTTAATCCTTGTCTGTGTGCTGAGGCGCTTATTGACAAGTGCTTTTCCCACCCGACATCGGTCTTCACCATTATCAGAGAAAGTCGCGCCCATTAACTCTGTTTTATTCTTCACAGCACTTTTTGTTTTTGTGAAGTAGAAAGACATAATAGATACTAAGCTTTATCAAGGGGAAATAGTGCTAATATCACTGAGTCAATAAGCCTGAGCTTTTATCTCATGATGTGGAAATGCCGGCGTTGGACTGGGGTAAACACAGTAAGGAGTCTAACAACACCAGGTTAAAGTCCAACAGTTTTATTTGGTAGCAAATGCCACTAGCTTTCGGAGCGCTGCTCCTTCGTCAGATGGAGTGGAAATCTGCTCTCAAACCGTTTGAGAGTCCAACAAAGGAGCAGCGCTCCGAAAGCTAGTGGCGTTTGCTACCAAATAAACCTGTTGGACTTTAACCTGGTGTTGTTAGACTCCTTACTACTTTTATCTCAGGCACAGGCATTGTCCTAAGCTCTCTCCAAGGCCTTGCGCTTAACCTGGTCTATGGGAGGCACTTGTCAATATTCATCTCAGCACACAGCCAAGTATTTCTTTCTGCTTTCAGATCTCCAGCGTCTGCAGTATTTTGCTTTGGTTTCTTGTTTTTGTGTTTTGGTCGAACTTTATTTCTTTTTCTTAATATTGCTGGAAACATGATTTCTCTGAATCTGTTTTCCCTGAGAAGTATAATGTATTTTTAAGCCCCAATATGACTATACTATCTATTGCAGCAAATAGAAAGGCACGCTAGCCATATCATCATGGGATGAAGGTTAGCAGAAGTTGAAAGGAGAGAGCAGTGTAAAAATATTACTACAAGGGCATTTGCAGGTCACTTTAGTTTTGTGTCTGGTAAGAATAATTTAACAGACTGCAGGATAAGCCATGGGAGAGTATGGGGCATGTATCAGAGAATCCCAAACTATTTGAATTAACAAACAATTTTAGATAAACAAGATGAATTCGATAGCAAAAGGGGCAGGGCCTTGTGTAACTATATGCAGCAATTTCATAAATTTCTCATATTTATGTGTTCCTTTTGAATGTATTTACATTACCATCATATAAGCAGAGAAATCTACATAAATAAACTTGTGTATCTGTACATAACAATGAGACTAGTTCTTCCCCATAATACCTCACTATTCAACACTTTTTCTATTACATTTCACAAGGCTGTTTAATGAAAGGTATGTGTATGAGCCTGGATTTTTCTGAATTACTATGTAATTTAAAATGTTTGAGAATAGATCCATCTGTACGCTCAATAATACATCTCAATCCTCATTCATTGCTATGATTTGTACTTTAAATCTCTTGATTAGAAAGTGATGGAAATAGATATTTTGTGGCTAGCCTTCCTGCAGCGTGACCTGCTGAAAATGCACTTCAATCACAAAGCAAACAAGGAACAGAATACATTCAGGAGGCAGTGGATTTGGAGAAGCACTCATTATTCATAGCATTACGGCAGAATTTCTGGATGTAACTGCGGGAGAGGTCTTACATAAAATGTTTGTTCTCCTTGTAAGTTAGGCAACAGTTTTGAAGTTTAAAACAGCAAGGAGCTATAGACATGTTGTTTTTCCCTTTATAACTTTCAAGATTATACAGCATTTTGCATAAATGTAACTAAAGATCTCCATATCTTCAATCAGATAGGGAGCATTGTTGTCTACATGTCCCCAGCATGACAATGTGAACACTTGTCAGCCACCATCACAGCTTCTTCTTTAATGGAGAGCTGCAGACCTTTTGCATTCTTTGGCTAACGTTACTGCAGCCTAAAGTCTCTGAGATCCCTTACCTGAGTAGGCATACGCTTTAAAATTCAGGTAAAGGCCCCGCCATTGTAAATTTTGGATTTGTTTAATCCAACACTACAGACATGTTTTGGCTTATGACACTATTCAAGGGAGTTTCATTATATGACCCCCTGCCTATAATCCCATTTCTCACAAACTTGCCATTGGTAATTGGACATATTCATATATGTCTTCCTATGACTTCCAGTTTGAACTGCTGTCACATTTATAGATTGAAATAACATAATAGGAGAGAATGAATTAGAAAAGATGATGGACCTCCCTAATGGAATTTTTACCTTTATGGGAATAGGAATTGTGGCACAAGAAGGGAAATTTTATAAAGTAAAGTTTATTTATTAGTCACAAGTAGGCTTACATTAACACTGCAATGAAGTTACTGTGAAATTGGATCGGAAATAGTTGGACAGATATAATATCAATGGGAATATATAATTGCAGGAGGGAATGAACAAACTGAGTCTTCCAAAACTGTGTGGAACTTCAACAAAAACGGCTTTATTCAACATGCACGAGGGAGAGCAGAACTCATGGCTGTAACTGCAGCTTGCTTCCGAGTTACTCTACTGATCATCAGTTCTTACATATTCTTAGACTTATTCGCATTACAAAGAGCTATATTTCAATTAGGTCATCAGGTTGCACTTCGAATTGGTTACAGTTCTGTTTTTGATTACATTATGCAGTTCCATTGTCTTGGGTGCTTCAGTTTTAATCACTTTGTGGACATCTCTTATTCACAATATCAAAGCGTTGTGCTTGTCAAACCGATTTTGATGGGGTGTTAATTGTCCCATCTCCTGGATATTTGATTAAGTTTTCAGAGGCAAAATGGTTCCTCTAGACCTTTTGGAGCTTTGATAATTGATCTCAATTCGCATGTGGTTGTTGCAAACTTGGAGCGATACCACCTGGGGTGTGATTGTTTTAGTGCCGTCTCAGATATAGTTATTTGTATTTTGTCCTGTCTGCCTGCAGTGGGTGTGGATGCTATAGTGCTGTCTGTTTAACCCTTTCCATACACTCTTCTCCTACTGCAGCCCACACTCCCTAGGTTCTACCCTTCTACAATCATGTTAATCATATTTGTATGTTCTATGACTTTCATCATATATTGCATTAATGTACACACGTGTCAATTGTGAATAACCTGCTTATTCACACAAGAAGAAGTTTAACAACACCAGGTTAAAGTCCAACAGGTTTATTTGGTAGCAAAAGCCACACAAGCTTTCGAGGCTCTGAGCCCCTTCTTCAGGTGAGTGGGAATTCTGTTCACAAACAGAACTTATAAAGACACAGACTCAATTTACATGAATAATGGTTGGAATGCGAATACTTACAACTAATCCAGTCTTTAAGAAACAAAACAATGGGAGTGGAGAGAGTATCAAGACAGGCTAAAAAGATGTGTATTGTCTCCAGACAAGACAGCCAGTGAAACTCTGCAGGTCCACGCAACTGTGGGAGTTACAAATAGTGTGACATAAACCCAATATCCCGGTTGAGGCCGTCCTTGTGTGTGCGGAACTTGGCTATCAGTTTCTGCTCAGCGACTCTGCGCTGTCGTGTGTCGCGAAGGCCGCCTTGGAGAACGCTTACCCGAATATCAGAGGCCGAATGCCCGTGACCGCTGAAGTGCTCCCCAACAGGAAGAGAACAGTCTTGCCTGGTGATTGTCGAGCTCGACAATCACCAGGCAAGACTGTTCTCTTCCTGTTGGGGAGCACTTCAGCGGTCACGGGCATTCGGCCTCTGATATTCGGGTAAGCGTTCTCCAAGGCGGCCTTCGCGACACACGACAGCGCAGAGTCGCTGAGCAGAAACTGATAGCCAAGTTCCGCACACACAAGGACGGCCTCAACCGGGATATTGGGTTTATGTCACACTATTTGTAACTCCCACAGTTGCGTGGACCTGCAGAGTTTCACTGGCTGTCTTGTCTGGAGACAATACACATCTTTTTAGCCTGTCTTGATGCTCTCTCCACTCCCATTGTTTTGTTTCTTAAAGACTGGATTAGTTGTAAGTATTCGCATTCCAACCATTACTCATGTAAATTGAGTCTGTGTCTATAAGTTCTGTTTGTGAACAGAATTCCCACTCACCTGAAGAAGGGGCTCAGAGCCTCGAAAGCTTGTGTGGCTTTTGCTACCAAATAAACCTGTTGGACTTTAACCTGGTGTTGTTAAACTTCTTACTGTGTTTACCCCAGTCCAACGCCGGCATCTCCACATCATATTCACACAAGTACAATATAACACCAAACTATTAAGCATACATATATTCAAAATGGTACCCCATTCTTGTTACAGTGCAAATGAGGCTTTGTAGCTGCATCCTATAACCCTAGTCACAAGAGGAATAACCAGTCATCATCCCATTTGCTGCAAATGCTCTCACAGTTGTCTCCTAGTGACAAATAGAAAGAAAAATAAAGGTTTGCTTTAATTTGGGCACATTTCCCCAGGATTCCAAAGCACTTCACCCTGCCAATGAAATACTTTTGAATGTTTTTGTTGCAATTTAGGAAATGTGACCAATTTGGGGATAGCAATATTCCATGAGAAGCAATGAAATAAATGACCAGAGATTATGATTTTGAAGTTGTCTGAGGGATAAATGCTGCCTGGAACACTAGGGAGTCTTTTTCTGTGGTTCTTTGAATAGCTCCATGAGATCTTTACATCTTGGGGACATGCAGGCAACAATGCTCCTTGTTCTACAGAAGATGTGAAGGTTTGCAGTTATATTTATGATAAATGCAATATAATCTTGAGAGCAGATGGTGCTTCTGTGTAACATTTTAACTGATAGATGGCACCTCCAATAGTGTAGCTCTCCCTTTGTACTGCACTGAACTGCAACTCTAGACTATGTACTCAAGTCTCTGAAGTGGGTCTTCCAACTCAGAGGAAAGAATGCTCACTCTGAGCCTGAAGGCCATTGAACAGTGAAGCACAGAGCATTGATACTTACTATTAACTCATGCTACTTTCTGTGCAAATTGACACTGAAAGGAAATATATCTTGGATTTATTATTTCTTCAATTAAGTTTGTTCATATTACTGGATGAGGAGATGGGATATATTATAAGATGTCTGAAATTAAATTAAAACCATTCTAATAGATTTTTGGTGAACAATAGTTTAATTCATATTTGCATTATTTATTTGAAGTTTAAAATTGCTTATATATATTCATCATTATAACCTTAGTGATTGCATTCCTCTTATGTGGTGCTGCGTTACTACATAGAAAATTTGATTTAACAGCAAATAATCTTGGAAATGAATTTGTATATATCCAAGATATACATCAATCATTCATAGAACATAGAACATAGAACATTACAGCGCAGAACAGGCCCTTCGGCCCACGATGTTGCACCGACCAGTTAAAAAAAAACTGTGACCCTCCAACCTAAACCAATTTCTTTTCGTCCATGAACCTATCTACGGATCTCTTAAACGCCCCCAAACTAGGCGCATTTACTACTGATGCTGGCAGGGCATTCCAATCCCTCACCACCCTCTGGGTAAAGAACCTACCCCTGACATCGGTTCTATAACTACCCCCCCTCAATTTAAAGCCATGCCCCCTCGTGCTGGATTTCTCCATCAGAGGAAAAAGGCTATCACTATCCACCCTATCTAAACCTCTAATCATCTTATATGTTTCAATAAGATCCCCTCTTAGCCGCCGCCTTTCCAGCGAAAACAATCCCAAATCCCTCAGCCTCTCCTCATAGGATCTCCCCTCCATACCAGGCAACATCCTGGTAAACCTCCTCTGCACCCTCTCCAAAGCCTCCACATCCTTCCTGTAATGTGGGGACCAGAACTGCACACAGTACTCCAAGTGCGGCCGCACCAGAGTTGTGTACAGTTGCAACATAACGCTACGACTCCTAAATTCAATCCCCCTACCAATAAACGCCAAGACACCATATGCCTTCTTAACAACCTTATCTACTTGATTCCCAACTTTCAGGGATCTATGCACACATACACCTAGATCCCTCTGCTCCTCCACACTATTCAAAGTCCTCCCGTTAGCCCTATACTCAACACATCTGTTATTCCTACCAAAGTGAATTACCTCACACTTCTCCGCATTAAACTCCATCCGCCACCTCTCGGCCCAACTTTGCAACCTGTCTAAGTCTTCCTGCAAACTACGACACCCTTCCTCACTGTCTACCACACCACCGACTTTGGTGTCATCAGCAACTTTGCTAATCCACCCAACTATACCCTCATCCAGATCATTAATAAATATTACAAACAGCAGTGGCCCCAAAACAGATCCCTGAGGTACACCACTTGTAACCGCACTCCATGATGAATATTTACTATCAACCACCACCCTCTGTTTCCTATCCGCTAGCCAATTCCTGATCCAATTTCCTAGATCACCCCCAATCCCATACATCTGCATTTTCTGCAGAAGCCTACCATGGTGAACCTTAACAAACGCCTTACTAAAATCCATATATACCACGTCCACTGCCTTGCCCCCATCCACCTCCTTGGTCACTTTCTCAAAAAACTCAATAAGGTTAGTAAGGCACGACCTACCTGCCACAAAACCATGCTGACTATCACCTATCAATTCATTACTCTCCAAATAACTATAAATCCTATCAGTTCCGCATAAACTAAATAAAATGTAAGTGAGAACACAGGGAGTTTGGTCTCATCATTTTGTTCAAGGAAAGTTATATTAGTTTTCAGTTATATGTCTTTTTTCTTTTTTCCCATTTATTTGTTGATGTGGGAAACAAAGGAAAATGCAGCGTAACTGAGGATTTTTGACCAATTTTGTTTTTTTTCAACCATTCTTCACTATCACTTCTTGAAGTTAGTCCATGACACTGGAAAGTCTCCAATGACAGCACCCATTCATATGTCAAATAAACAGTCAAGAGCCAATTTAACTAGTACACCATTCCAACACAAAATTTTACCTGTCAGAAGCACTCAGTCTGCTGCGCTCCTCATGATTTTCAGTCCATTAGTTTGAGAGGCGAAGCCTGAAAAGAGCACATAGGATTTTACTCTACCTTTCCAAAAACTTTAGCAGGGTGACTGAATGTGGAAAATGGAAGAAGATGAATTACCACCAAATCCCCACCTATTTTTACCTTTATTCTGTTTCCTGCCAAAGTGATATCGAGCTGCAGTTTCTGCCCAGGAAGAAGCTGACATACTAAAATAAGATCATTACTCATTACTGCATGATATAATTTTCTGTCACTGTGCTTCTGTTCTAAGAATGAATAAAAGTAAAGTAAAGTTTATTTATTAGTCACAAGTAGGTTACATTAATACTGCAATGAAGTTACTGTGAAATTCCCCTAGTTACCAAACTCCGGCGTCTGTTCGGGTCAATGCACCTTAACATCACATCTTTCAGACTGTGGGAGAACCAGAGCACTCGGAGGAAACCCGCACAGACACGGGGAGAATGTGCAAACTCCAAACATACGTTGACTCAAGCTCAGGAATTGAACCCAGGTCCCTGGCCCTGTGACGCAGCAGTGCTAACCACTGTGCCACCATGAAATAGGTATCCAATCAGTTCAAAGGTGATGAAAGATTCTTTAGAAAGTTGAACTTCCAAAAATCTTTTGATACACAACAAAACTTGTGAACAAAGTGATAGCTCACAAAATAAAAGGGACAATAACAATATGGATACGAAATTGGCTGATTTATAGGAAATAGAGAATGGTGGTTGATGGATATTTATTGGGCTGGAAGAAGATTTGTAGTGGAGCTCTCCATGGATTGGTGTTGGGACCCCTGCTTTTCCTGATACATATTAATGACCTGGATCTTGGTGTATGGGGTACAATTTACACAGTTGTGTATGATACAAAACTTGTGCTTTTAAACTGTGAGGAGACAGTGAAGAACTTCAAAAGGACATAGACAAGTTGTGGGAATGGGCAGGCAAGTGGCAGATGAAGTTCAATGTGAAGAAATGTGAGGTGATTCATTTTGGTGGGAAGAAACATAGAGACAATATAAAACACAGAATACAATTCTAAGGAGATGCAAAAGCAGAGGGACCTGAGTATATCTATGTGCATTGAAGGTGAAAAAGTAGTTAATAAAGCATGCAGTATCCTAGACCTTATTAATAGGGGTACAAGAGCAAGGATGTTATGTTAAAATTGTGTAAAAACTGGTTCTGCCTCAACTGTAGTGTCCAGTCCAGTTATTAGGAAAGCTGTGAAAACATCAGAGAGAGTGCAGAAAAGATTCATGATATTTGTTCCAGTGATGAGGAACTTCAGTTATGCAGATAGATTGGAGGAACTTTTTATCTTGGAAAAGAGAAGGAAATTTGATTGAGGTATTCAAAATCATGAGGGTCTTGATAAATAGGGAGAAAGTAGTGGATGAGGTGGAGGGCTGTTGTAGGCTGCAAAGAGACATAGATAGGATGCAAAGCTGGGCTGAAAAATGGCAAATGGTGTTTAACCCTGATAAATGTGAGGTGATTCATTTTGGTAGGACTAATTTAAATGTGGATTACAGGGTCAAAGGTAGGGTTCTGAAGACTGTGGAGGAACAGAGAGATCTTGGGGTTCATATCCACAGATCTCTAAAGGTTGCCACTCAAGTGGATAGAGCTGTGAAGAAGGCCTATAGTGTGTTAGCTTTTATTAACAGGGGGTTGGAGTTTAAGAGCCGTGGGGTTATGCTGCAACTGTACAGGACCTTGGTGAGACCACATTTGGAATATTGTGTGCAGTTCTGGTCACCTCACTATAAGAAGGATGTGGAAGCGCTGGAAAGAGTGCAGAGGAGATTTACCAGGATGCTGCCTGGTTTGGAGGGTAGGTCTTACGAGGAAAGGTTGAGGGAGCTAGGGCTGTTCTCTCTGGAGCGGAGGAGGCTGAGGGGAGACTTAATAGAGGTTTATAAAATGATGAAGGGGATAGATAGAGTGAACGTTCAAAGACTATTTCCTCGGGTGGATGGAGCTATTACAAGGGGGCATAACTATAGGGTTCGTGGTGGGAGATACAGGAAGGATATCAGAGGTAGGTTCTTTACGCAGAGAGTGGTTGGGGTGTGGAATGGACTGCTTGCAGTGATAGTGGAGTCAGACACTTTAGGAACATTTAAGCGGTTATTGGATAGGCACATAGAGCACACCAGGATGATAGGGAGTGGGATAGCTTGATCTTGGTTTCAGATAAAGCTCGGCACAACATCGTGGGCCGAAGGGCCTGTTCTGTGCTGTACTGTTCTATGTTCTATGTTCTAAACTGTTCTCACCTTGGAAGGATCATGAACCAGAGGGCATGGATTTAAAGTAATTGGCAAAAAAAGCAAGGGCAACATAAGGAAAAACTGTTTCATGCATTTAATATGTGTGTGGTTAGAATCTGCATGGAATGCCTTGCCTAAGAATGTGGTGGAGGCAGGGTCAGTTGAGGCATTCAAAAGTGAATAAGTTTGTTATCTGAAAAATTGGAATGTGTAGAATAATGGGAAGAAACCTGCCAAATAAGACTGGTTGAACAGCTCATTCGGAGGCCTGGTACAGACACAATGGGTCCTTCTGTACTGTAACAATTCTGCAGAAAGTTTTTTGACATCACTATTTTGCTCCCTTATTTTTATGTAAATATTTAGTGCTTTTTCTATGGAAGGGATTTAATCAGTGGCATGCCATTCCACGGAGCCAGGGCCCATGCAATTGAAATGATTATTTAAAGGGCTGATGGCAAGCAAGTGAAACATGTGCAAGTGCTTGACAGGCTGAATTTCCATTGGAGGAACCTGCTGTCAGGTGAGAGTTCAGCTGGTCTGGGCAAGCTATAGAAGAGCCACTTGGACAAGCAGAGAGGCTCTGCATCAAGGGCATTGGTTCCCCGTCCATCTCTGTTTGCTCTGCAGTTTGGCCAATTTATTTTTACCACCCTTCATAAACCTCAGCCCTACCTCCCCCAACCCTGCCCCTTAAACTTATGCCCCATCACTCTCCACATCCTCATTAAAATCTATTATCCTTGGCACCCCCTTCCAAGCTCATGTCCAAGCTCTTCACAATATAATTGAAGATATCAGAGCAAAGACATAGACATATGATTCAGCAATGTCTCCCTGCAAATTCTACCTTCAGCCATCAGGGAATGGTGGGGTATGATTTTCCTGAGCAATGGTAACAGGGTGTTACCATTGGCTGTCTGGACATAGATCGCATAGGAAGATAAAAATTTTGGAATCCACCCAAGGTGAGGGCGCAGTGCCAGAAAAGAGTCAATTGCTTCTTTTGACCTGTCCATGTGGGTATCAGGCTATGTATTTCAGTGAGTCTGCAGCTCAGCTAGGTGTGATCAGCCTGAGGTCTGCATAACATGTGAGGCCAAAGCTTCTGACAGTTTGGCTTGAGTGAACAATTGAATACAAACTGATACTTCAACCAGTCAGCATGTGTGAGGGGGATGCTTGCAGACACGGGATCAGTGGCATTTGTCAAATCACTAAATCTTCATTTACTCCACCAGAACAAGCAGACTCTCATCAGGCAGAGGGGTGCCCAAATGAAACTCCTTGGCCCTTGAAGAAATGCTCCACACCATTGGGAAGAACGGAGGTTGATTCATTACTGATGGCAAGGCTGAAGTGGCAAGGCAGCAGAGTGAACATGCATCTAATCTGATGCTTGCATAATAGGCGCAGAGGACCAGGAAAGGAATGATGCTGTCTTTATAGATTCTGTGGGATCTTCATGTGTTTCTTTTCATTCTCCCTCACAGATGTTCACAATCAGACCCCAGGCCTTAGCCACTTGAGATGGAAAACTCATCTTTGGGCATGATGAGACCAGTGAGCCAGAGGATGCACTGTCCCTTGCCTCCACCAGCTCAGCTACAACCACCTGGGTCATGGAGGACTCGAATTTTGAATTGGGGCCACATTTCAGTAAGCAGAACAGAGACACATCCCAGCAGCTGAGGAAGGCTGTGACAACCGAGGCCCCTGATACTAGGAGGACTGTTGAAGATCAGGCCCGTGTTCAGCCCCATGCTGATGACAGACCTCTGATTGTGGCCAAAGTAAGCCTGTTAAAAATGCAGCAGATGTTAGAGGAAATATAGCAGAGGTTCTAGGGGTTATGCAGAGCACTGTGCAATGTATGAAAGAGTCCATGTGTGCCATGAGTTCTGGTCAAAGATTCAACACAAGAAGACAGAAGAGAGAGGACAGCCCTCCTTCACTCCCCATTTCATCAGAAAGCTTTTCAATTTTCACTGATAGGTTGAAACTGTGATACTTTTGTTTGTGTCGAACAGTTGAATCCAATTGTGGATTACTTCTCCAAACCTATTTTGGACAGCACATCCATCATTTTCTGTCAAAGGCCTTCTCCTGATGCAAGCTAATGAAGGACATGTCCATCCCCTTCTATTACACAGGGGTGATCATATTTCTGAATAGCACAAAGCTATCAGAGACCCTCTGCTGAGTAAAGCTCAGATCTAATCAGAGTGGATACAAATTCCAGAGCAGACTTGACTGAACTGGTGATGACTTTAGACAAGAATTTTGTCATTCATGTTAAGCAATCAAATCAGTCACCAATTTATTTCTTCTCTCTCCCCCTTTTGCTTGTAGATGAGGACAATTATGCCTTTCCTCACAGAATCTGACATACTGCGAGTTGCATATTCTCATACACTTCCAGCAGTTCTCGGACAATTCAGTCCCACAGAGTAATATCAAACTCAGACAGTAAGTCACTGCTTCTGGAAATTTTTCTTGGCTCATTGGTCTGAATGATCTATTCCTGCTCCTGATTCTCATGATTTTATATCATGGCAGCTGTCATCAGCTCATCCAGAGTTAGCAATTTGTCCAGATCCGGCACCTCTGCCCCCGCCGTCATCTAAGACCTCTGTGATAGAAGACATGAAGGATTGGGATGCTGTCTAGGGCCTTCATGTCATACAATTTGGCATAAGAATTGTTGCTGATCCTTAGGATTCCAGGCGGCAATAACATTACTGAGCTGAGTTTGTCCTTCAGGCTGTTGTTCACAGAACTCTCAATGTGCACCTTTTGGGAGAAGAATTGTGAACAACTCTCATCCAGCTCCACAGAGCAGGTTCTGCACCAGAAAAGGAACTTACTGGAACCCTCTGTAGCAAAGAGTGAGGCCTGCTGTTTCTTTACCGCTTAAAGATCCACCTTGACTGCAACCCCCGCAGGACGCCAGCAGGAGCAGAGTCTACATGGTTTCCTGGAGTCAGGGCATTTCCCTCTCTATCACCTTTTGAACACCTTTCATGACTGCTTCCCACCAGAGTGTCAGGGATTCAGGAGAGAGTTTCATGGTTCCCCAAATCTGGTGATTCCTTGAGTTCCTCAGTGTTTTTAAATTTGTTCAAGAGATGTGGGTGTCATTGCTGGCTGAGCTAACATTTATTGCCCATCCCTAATTGCTCTTGCATAGCCATTTCAGAGGAAATTTAAGAGTCAACCACATTGATATGGATCTGGATTGACATGTCGGTCAGACCAGGTAAGGGTGTCAGATTTCCTTCCTTAAAGGACATTAGAGAACCAGATGGGTTTTCACGATAATCAACAATGGTTTCACGGTCATCATTAGACTTTTCATCCCAGATTTTTATTGAATTCAAATTTCACCATCTGCCGTGGAGAGATGCTGGATCCCCAGAGCATTACGCTGGGTTTCTGGATTATGAGGCCAGTGACAATACCACTACACCGCTGCCAACGGAGTCAATAGTATCACATTCCACTTGGATATCTCCCTGCCAACTCTCTGATCTGCTTGTCGGTGACAATCAGTCAGTAGGAAGCACTGGTAATAGAAGAACGCTGGCTTGATGTAGTGGATCTGAGTGAAAGCTTGGCACATAGGATGTTTATCCTGGACTAGACGGACCTATTTGGCCTCAAGCATGTGCATTTAGGTGGCATTTTATCTGCAGGGTTGCTGAAGGTATGTTTTACCATTTCCACCAGGGCTTTGGACATAACAACCAGTTTGATTTTGGACCTGCCGGGTTTTCCAGTCACACTGATGATGTAATTAAACTCACCATCTAGAATTACTGGTGTTGTGTATGTGGCACCTGTCTCTTTAAGAGAGAGAGGGAGAGAATTGCTGGCTCTCATAGCTTCATCTCATAGCTTCATCTATGTCTTAGAGAAAGTACCATCAAGATAGCCAAGGTCCCAAAGAAGAAAGAAGTTCCCGACAGAAGAATCACCAGAGAAGGCCCAGAATATTCCAGAAGACACAAAACGTGGCTGCAATTTAGAGAGTAACAAAATAGAATTTAGCCAATGAGTGGAAATTTTATTTATTTGAACAGCATACCATTAGAATCTTGTTTTAGTCAGGAATAGTTAGAAGGGATTTATTCGGTTTCTTAATAGTTCAGTTAATTTGCTCACTGTTAGTTAGATAAATAAATTGCTATGTGTTGATTTTAGAGAGAGTGTCAGGGATTTTTTTTATTTAACCACTAGAAGTTGCTGAAGAGCAAGTCACACCACTTCACACACACTTTTTACAGATTGTAAGGCAAGGCACTCCTCTTTGGGTGTTTCAGTGTTAGTTCTCAGAGGGGGAGATCAACCTGTGCTTTAAAATACCCATCCAGGGATGAAGAGTTTCAAAGAGAATTGTCAATGTAGTGCCAGCCCTTGAGGAGCAAAGGGAGTAACAAGCCCGGTGTGGCCAATGAGTCAAGCGGTATGGAAAGATATAAGAAAAATTAAAATGGAGAGAGATTAGCCTTCAGGAGCAAAGAAAGTGAAACTTGAATAAAAAGAAAAAAGGTCAGGAGTTTGAAAAATGAAGCTCGAATAGAAGAAAGTTGTGTTTCAGATTTAAAAATCAGAAACCTGGAAAGAAAGAAGGTATTGACTGCCATTAAGAAATTCAGAAGAAAAAGGGGATGAAAAGCCTCAGGGAACTATTGAAGGTCTCCTAGTCTTAACTGAGCCTGCAGGGAGAAGTCTGGGTAGAAGCCCCTGCACTGAGAAGTACTGGATTTTTAGAATTAAAAAATCCTTTAAAATAGAAAGTAAGTTTTAAAAATTTAAAGAAAATAATGTTCCTGAAATGGACAGTTCCCACTGTGAGTGAAATTAACAACAAAAAAAGTTCTGCAGCAGGCAGAAAACATAAAAAAGCTACAGAACTCAGTGTAGAAGTCTCCCAGCAGCTAAATTAAGAAGTTAATCATCTAAAAAAGGGTCCAAAAGGAAGAGCTGTAGTTTCCTGCCAAAACTGTTAAAGCACAGGAATAGCACAGAGAGAGAGAGAGACATAGCAGCACTTAAAAAAAGCTGACAGTCTTAAAGTTGTAAAGCATTTAAAGTTGTACAACATTTAATGAAACTACCACAAGACAGAAAAAAGGACAGGGGACAGAAAAATCAGAGAAGACCCCAGGTAGCTGGACAACTCTGAAAAAGGACATTCGTAAGCAATGCAAGACCTCAGAGGAGGTAATATGTCCTCAAGCAAGAGGCAACACCAGACTCAGAATAGACAGTAAAAATCCCCTGATAGGAAGGGGACTGAAAGATCCAGGAGGACAATAAAAGATCCCAGGAGGGCAACAAAAGACCCCAGAAAAAGGGCACTGAAATACCCTAGGAGGGCAATGAAAGACCCCTGGAGGGAAACAAAAGACCCTAAATGATTAATTGAAGAGCTGTAAGCAAAACTAAATGACATCCCATCCTTCTGTATTATAATGAGAAGCTCCTTGAAGTTGTGGCAATGAACTGTAGCAAACAATAAAGTTGCAATCAGTCTAAAGGTAAGATAAGCCACAGAAAACAAATAATAAGAATGGGAAAAAAAAGAGTTGGATAAACTACACTGAGAACTACAGGAAAGAGAAAATGAGGTAAAAGTTTGTGACCTGTAATTTAAATGAGAAGCAGCCCAGATACATCAAGTCTAAGAAAAAAAACAAGCTATGTGAAAAAGGTGGAAGTAGCTGAAAAAAAAATCTATTAGAACCAGTACAGCATTCACCTACAAGTGGCGAAGGAACTGGAGTTGGAGCATAGTTTTCTTGCCGTTATGACACTTAGTCACCTTTTGGAAAAATTCTGGCCCAGATCTCAAAAAAACTATTAGTCAGCATTCAAGGTTAAACATCATCAGATCACTACTTCTATGCGCCAGCAACCCCCACCACCCCCTCCGCCTCCCCCGCCCACCCCACCCCCGGCTACTCTGGGCTCTGTTTAACAGCGTCTCGCAGGACTCACATCCAGTTTCTCCTTGCCAGCTCCCCAGAGCCCCAGCACTTTTGTCCCTGGGCCCTGGTGCCTGAGCACTACTCAGGTGTGCTCCGGAGCACTATATATGTGCATTTGTGAATAATAATTAATATTTGGGCTTTTTACGTGTTTCAGATTTCAAATAAAGAATAAAATTTGCACCCAATAAAATTAGTGTTATTTGGAAAAGTTAAGAGTTGAAATAGCAGATCTGAAGTGAGTAGTATGTACAAAGGAGAGTTCATTGATCCCACATGCTCTGTGGGAAGCCATGCTCAAAGAGAGCTTGGTGAATTGGCACAGCAGTAGTGTGGCCTACTTCAAATGTTAAGCTATAAGCACTGCTTCCTCCTGGGAATACATGATCATTGAATCGTCCTCACATATAAGCTCATAATATTGCAATAATTAACCTCACCATACAGAATATGTATTTCACTACACCATTCACACAGAATATAAGTCCATTTGTTAAATTGAAGACATATTATTGTTTCCTTTGTATTCCTTTGGAAAGTTTTCTTAAAACTGCTGAACAACCTATGCAGACGACACGACACATTTCTTCCAAATGAGTCATTTTTCTCCCTATAGAAAATTTGTGAGCGAGCATTTGCATTGTTATTTCTGAAAGGTTAGTCACGTCTACGTAATTGCCACAAGGTTTGAGTAATCCTTCAAAATAATGAAAGAAAAATTTTCGGAAAACATAGCATCTTGTTATGCAACAATACAGGTAAAATGGCAAGTTGAATTTAACATTGTTTATTAATTGAATAAATATTACATCAAAAATATACAGCAAATGGAACTGAATTATCACATAGAGACTTAGAAAGGGAACAGAGAATAATGGCAAACTCATCATTTTACGTTTCAGACAATGTAGTGAAGCAATTAAAAAAGAAAATAAATGCTAGAATTTTCAGACATCAGCTGAGCGCAAGTCTTCAGAGATTATACTAATGCTTTGTAATGCATTACTCAGACGCATTTGGAGTGAAGCATTGATTCTAATCAATACCTTAATATAAATGCCTCAAAAAACAATAACATGCATGTAGAGAATATCAAAAACAGCAACAAAGATGTATCCTGAAGATGATCACGAAGAAAATCTTAAGTTTAAACTGGTCAGAAAGAAGATAGTTAAGGAGAAACCTGACCAATTAATGTAAAACTTTAAAGAAAAATATTCAGAATATTAAATAGGAAAGTGAGACCTGAGGATGTAAACCTAGGGCCCTATTTTACCATTTTGATTCTAAGTGCTGGGCGGACTTGAATCTGGGAGTGTTTCAGATCCGACTTTTAGACCCGTTCTCCGGCACCCCCATACGCACTCTGCCTGCAAAAATATCACTGCGTCCGAATTGCGCTGCACAAACCTGTGGGCAGGGCTGACCATGCCTGAAACACTGCAGCTCCGACTGGCACCTCCAACTGCGCACGCGCAGAAAAAAAATGATAGAATAACGTTCCCCTATCACTTCACTCCCGAGCCAGATAATGCCTCCCCCTGGCTCCCTCAGACATTGCCCCACTCCTACAATATTACTGACCCCCTTATTCCCCCACCCAGAGCAATCCCGGACCCCTCCCCCTTCCTCCCCACTGATCTCAGGCAGAGTGTCAGTGGACCCACTCCCCCCCCCCCCGCCCCGGGATCTCAGGCAGAGAGATCCCCCTCTCCACCCTACAGTTATCAGGCAGGGTGATCCCCCTCACCCCACCCCGGACCCTCCCACACAAGATCCCCATCTTCTCCAGACTCCGATGGTTTTGTGACACCTCTCTCTCTCTCCCCTGTCCCCAATCATTGAATCCATCTGACGAAGGAGCAGTGCTCCGAAAGCTAATGGTATTTGCTACCAAATAAACCTGTTGGACTTTAACCTGGTGTTGTTAAAACTCTTACTGTGTTTACCCCAGTCCAACGCCGGCATCTCCACATCATCCCAATCATTGAGGCACTGATCCATCCCCTGCTTCTCCATCAGCACACCTGCAAGTGCTCACTTGCCTTCCCCTCAACGCTAACAAGCAAACTGCATGTAACTTGCTGGAATGTTCTGCCAAACTGCCTGCAGCTGATCTGCCCTAACGAGAGGCAGTTCCATTAAAAACACAAGAATGGAGAGGCAGGCAGGTATTCCTGCACAAAATGTGCGCATGACTCACCCCGCGATTCTCTGAGAGTGACCTGGGGAGGCTGCTGGATGCAGCAGAAGCGAGGCAGGACACCCTCTTCCCCCCAGGAGGACACAGACCAAGGATGGCTGATGGAAATGCGGCCTGGGAGGAAATCACCACCTCAGTCAGTGCCAGGGCACTGGCCCCCCGAACCGCGAAGCAGTGGAGGAAAACAGTCAATGACCCCATCTGTGCAGCAAGGGTGAGTGCTGAACCCCATTTGCATCTTCCCCCAAATTTCCCCCAGATCTTCCCATCCCCAGCACCCTGCATGCTTCCAGCTCCTGACCCCCAATCATCTCCTTCTTATCCCCCCAAGAGCCCCAACTGAGCTTGCATCTCTAAGGGCCACCATCTGATACTCTGCAGGAATCACACCATAATTTCTTTCATGGCTCCTTCTATCTCCACAGGAGAAGACCAACCATAACACCCGTGAGGGGGCAAAAATGTGGGTGGTGAGCCAGACTTCCGGGTCCTCACCCGCTTTGAGGAGCAAGCACTGAAGTTGTCAAGGGAAGGCGAGATGTGAGCTGTCAGCGACAGCATGGTCGGGCTGCTGTCAAGACGTGAGCACCTGTCATTCCTCCACTCGCCTAGAGGCAACTTCTCAGGGGCACGAGTTTCAGGTGTGAGGGGCAAGGTTTAAAGGAGATGTACGAGGCATATTTATTTGTACAGAGACGGGAGTGGGTGCCTGAAACTCGCTGCCGGGGGTGTTCATGGCTGCAGATACGATAGTGACTTTTAAGGGGATCTCTGCAGCTATGTGAATGGGATGGAAATAGAGGCATATGGTCCCCGGAAGGGTAGGGGGTAACAAATCAGATGGGCAGCCTGGTCGCTACAGGCTTGGAGGGCCAAAGGGCTTGTTCCTGTAATATAATTTTTTTGGTGTTTTGTTCTATGATCAATGGAGAAATGTGAATCACATGTTTGGCATCCCGGATTCCTCTCCCTCCCTTGCACTTAACCTTATGTCCTGTGTTGCAGGGACACATCCGGACACCCTGGGGCCTTCTAGACTCCAGGCCCCTATGGCAGCTCCCACCCATCCTGGTCAAGACAGCTCAGATAAGTCCTCAGAGGATATGAGTGAAGGGACCTCTGAGGGTGGCACCGTTTTGGCGTCAGCTTCCACCTCACAACTCACCATCCCAGATACTGAAACATTGGTGGGCTTCTGGGTCACTCTCTGGTAAGCACGACACATTGATAATGTACATCGGGTGGAGGAGGGAATATCCGAGATCTCTGGCATGTGGGGGCCTGCCAGAGGCGTGGACTCAACTGGCCCCAGGATACATGCTGGGCCTCTGAGATCACTTCCCCCTCAGCTGCTGGAGATGCAGCAACAGAGCCAGGGAATTCAGGAGGGGCTGACAACCACACAGGACCAACTGCAAGGCTGTTGGAAGGAGTCCCAAAGCTTTCAGGCGGACCAGCTATTGCCTGTTTTGCGTGCTTCCCAGGCCAACACTGCAAGGGTGGTGTCTGCAGTAGAAAGCCTGGGGTAGGGGATCCTCACCATGAGTGACAGGCTCCAAGCAATGGCCGAGTCACAGCAGGCCACAGTTGAGGGACTGAACAGGCTTCTCGAGATTCTGCAGCCCATGCTGAGAGGCTTGAGCGCTTGCAGGAGACCCAGCGGGACAGCACAGAGACACAGCGGGCTATGGCAGCAGCCCTTGGGAATGTGGCCCAGTCTCAGAGGGTCATGGCTGAGGGCTTGCAGAGGGTGGCCCGGTCTCAGAGGGCACTTGCTGCGGCCATTGAGAGGTGGCCCCTGACTCAAGTGGCCATCGCAGAGGGCTCGACCACCATGGGTAGGACGCAGGTGGTCCTCCAGGACTGGCAGTGCCAGGTGACACCGGAGCTTCTGGAGCTCACTGTGGAAGCACTGCCATCCCATGGAGTGACCCAGGGGCCCACAGGAATCCCAAGGGAGGAGGAAGGGCTCGAACCCATGCCTGGGCCTTCCAGCCAGGAGACTGTGGCTGTGGCTACAACTTCTGACTCCCCCCATCCTGACACCGGGGCATCACAGAGACTGCGGGATAAAGAGGGTGTCATGGAAACATCCCAGACTCCTGGAAGCAGGCCAGGGCCCTCAAGGTCCAGAGTTCCAGACGATGCCCGCCATGTGCATCACAGGACATGGAGCATGGTAGGCAGCTGGCTCCCTCCACTTCCGATGTACATTCTGGGGAGTCACTGAGACATAGTGGTAGGCCATGTAAAGTTAGGAAGTTGTAGTTGCACTGAGATGGCACGGGTGAAGGGCTGCACTAGTTTGAAAGATATTTAAGCACCGTAACATTTTCTGTTCACAAGTTTTTACATTAGGACGTCTTATTTAAACACCTTTATTGCAATTAAATGATTTTTCACCACCCACCTGTGACTAATTTGTCTTGAATAGGAATGCTCTTTCATTGATGATCGCCGGAGAAATGCTTCATGTTGATGTCAGTTTGGGAGCCCCCTCAATGCTGTGTCACTGAGGAAAGGAAGCCATTGGTTCCCCAGACCCCACAATCGATTCCCTCCCATCCCTCACCCACCCCAGGGCCCTGGGATATAGGGATTTCAGATCCCTTACCCACCACACAGGCGTGGGCCCAGCTGTCAGCGTGCATGCGGAGCTCACATAGGAGTCAGATTAGTTTGCACCAGGGCATCATCGTAATGGTGCTTAGCGAGTCGTCATCACCCTCCTGCCTGCCAAAGAAACTCACTAACACAGAGTACCCAGGCCCACCACTCTGGTGTGACAACGTTGCAGGAGATCGAATGAATTTTGGGGGGGGGATGGAACCCACAGACACAAACCCTTAGTGAGTGAACCGCCTGGTGATCAGGGCCTTCCTTGCCACCCTCGCATGCCTCATTTGGGCTGCCAGCCCTCCAGCGCCTGGGTGGTGTTCCTCGGCATGCTTTTCCTCATCTTCCTCCTCCTCCTCTTTGTCCTCATTCTGCTGGTCAGCCTCCTCTCCAGCGTGGCCCGGCTGGTCAGCCTCTATGTCCTCCTCCTCGTCCTCCTCCAATCACCCTCTCTGTAGAGCCAGAACGTGCAAGGCACAGCACACGACCACCATACAGGAAGAGATCACTGGGTTGTATTGGAGGCTCCCGCCAGATCGGTCCAGACACCGGAATCGCATTTTGAGGAGCCCAATGCACCTTTCCACTATTGCGCGGGTGGCTACCTGGGCCTCATTATAGCGGGTCTCCGCCTCAGTCACAGGCCTCCACATAGGCGTCATCAGCCATGTCCAAAGCGGATAACCCATATCACCCAGGAGCCAACTTCACAACCTGGGCTCCTCCTCAAATGCCTCCGGGATGTCCGAACTCCTGACAATGAAACTATCGTGCACACTACCTAGATGACTTGCACAGACATGCATAATGTTCATGTTATGGTCACACACGAGTTGAAAATTCAGGGAGTGGAACTCCTTTCTGTTGATAAATCTCTGCGGATTCTGTAAGGAGGCCTTGAGGGTGATGTGTGTGCAGTCGATGCCCCCTGCACGTTAGGCATCCAAGCAATGGCAGCGACCCTGCAGCCCAGGCTTCCTGATGGGCCTGGTCCAGGTTAAATTTGATGTACTGCCCAACCCGGGGATACAGGGCTTCTGTGATCAGCTTGATACAGATGTGCACGGCTGATTGGGAGATGCCACAGACATCTCCGCGAGGGGTCTGGAAGGAGGCAGGCGCATAAAAGTTCAGAGCGGCTGTCAATTTGACAGCCACCGAGGGTGGTGTGTCTCCCTGCCTCTAGGTGCCAGGTCCTGCAACAGGTTGCACAGGTGTTGCACTGTCTCCTTTTGGAGGCAGAGACATTGGCAGCACCGGTGTCCAACATTTGTTCAAATGACACTTGTGCACGGAACTGCCGGGGTTTCTGCTCTCTCCTTCTCCTGTGCCCCCGCCCCCCCCACCCTTGGGTGAATGGCGGCCACCTCCTTCCTCTGGTGGTCATCTCCCTCTATTCCTGCAAGTGGTAAGGCCAGGGCCTCCTGTGCCTGCAATTCGTACTCCACCTCCTCCTCAGCTATAGCAGGAGTGGGGGGGGGGGGGGGACGGACACCTGGGGGGATGTAGAGGTTACGGAACGCTGCTTGCCCTTAGCACATCAACAGTCACTGTCCATACCCCTCAATTCCCCCAGCCACATGCTCCCCAGAATCACAGCCCCCCCCGCACCCAGTTCCCCCAGCCACATACTCCCCACAAACACAACTCCCCCAATTCCCTCAGCCACATGCTTCCCACACTCACAGCCCCCTCAATTCCCTCAGCCATATGCTCCCCATAATCACAGCCCCCTCAATTCCCCAGCCACATGCTCCCCACAACCACAGCCCCCAATTCCCCCAGCCACATGCTCTCCACAATCACAGCCCCCCAATTCCCCCAGCCACATGCTCCCCACAATCACAACCCCCCAATTCCCCCTGCCACATGCTCTCCACAATCACAGCCCCCCAATTCCCCCAGCCACATGCTCCCCATAACCACCGCCCCCCAATTCCCCCGCCACATGCTCCCCACAATCACAGCCCCTCCATTTCCCCCAGCCCCATGCACCTCACAACCACAGCCCCCCCAATTACCCCAGCTGCATGCTCCCCACAATCATAGCCCCCCATTCCCCCAGCCACATGCTCCCCACAATCACAGCCCCCCAATTCCCCCAGCACATGATCCCCACAATCACAGCCCCCCGACAATTCCCCCAGCCACATGCTCCCCACAACCATAGCCCCCGCAATTCCCCCAGCCTCATGCTCCCCACAATCACAGACATCCCTTTCCCCCAGCCACATGCTCCCCACAATCACAGCTCCTTGCAAAGTTGAGAGGCAGCAGCACTGCAATTTGAAAGGTTTGGTGCACATCCTTCAGCTGGAAGTGAGCTGAGTGCACTCAGACCCAGCAGCACTGCAAGACCCGAGGTCACTACTGAGACCCGGGGCCGTGCTGCAAGTTGGACATTGGAGACCCTGCTGAGCAACAGCCCCTCACCTCCCCACACACTCGCAGAGCCACCATCGACCCGAGACAAAAAAAGGCCGCAACAAAAGGACACCCGTGAGTAGCAGACAGCCTTCGGATGTTGTACACTTACCTCCTCACTAACCCTCACTGATGGAGCACCCGAATCGGACTTTTATGGAGCATGTCTGATTTGCGCCGATTCTAGACTAGCGAACGCAGTGGTAAAGGGGGAAGTGTTGGTAAAGTTGGGATTGCAGCCCATTAATTCAATTTAAATGCATTCAAATGTAATTAAATGGCCGTCGTGCCTGTTTTGGGCGTGATCCCGATCGTGGCCATTTTTGGGCCTTGGTAAAGGGGAAACCGGTGTGGAGGTGGGTGCGGATCATGCTATTCGCCTCACGCCCGACTTTACCAAGTTTTCGCGCCCAAAAACAGATGCAACATGATGGTAAAATCAGACACCCTGTCTCCTTATTTGAACGTCTGACATTTCACTCATGCAAACAAGGGCAAGAACCCTTGCCATTCTATTCTTCATTATTAGGTTAACATCTGTTTGCAGTGTTGCTAGGCCCATCAATATATCAAAAACACTAGTTCCATTGGCTTAGCCGAACCGTCCCTGCCATTAAATAGCCTCCATTTTTAAACAGTTTTTTTTAAAAAGCATGTAACCAGCAGAACACATTATAATTTACTGGATTTCCTTGATTTTCATGGTGTCATGATTTTGCATGAAAAGGTGCATTGTCTAAAGAAACATGTGTTACCATATGGGGAAGAGGCATATATCCTGCAACTCCATGGGCTGTCTCTCAGCAGGGTTTTCGTGCCATGAGTCCACCTTCATAGCATGTGCACTGCTGTCAGTCAACTGCATTTTTTACTTCCAGAGTATAATCTGCTAAATTTACCAATAAGTGGGCGCACCTACCCATCTCAAGCCCCTCTCAGCCACGTTATAATGCTGGCCCTCAAACCTGTCACCTTGAGGTCTCTCACCTTGCAGTTGTGTGCCTTGTGTGCACAAGGCTCTTGTCACAAAGTAGGAATGCATGCTATGCATTCCCTCACCTTACCACTCGCCAAGGTTACAGATGCTAATTCTGAATGCTGTTTTCTGGAGAGCAATAGAGGCTTTGAGCATGCTCTGGAAATACACATGGTAGCTTTAGACAATGTGAATGGGAGCAATGGAATAGGAGCGAGGATGTATAGAAGCTGAAGTATGCTCTTTATTAACATATGCCCTTGAGGGATTCATGGTGTCTACATTACAGACTTTGCAAGGGCCAGGGATGGCCATGAGGGTACAACGTCATCATTACAGGGGAGCCATTTTAATGTCTGGCAGATAAGTGTATGATGTTATCATGCTCAGGTGGTCTGCATTCATATTAATCTGAGGATAAATGCAGCCCAGGATCTGTAACTGAGTGCTGGATGTCAATGTGATTTGTAAGAATGCACCACAGACAACTGAGTCATCTCCCAATGGATTCATAGCAATAGAATGTCTTTGGCTGCCTTGTCCCAAGTGTGAATTATCTGATTCACCATCAATGTTACACAGGCTGCATAATCTGTCGCTTGAGATGTAGCTCCTTGAGAAGCCTTGTCACATTGAAGGTATGCAGCTATGAGACCACTGAGGATCATGCAACAGCGCTTGGCTCTTGTTGAGTGCCGTTACAATTTAGATGCTGGAGAAATGCTTGAAGCAGCAGTACCTTCTGATGTTGGAACTCTCTCCTCCAGTTAATCCCCTATCTCATCAAGGATCCTTGCGAGAATTCATCATCCTTCAACGGATCATGATAATGTGAGCCTGATGTGTTACTATTTACTCTCATATTGAAATGTATGGGTGAAATGGAAGGAATAGTAATGCTGGCCCTTGATGGAGAGCACTTGTTCAATCTGGTACTCACTACAACTTGCCATCCACCTTGTCAGAATCTGGTGGTTATCAAAGCCATCTGTGCATGCCTGCCTTGTTTTGCCCATGCTATGGACTCTTCCCAGCAGCCATGGCTTCCTCAAACACATCACCCTCATCCCCTTCAAGGTCCTCCTCACTGGAGGAGACATGCAGCTCCTCCATTTTATCATCTGACAAGTCTTGGGGTCTCACAACACCAGGTTAAAATCCAACAGGTTTATTTGGTAGCTACCAAATAAACCTGTTGGACTTTAGCCTGGTGTTGTGAGACTTCTTACTGTGTTTACCCCAGTCCAACGCCGGCATCTCCACATCAAGTCTTGGGGAGGCAGTGGCGTGGTTGCATTCTCATTGGACTAGGATTCCAGGGATCCAGAGTAATGCTCAGGGAACCCAGCTTTGGAACCCACCATGGTAGATGGTGAAATTTGAATTCAAGAAAAATCTAGAATTAAAAGCCATAAATAATGCTTTTTACTTATTAATAACATAAATAAACATTTCAACATTTATAGAAATTTTGTATTTTTTATAGAACATCCAACAATGTTCAAAGCAGTCAGGAAAAAACATTCATAGAATCCCTACAGTACAGATGGAGGCCATTCGGCCCATCAAATCTGTACTGACCACAATCCCACCCAGGCCCTATTCCTGCAACCCCATGCATTTACCTTGCTAATCCCCCTGACACTAGGGTCAATTTAGAAAGGCCAATCAACCTAACCCGCATATCTTTTGACTGTGGGAGGAAACCAGAGCACCCAGAGGAAACCCACGCAGACACGGGGGAGAATGTGCAAACTCCACACGGACAGTGACCCAAGGTCAGAATTGACTCTGGGACCCTGGCACTGTGAGGCAGCAGTGCTAACCACTATACCACCATGCTGCTCACAGAAAAAGCCCTGTGATTGAGCCTGTGATTTCTCATTTACATTGGTCTCAATTTCAAGTGTGGAAAAGTACATTATTTCTTGCACACAATATCAAAATATGATGCTTAGTTCTAATGACAATGCATAATATTTGTACAGTTTGAACAAAACTCATGTGCCCAAATGAACTTGCACTTGTGCAATGTAAAGTTGCTTCTGCACTGTAGATAGTGTGCAATTTAATGTATTCCTTTGTGCAACTGTTTCAGAAGTCAACAACAGAACAAAAATGTCTGTGAAATATAGGAAACGGGAAATCCCTTGAAGCTTCTGAGTTGGATTGGTAGCTGAGGGATGAAAAGAATAGTAAAGCACCAGCACAGCAGAACAACACTACCACAAAATCCAGCGGCAGCCTTTAGCTTGAATTAATAATTAGTGTTAGAATGAGGTGACATATACAGCAGAAACCCAGCAGCCAGTCACATAACTCTGCACCCTCAAGTTACTGACCTTCTGTACTGGAGACAGTTTCTCTTTATTTACTCCAAAAAATCCATTCATGAATTTGAACATGTCTATCAAATTCCTTCTTAAACTTCGGCACTATTAGAAAAATCGCAGCTTCTCCTGTCTCTCCATTTTGATTGTACCATCCTACTAAATTTCTTTTGCACCCTCTTGATAGCTGGGCAGCCACCAAAGGGCGGGAAGGAAGAGGTGGAGGGGGTTCATTCATTGAACCCCCTTCCTTCCTATACATCCGTAACCTTAAAAACCGTCCCCTCCCCCTCACTCTTACCCCTCCTTGACCTACTGCAACTCTCCCTGCCCAAGACCCTAGACTTAGTTACTCCAGGGATTCATGGGCCTTCTTGCTTCTTCCTCTGCAACTACCACTGATGTGGTTTTGGTGCAGCTGGCCAATCCAAATGGCATGATTGGCATGGAACATGTTGGCTCCATGCCAACTATGGTACCAATGGGGTCCAGCATCCCATCTCACATCCTCCAGGAACTTAATTTCATCCATGACTTCTCCTAATCAGAATAAGGTACATGGGAATGCCATGACCTGCAAGTTCCCCTCCAAGTTGTTGGATCAAGATCCTGGGACTTCCTCCCTAACAGTACTGTGGGTGCACCCGCATCATATGAACCACAGAAGTTTAAAATGGCTGATAACCATCATCTTCTCAAGCGCAATTAGGAGAGAGCAGTATATGTTGGCCTAGCCAGTGATGCCCACATCCTATGAAGAAATAAAAAATTTGTACCAAGTGCTGTTCTCAGAGCACCCTTATGCTCATTAAGCTACACTGACTCCTAGGCATTACCTAGATTTTAAAATTCTCATCTTTATTTTTAAAATTCGTCCTTGGCCTGAACCCTACCCTTTCTCTGTAATCTCTTCCATCCCTGCAATCTCCCTGAGAATGCTTCAACTAATCAGAGTTCACTTGGCAACCAATCAGTACCCTCTACTCATAAACTATGAAGTTGTTGTTTCCGCTGCCATTGGTATTCTTGTGATTATCCTGATGAGTGCAAGACGAAAAGCGTTGACAAAATGTACTTTTCAGCAATCCTCAATGTTCTTTGGTCCTCAATTTGTATGCCTACATTGTTTGAAAAGTAAAATTCAATATGCCATATAAATAGTAGACTGAGCATCAGTCAGTTTATGACAGTCATATTAACAACATCATGTATACACAATGCATTTTGAGTACGTTATTTTGACAAGTTGCTCTTCAGCTCTGCTTACTAATATGGTGGCAAGATTTCCAACTCTTGTTCTTCGTCTCTTTGCTGTGCAATGTCTGAAAATTTGCATGGAAATTGGGCCGATTCACACAACTAGCTTATTGGACAAATGCAATAGTTTCTGTTGATATGTTGATATGTGGGCAGCATGGTGGCACAGTGGTTAGCACTGCTGCCTCACAGCGCCAGGGACACAGGTTCAATTCTGGCCTCAGTCACTCTGTGTGGAGTTTGCACATTCTCCTCGTGTCTGCGTGGGTTTCCTCCGGGTGCTCCCGTTTCCTCCCACAGTCCAAAATTAGGCTGAGTGGCCATGCTAAATTGACCCTAGTGTCAGGGGGATTAGCAGGGTAAATGTGTGGAGCTATGGGAATAGGGCCTGGGTGGGAATGTAGTTGGTACAGACTTGATGGGCCAAATGGCCTCCTTCTGTACTGTAGGGATTTTATTCTATGATTCTATGTTGCAGAAAAATGTTTGCTAATAAGGCATTGTGCATCCTTTTTTCTTTTGGGGAAGGATTAGATTGGAGGGATGAAAAGTGAAATTCTGAGCCTTTTTCATCAGTTTTTTTACTAAGGGCATCAAGGAATAAGAGGTTTGTATAAGGCTGGAAAATGGGATTGAGACAGAAGGTCAGCTCTGACCTTCATCATTGGTGGAACAGACGTCAGGGACTGCATGGCCTGCTCCTGTTCATGTTTCTTAAGTTCAAGAATGAGATAGAAAGGATCTCTTACAGTATATACATTTGTGACAACCCTACGGTTGACAGGATTTCTAAATATAAGCAGCCAATTCATGGAGATCATAAAGTCAAGTTAAAATTGCGTTCATTACCCATATACCTTAATTCTGGCCTGCATCCTATAGGGCTGATAATGCACTGTTTTCTTATGCCCTTTCCCCTCCTTTAGTGAAATCCCACCTGTAGGCCCAATCCAAGTCAGCAACTACTTTGTGATTTAAACGAAAGCTGATGCCAGATGATCTAATGGAATCACCCCTTCCTAATTTGTGTGACTGAAAAGTCTGTAGTGTTCCAATCCTTTCACTGCAACAACGTAAGCGGGAAATACGCTATATGAAGATATATAGTAAGCCAGATACTTACCTAAAGGACAGATCATCAGCAGTAATATGTCACCTATCCACTTACATTCAGGTAATTTCACATAAGAAAATACTTTCCCACTGGGGCATTTCAACTTTCTGTATTTGTGTTGTCACTCTACACATGCCCTTAGCTTTTCTATTGCCCACATGCTGGTTCTGTCTATCATGGATGACATGGTGCGACGGCACATTCCTTTCATCAACTTCAGTTGACTCGCAGCCATCACATACCCTTTTCCATTTGAAGTCACTTGAGAGCAAAGTACTTCAATTTTTAATTAACAAGCCCATAACAAACAAAAAGTGTCAATGGATAAAGCGTGTTAACATGCACTACAGCTGTTTACTTCCAGAAGCAACTTTTAAACATAGGTAAATGATAATGCCATTATTGAAAATGCACAAAATTACAACTTAACATTTTTATTGTTTGCATTAGCTTCAATATATAGATGAACTTCATTCCCGAGGTTGGGTACTTAGTAATATTAATTTAATGAATTCAGCAGTAGACATTTCTGAAAACTACTACGTGAAAGAAAATACTTATAAAAATGCTTTGGCACATTTAGACCATGCTCGGAGGCATATGCGTTTTTTTTATAGATCCCATGGGAATCAAACATATCAGCAACAGCTGGCACACCAATTTTCTGATGCTATGCTTGGCACCCATAAGTTTTACTATGGCGAGGGAGGCTAGCCCCGAGATCAGAAACTACAGATTCGAGCACCATACTTTGGAAAAATATACAATCCCCACAATCACCATCTGGACAATGCCATAAGATGAAACATGGGGACAATGAGTAAATGACCCAACCAATCTTAAAACAATACAGAGCTGAGAACAGAAGAGATCCTTGAAGGAAGAACAAAGAAAAAAAATTTAAAAAGACCCGCCAAGATGTTAGAATATCACTGGAGCAACGAATACAAGCTGAGTACAGACTGGACAGCAGTAAGCACAGGCTGAAGCAGCAACATAGAAGCAGGACCAATCATACGGCTCAGCAGAGGCACGGAATCCATGCCACCACTCCTGGAACAATTTAAGAACGCAGAAGGATTACAGCAAGCCCAGAACTCGAACAAATGGAGAGTAAGGTTCACAAGGTACAGAACTGCTTCCGGATTACTGTTGTGATCACAATAGATATTAGTTGCTGAGCAAACCAAATCCCAGCGGGAAAGTTGACTTAAGGACCATAACCCTTTTCGTTGTATTCTGAAAACAAGATGAAAACTATTGATTTCAGCAGCATAGAATACCAGTATCACTTTGGGATTTTAAAAATCCAAAGATTTATTAATAATAGGAAAAGAAGACCTAAGCACAGAAGATTACAGCTGCACAGTTAAAATTATCTGACAAGTATGCCCCCCCAAAAAACCTAGTTAGATCAGAGCCACCAGTAAGCACTCTCCAAGCCACCCTGCCTTATAGATGTAGATGCTTGGACTGCAGTTAATAACCCGGCAAACGTTAAATGTGAATTATCCCAAAACCCAGAAGGGTAACTTGGAACACCGGTGCTTAGCGGTGTTTATTTTCAATTTGTTATAATGTGAGAAGTAATTTTGGCTACTTCCAAAAGTTGTATTAGTGGCATCTCACAAATAGCTACACAACACTGCATCTCGCAGGTCACTAATGCCTGATTTGACAGATGCTAAGATCCCCATCGGGACTGATAAGCTTTACCAAGAGATTTGAATTTCCAGTTGCCAACTTAAAGCAATTGCACCACAAAATTTTAAACTTTGAGATTTTCATTGTGACAAACCAGTTATAAGTAATATTGACTGAACATTACCTAGTAAGCAACCAATACTCTAAATAATAGAAAAGTTAACTTATTAATGCTTTACTGCAACCAATGTACATACATTAAAACATGCTCTCCATAGGATTAACCTTTGTCAGAAACAGTCCACAGTGACTCCCAACTTTCAATAAGTTCAGTTCTCCCCATTTTACCAAGATGTAACGTCGAAGTTTCCAAGTCTGAAACTCGACATGCAATGCTCCATGTACTCAAATGGTACTTCAGTGGAACACCTGGCACCTGGATCTCAATGGGTTTCTTTTCACTCTCAATTAGGCAGAGCTCTGTGCCTTGCTTGGGTGGATTTTTTTCTTTCCAAACAGCTGTTGCCACTCAGACATTAGAGTGTATGGTTTTGTGAATGGTGACTTTCTCACAGCCACAGTTGTATTTTAGGCTGAGCAACAGACAGCTTAGTTCAAGTACATAGATGATGTCTTCCAGTGGCCTGGGGGAACAGGGCTCCTGAGAAGGGATAACTTAAGTTGCAGGCTTCCATCTTTCCCTCTCTTGGGGCCATCTGTTCTTTTTGGTTCTTTGTTCCCACTTCTTGGGTCTCCCCTCGTCACATCAAGTTAAAGGTGGTCCTCAATCTGTGGCCAAACATCAATGGTGCTGGGAAAACTTGGGTCACTGCATGAGCTGTGTTGTGATATGGACTCAAGAATTGATTCACTCATCATCCAAGGGACCCCTCCCCTTGGGAAACTTTCAGCACCTGTTTTAAGGTCTGGACAAACCTTTCAGCCTGACCATTTGTCACAGGGGTGTGGGGCCAACTTCACCTGCCTGATTCCTTGGTGGTCAAGGAGTCCACAAATTCCTTTGCCATGAACTATGGCCCATTGTCACTCACTATTTGATCAGGGCTTCCAAAACAAGCAAACAACTCATCGAGTCACTCCATAGTTGCCTCTGCAGATGTCAACTTCATAATTGCTGCTTCTGGCCATTTTGAGTGGGCGTCAACCACCACCAATAGTATTTTCCCTTTCACTGGATCTGCAAAGTCTGTATGGATCCTTTGCCAAGGAACTTCAGGCTAGTCCCATGGGTGGAGAGGTAACAACGGCAGTGCTTTCCACACCACCACCCAGGATTCACAAGCACCTGCATTCTCCTCGATATGGGAGCCATCAGAAATTGTTCCTGGCAATCTCTTTTATCCACACTACACCGGGGTGTCCTTGGTGCACTTGATATAGCACTTTCCTACATAACGTGTGAGGAATGACCACTCTCATACCCCACAAAAAACATTTGTCCGTTACGGACAACTGCCACCTCCTTAACAGCTAGGGACTCAATTCAAGCTGATTCCTATGAATAGTTTTCCTCGGAAGACTAAATCCATTATTTTACTTAAGACTGAGTCACTTCTTGTGGCTTTTTGAATGTGAGTCGTTGATACAGGTATTTTATCATCTAGGTAAAAATACATAATTTTCAAATGCCAATCAGAAACATCCATTCCTCTGGGGAGTGGCCACCTCAAACGTGCATCAGCATTACAATGCTGTTCAGATTCTCTACACCATATGTTGTAGGTGTATGCTGCCAAAAGTAGTGTCATAAATGGTATTCCTGTGTATGGCCTGAATATGGTGGTCATGATGTGGAGATGCCAGCGTTGGACTGGGGTGAACACAGTAAGAAGTCTCACAACACCAGGTTAAAGTCCAACAGGTTTATTTGGTAGCAAATACCATAAGCTTTCGGAGTGCTGCTCCTTCGTCAGATGGAGTGGAAATGTGCTCTCAACTGTAACTGTAATTCTGTAACTGTATTCTGTAACTTGATGTTGTGTCGCTGTGCACGGTTTGAGAGCACATTTCCACTCCATCTGATGAAGGAGCAGCGCTCCGAAAGCTTATGGTATTTGCTACCAAATAAACCTGTTGGACCTTAACCTGGTGTTGTGAGACTTCTTACTGTATATGGTGGTCAGGGGCCTATGATCGTTAGCAGCACAAAATGTCAGCCGTATAGAAATTGGGAGAATTTCTTCAACCCAAATATGATACTTAAATCCTCTTTGTCGACCTGGGCATATCTTTCCTCTGTTTTTGTCAAGGACCTTGATGCAAAGGTGATGGGTCGTTCTACGCCATTGGACAATATATGTGACAATACTGTGCCAACCCCATATGGTGAGGCATCACAGGCCAACTGCAAATGGCAACTTTGGATCGAAGTGTACCAACACCTCCGACCTTCGTAAGGCATGTTTTACCTCCTGGTTCGTAACTGCGATACATTCTCTGGTCTGGGAGTTTTCATGATGGCCTCCATTTTCTTGGATGCCTTGTGTAGTCCCTCACTATCAATGACATGGCCCAGGTATTCAAAAGAATCCTTAAAGAATTCACATTTCTCTTTCTTTACTTACAGACCATGTTCCTGCAACCTTCTGAGGGTCTTTTCAAGGTTCTTCAAATACTCCTCCTCAGTGAAGCCTGTCACCAGAATGTCATCCAGGCAACATTGGACATCAGGTAACCCACTTAGAATTTGGTCCATTACCCAATGGAAAGGGGCTGGAGCCGACTTAATACGGAAAGGAAGATGCCTATAACGGAAAAACCCCTGACAGGTTATGATCATCAGAGGTGGTTGGGACTCTTCTGCAACTCCCATTTGAATGTAGGCTTGAGATAAGTCCATCTTCAAAAAATTCTTCCCTCCTGCCAATCCACTAAATAAGTCTTCAATCAGAGAAAGTGGGTTCTGGTCTACACACAGTGCTGGTTTTACAGTTACTTTGAAGTCCCCACAGGTTCTAACTGTGCCATAGTCTTCAAAACTAGCACAATTGGGATGTCCCATTCGCTGGTCGAGACTGCTTCCAGCACCCCTCTGCTCGATAGACATTCTAATCTGGCCTCTACCTAATCGCATCTGGCACTGGACATGCCTTCAGGCTCCTTGAACAGCCCCTGACTGAAGTTGAATCTTCTACCCTTTTCATCTCCCTCAAGGTTCTTTTGAATGACTCCTGATATCTCTCAAGGACATCTTTGAATCCGCCAGCCTGTTTACCACGCTCCAGTTTAATTTTGCTTTCTGCAGCCAGCAGTGACCAAACAAGGCAGGGTAGTCACCCTTGACCACATACAATGGTAGTTCTGCACACTGGTCCCCCAGTCATAGTTTTACCAGCACATGTCCTCTCAGTGGCACCACTTGCTCTATATAAGTACGTAAGGTGATTTTAGAAGGCTTCAACAGCGGAGTTTTCAACTTGTCTCTGTCGCCGCTTTGTATGCGCTTTTGCTGCTCTTTGAACACTTGTCGCCGCTGTTCCCTCACCGACTGTACTCCCTTCCTCTTTCCGTCGGTTGTCGTCTGAGTTCCCTCACAATCGCTTCCCTCCTGATGGTCTCAGTGCTCCCAGTGGAGAGATCCCAGTCCTATACCTGGCCTCCGAAGTAGCCCGAGCCCCGTCACGATCATTGCCTTCAGCCTCCCGGCGAGTACATCTCCAGCTTTGAAAGCAGTCCGAGTCTCCTCGCGACTGGTCCTTTTGACACCTTCGCCTGTCCCCTCGGGTTTTCCTCAGTACCTTGGTAATTTCCTGCTGTATTCAGAGTGCAGGATGACCATGTTAATCTACCCCCCTCTCCTGAAAATCGGTGGTGATGTGCAGTCAATGGACCGTCACTTTGCGCCATCACCAGTTATTACGTTTGGAGGTCTGATATTGAAGACTATTAAGGACCACAATTGATTGGATTTGATTTATTATTGTCACATGTATTAATATACAGTGAAAAGTATTGTTTCTTGCACGCTATTTAGACAAAGCATACCATTCATAGAGATGGAAACGAGAGAGTGCAGAATGTAGTGTTACAGTCATAGCCAGGGTGCAGAGAAAGATCAACTTAATGCAAAGTAAGATCATTCAAAAATCTGACAGCAGCAGGGAAGAAGCTGTTCTTGAGTCGGTTGGTACGTGACCTCAGACTTTTGTATCTTTTTCCCTACGGAAGAAGGTGGAAGAGAGAATGTCCAGAGGTCCTTAATTATGCTGGCTGCTTTGCCGAGGCAGCAGGAAGTGTAGGCAGAGTCAATGGATGGGAGGCTGGTTTGAGTGATGGATTGGGCTACATTCATGGCCTTTTGTAGTTCCTTGCGGTCTTGGGCAGAGCAGGAACCATTCCAAGCTGTGATACAACCAGAAAGAATGCTTTCTATGGTGCATCTTTAAAAGTTGGTGAAAGCCATAGCAGACATGCCAAATTTCCTTAGTCTTCTGAGAAAGTAGAGGCATTGGTGGGCTTTCTTAACTATAGTGTCAGCATGGGGGGACCAGGACAGGTTGTTGGTGATCTGGACACCTAAAAACTTGACGAGGTCAGTAGTAATAAATTAACGGAACAGTTTACTACACATCTTTCTCCTCACAGTCAGCACCAGACTCTTCAGGCAAGCTCCACCCAAGGTGGGCTTGAGTCCCAGGTCACCTGACCCATTCTCTTAAAAGGGCATGCCCCAATAGACATAACAGCGGACACTAACAAATGTTGGTAAAGCTCCGCCATGGTTAGTGCAGCACATTAAGGATTGTACAATAAATGCTGCCCGATCATGGAATCACATCTAATATTGTTTTGGGTTTTGAAATTCCAACCAGAAAATGAACAATAGTTTTCTTATTGCTCCAACTGCTTGAAAAGGAGAGCTTATTATTGTGCATTCTCCTAGATACACTCAATGTGCAAATTGATTTATTCCAGAAACTTCACTCTGCGAATCTAGAAGATGCATGCTTCATTGGTACTTGATGGTAGTTGTCATTTTGCCACCATCCATGCCTGAGTCCCAGCTGTATTTAATGTCACAGTCCTACTGAAGATTCGCATGTATGTTTTGTGCATTTGGAAGCCAAATTATGACCACTGTTACATCATAAGGAAATTCCCTCTGGTCTCCTGTTAAAGATGATTTGTGGATATATTGCAAGGCCAGGCAACAGCAGGCAGCATTTCTCATAGTCCCGACAACTCAGAGATTTGGTTTGAAAATAAATACTCCTTATGTGACATCTGCACCAGAAATGGAATCTAAAAAAACACTTGCACTGTTAAATGTCTTTAGAAATCTTGGGGGCGATTTTCAGACCTCACTGTGCCTGGTGCAGATCACGCTGATCTGAGAAGTCAAAAACGGTGTCAAACAGTTCGCAATTGTCCTGGCCCTTTTCTCCTGGCGCACACCGGATTGTTTCTAGAAAGGGTGCAAGGCAAATTAGTATGAGATTTCAATTTGAATTTTTAATTTCAATCTGATTAGCAAGTTTGGCACGCAATCATCTCCCCTCCTATAATGTTCCCACCTCTCCAGCAGAAGGTTACACCGGTGCAAATCAGTACTGATCTCCCCCAGCAGAGACCAGGTGCAATGATCACACCGGGGAGATCGGGGGCTATTGAAGCCCCCAGGTGGTTGGGAGCAAAGCCGGGCAGTGCCCACTGGATACCTTGGCAGTGCCAGTTGGGCACTGTTAGTGTGCCAGGATAGTGTTGAGTGGGGTGAGGCCTGAGTGGTGACAAGAATACCAGAGTGTTCTGAGTCGGCATGGGGGCCCTCGGCTATGATGGTGGGAGCGAAGGGGGGGTGGCGGTCGTGACAGTGAGGCTGTAAGGTGGGTGTGGTTTGTGCAGGGGTGGATCATGAAGGGGGTTCTGATGGGCAGGCATGTCGGGAGTCATGATGGTAGGGCCCCGATGCCAGTGTCACATGTCAGGGAGGGGGTGGGAGAACATGCGCCGATGAGGAGGGGGGTCCCAATGTCCATGGGGGAATGAAGTGGGTCTCAGTGCACTGTGAGATTGGGGCGCCCTTGTAAAACAGTGCCTGGACTCTCTGTAGCCGGCTCTCCTGTGTGTTTAGGCCCCGTCCCCCTCAGTACCAGCACGCAACTCACCACTCTCCAAAAAAGTTACTCAAGTGTGGGATGATTGCAGTCTGGAGCACACCTGATGGACAAACGTGGAGCGCTCTGGTATTCTTGCCGTGATGCCACTTTGTTTTTTTTAATTCTGCCCCCTGTGTCAGGATTTGAGTAAGTTAATTGAATGTTCTGAATTTTGATAGTCAATGCATCTTTTTATGTCTATTATGATGCAAATTTTACAGCTTTTACAAAACATGTCTGCCAAATACTTAATTAGCGTGAAGCTACACAAAACATCAGGCATGGAGTACTCAAGATAAGGTGAAGTCAATTTGCATTTCCTGGCACCATGTAAGAATGCCATTCCAGTCCTTTGAAAGTTGATGAAAGTCAGGGCAAAATAAATGAGAAGCAAAACAAACTGAATTATTTTTATTGCTCTTTAGTAATGTTATATCTTGTAAGTAATGTCTTTTATGTTCAATAAATAAAGCCTAAACAATTTTACATGACAGAAATCTAAATCAGATTCAGCGATCATTTTAAGATAACAGCATGACAGAATCCCCAAGTTTTCAATGCTACCTAAGCATGGCTTGTCTTCTAAACACAGTAAGAAGTCTAACAACACCAGGTTAAAGTCCAACAGGTTTATTTGGTACCAAATGCCACTCGCTTTCGGAGCGTTGCCCCTTCGTCAGGTGGAGTGAGAGATGTGCTCACAAACGGGGCATACAGAGACACAAACTCAATTTACAGAGTAATGATTGGAATGCTAATCAAGCTAATCAATGCTAATACAGCTATTCAATTAGCTATATTAGCATTGATTAGCTTGATTAGCATTCCAATCATTACTCTGTAAATTGAGTTTGTGTCTCTGTATGCCCCGTTTGTGAGCACATCTCTCACTCCACCTGACGAAGGGGCAGCGCTCCGAAAGTGAGTGGCATTTGGTACCAAATAAACCTGTTGGACTTTAACCTGGTGTTGTTAGACTTCTTACTGTGATTACCCCAGTCTAACGCCGGCTGCTCCACATCTTGTCTTCTAAAGCCATCGTAACTTGAAATAGGCAGGTATGCTAACTTGAAGTACTTGAGACAATTTATAGATATACTAAAAGAAAACATCAAGATACATCAGGGGAATTTTCTGATGAGCAACCTTTTGGTGTGAACAAGTCAGCACACTCTCCTTAAACTCCCATCAGCACTATTCTAATCTAGTGGGTTAGCACACCTTAAGACTCTAAAGTTCTAAAGAAATAGAAGTTTACCCAACAAAAAACACGCTTTATAATCTATTCAACAAATAGCACTCACAAAGCAGCCATCTGAAAAAAAAATCCTAGAATTTCTAGACTCTTTTGTTCTGAAAAAGATACTTGGAAAGATAGCATAGATGATGGAAACTGTAGTTTATATGACTTCTGTTTCTTGTTTCATTTATGATCATTTATGAAGCAGTGCATGATTGTTAATTTGGCTGATGCAAGAATCTTGCGAAATGTAAATGTTCTGCTGTTGTATGTAAAAGCAAGAAAAATGTAGAGGTAAGGGGAACTGCTGACCTTTGTCTGCTCAAACTTGGAAAGTAATATTTGACATTTACTGACCAGAGATAAGCAAGAGTAATGAGATGCCACAGATCTGGCAGAAACAGAGATAAGTAAACCAAATCAATTAAGAATGTGACCTCTGAGATCCTTGGGGAAAGCTGTAAAGCCATGAGACATTTCTATCCCAAGAGCCCATGGATAGGGAATAAAATAATTACAAGTAAGCCCATGTTTAATAGTTTCTTTATAGTTTAGCCACGTGCATTTAATGATTAGGTGATCAAGGTACTTTTATCAATTAAACTAATTGGGTAATTATGGTCAATGTAGGACATATTATATGATAAGAGTCTTTGACTACTGAGGCATTCTTATCTGATAGGTGAAAATACACTGTATGACCCTAGCTCGTACAAAGCTATACTTTTGTTTAAATGTTTGGTTTTAAAGGAAATAATTACTTTCTTTCAAAATTTATGTGCCCTTGCTATCTTAGCTTAAATGTACTGAATGTCCTTTGCACTGATATGTATATATTCGGCATAGATTTTAGGTATGAAGTGACTTTGAAATCTCTGAATCAGATCAAGACTGTGTGCCACATTATACCTTTTTAATTAACTTCGCTCCAAGCACTAACAGTCACTATGAGAATATACATTAGCAACATACCGATAAGCACCTGTGTTAATGGAAATTCTACGGGATACCAATACACCAATTAGACATTTGGGATGATGGGCCGGGAAGTTAATTATTAGCGTATTAACATCTAGGGCCTCTCTTATCTCAAATAAGTAAATACCAAAACTACCTTTAGATGCCCATTATCTCAGAATAAAACCAGAAAACTTAGTGAAATAATGGGAAAAAACTATAATGAGAGAGACATCCCACAGCTAAAGGACCCATCAGGGAAAAAGTCAGGAGATGATTGGAAATGACTTCAGGAGATGACCATCACCCTTAAGAAACTAATCAGAGACTAATAATGTGTTGCCTGAACCAACAAGAGCTCAGGAACACCATTGATCATGTATATGGGCTGGGTCTAAAAGAATTTACAGAAAGAGTTCTTGGGACCTTTCAGTGTGCAGCTCAAAGAAAATGAACAGGAAAAAGATAGACTTCTGTCAACACAATGCAGCAGGACACAACGTCACAGTGAACCAGAAGATCACAAATCGGTGTTCCAGAGTGAACTGATTATTTATCGCTGCCTTTGTTAAGTATCAAATTTTTGTACTTAAACAGAATAAATTCTGTGAAGCTTGTGAAAACATACTTGTGGTCTGCAGTTAGTCTGAACTCAAGGTTCCAGTTAATATCAGCTCTTCCACCTCGGTCCAGCAATTGCAATTGACATGAAAGCGTACAAAATTATTTGGCCTCTCTAGATTGTTCTCCCATACAACCTCCCTCTTCCTCCATCAGTCTCTTAATGAAGTTCCTCCTAGTCCCCAAAAAATCTAAATAAACACTCAAAAAATTAACTTTGTGGAGAAGCCTCCAGTGATTCTTCCTCTCAATATCTTGAGTTCTACACACATATATTCCATTCATGCTCTACTAATTTTTCTTTGAATGTTTCAATTGAGTTTTTAATATAAGCTTGGGATTCAATTTGTATAACTAAATAACCACCCAATTGTTCTGGGAGTACTATGTGCCCATTTAACAGCATGACTGAAAGTTGATTCACTCAATCAAATGGTTGCGCTTAATTGTCTATTGTACATGCGGGAAATGGATGGCAAGCACTCAATTTCTTCACCCCCTCCCACTTTTAGCTAATCTCACACAGGACCAGAATTGAGACACCACAATTGGCCTTGATGCTCATGGGAATTTAAAAAATACATTCCACTCCTTTGTGAACTTAGTATGCATATATTAATACCTTGTCTGGAGACAATACACATCTTTTTAGCCTGTCTTGATGCTCTCTCCACTCACGTTGTTTGTATCTTAAATACTTGATTAGCTGTAAGTATTCGCATTCCAACCATTATTCATGTAAATTGAGTCTGTGTCTTTATATGCCCTGTTTGTGAACAGAATTCCCACTCACCTGAAGAAAGGGCTTGGAGCTCCGAAAGCTTGTGTGGCTTTTGCTACCAAATAAACCTGTTGGACTTTAACCTGGTGTTGTTAAACTTCTTACTGTGTTTACCCCAGTCCAGCGCCGGCATCTCCACATCATATATTAATACCTATCAGGGACTCTTGGTGAAAAAAGATCTGTGTAATGAAATTTTTAAAGTTTAAAGTTTATTTTGTTTATTATTGACACAAGTAGGCTTACAGTAACACTGCAATGAAGTTATTGTGAAAAATCCCCAAGTCGCCACCGGTGACAACCTTGTATTAGATGTAATGTGACCAATGGTAACAAGTTGTAAAGGTCAGCTGACCCAGTAAACCATGGAACCAATTACAGAATGATGTAAGAGTCAGCTGACCAGCTGACTCACTATAAATAAGAAGCTGTTTGGAATTGTGTTGAGCTTGGATTGGTCCAGGGTGAAGCTCCAAGTTTGGAGTAATGAAGTTTTTTTAATTAAACCCTCTCTTTGATTTATAAGTTGGAGTAAATTTTGTTATATTTTCATTATCTGCATTTGAAGAGTTCCTTCTGAAGAAACACCCCGCACCTGCTTGGGTACAGTGAGGGATAATTTAGCATGGCTAATGCACCCAACTAGCATGCTTTTCAGACTGCGTGAGGAAACTGGAGCATCCGGAGGAAACCCACGCAAACACGGGGAGAACATGCAGACTCTGCACAAACAGCAACCCAAGCTAGGAATCAAACCCAGGTCCCTGGTGCTATGAGGCAGCAGTTCTAATCACTGTGCCATCGTGTCGCCCAAATCATAGCTAAAATCAATGAAATCACAGCTGAGGAAGAAAAAAAATCAAACAATTTATAAGTATTGACTGAATAGCAATAGTATTTTACACCCTGAGCACACTGTCAAGCTTTTTCATGTGTGAGGAGATGATGATTTTCCAATGTGGCCAGAACAGAAATGCTGGAATAGCTCATATTTAGCACATAAAAGAACAAAGAAAATTACAGCACAGGAACAGGCCCTTCAGCCCTCCAAGCCTGCACCGACCATGTTGCCCAACTGAACCAAAACCCCCTACCCTTCCAGGGACCATATCCCTCTATTCCCAAGCTATTCGTGTATTTGTCAAGACGCCCCTTAAAAGTCACTACCCTATCCGCTTCCACTACCTCCCCAGGCAACAGGTTCCAGGCACCCACTACTCTCTGTGTAAAAAATGTGCCTCGTACGTCTCCTTTAAACTTTGCCCCTCGCACCTTAAACCTGTGCCCCCTAGTAATTGACTCTTCCACCCTGAGAAAATGCTTCCGACTATCCACTCTGTCCATATCTCTCATAATCTTGTAGACTTCTATCAGGTCGCCCCTCAACCTCCGTCATTCCAGTGAGAACAAACCAAGTTTCTCCAACCTCTCCTCATGGCTAATGCCCTCCGTACCAGGCAACATCCTAGTAAATCTTTTCTGTACCTCTCCAAAGCCTCCACATCCTTCGGGTAGTGTGGCGACCAGAATTGAACACTATATTCCAAGTGCTTTATATTTGTCTATCATTCGGGATTTTAATCTCGATAAAGACAAACACTATATTCTGACTCCAGCCAGAGATGAGATCCAGACACGACAAGAAGGAGCCTCACACCCTGCCGAATGCACCAGGAAAAACATTCAACTGCTTTTCTGACCACAGTCTCTGAAGCCTCAGGACACCACAAGATGAATCCGTCCATTCTGGTGACAAACCAAGGAGCAGACGAATCTCTCCCTGAACCTCAACCCACACAGTAACTGACTGTTCATCGATTGAAGAAACGACCAGAAACCAACTTCATCCCTTCAAGGGGATCCCGACAACATCTTCTACCCCGGCTGTCAAAATCCCTTCACTGACCCTTCACTAAAGGAGATCTCTCATCAGGACTGCAACTTCGATCATCAGATTACATCAGAGAAGTGGTGTAGGAACATTTCCTTTTGTACTCCTGGAACCTTTCTAGAGTGAGTTAGTGAGTGAATGTGAGACTGTGAAGTAGCATCAGTTTTTTGGTTATTTAGCTTTTAGTTTAATAGGCCCCTAAACAGTAACCACACAGTAGGAACAAGGTATAAAGGAGTTTGTCAGAAAGAGATGGCGGCTATCATTCGGGATTTTAATCTCGATAAAGACAAAAATCAGACGGACAAAGGTAGCCCAGGTGAGGAATTGATAAATATTTTCAGGATAGTCTCTTAGAACAACATGTTTTGCCACCTACGAGAGAGCAGGCTATACTAGACCTGGGAAAGTACACAAATAAGGATTAATTAATGACCTCATAGTGGAGGCACCCTGAGATAACAGCCATCATAATGTGATGGAATTTAGCATTCATTTTGAAGGAGGATCTGAGTCTAATATTCTAAACTGAAATAAGTTTAATATTTCACAATCCACAGAATAGATATATTCAAACAAGAATGAACAATTCCCAGGGGTGAGGACCACCCTGTGTGGTCAGTTAGTACAGATAAGGACACTATCAAAGTTAAAGATAAGACATATTTGAGTGACAGATCAGAAGATTTGGCAGAATATCAAAAATATTAAAGAATGGCTGAAAGATGAATGAGGAGGGGAAGTTTAGACTTCAGTAGAAAGCTCGCCACAAATCTGGAGACAGATGTTGAGAGTTTCCACAGATATTTTCAACAGAAATGACTTAAAGTGAGTGTTTGTCCACAGAAAGTGAGCCTGTAGAATGAATAATGGAAAATAAGGATCTGGCATGTGAATTGAACAGATACTTTGAATTGGTCTTTACAATAGAAGAAACAATTAACACCACCCACCCTGCCCTATGATGTTGAGAGACCTTGTTTCAATGATGTCAAAGTCCTCCAATGATTGGATATGACGCTAAGGGTGGTTGTTTTCCATGTGTTTCCATGTTTTCCTGTAAGCAGTTCTTTCCATGTGTATATTGTTAGAGAATATAAAGACTGACAAATCCCCAGGGCCTGATGGAATCTATCCAAGGCTGCTCAGGGAGACGAGAGGTGAAATCGTTGGGCCTCTGACGCAAATCTTTGTCTCGTCACTGGACACGGGTGAGGTCCCAGAGGATTGGAGGATAGCCAATGTGGTCCCGTTATTTAAGAAGGGTAGGAAGGATAACCCAGGTAATTATAGGCCGGTGAGCTTGACGTCCGTGGTGGGGAAGTTGTTGGAGAAGATTCTTAAAGATAGGATGTATGCGCATTTAGAAAGGAATAAACTCATTAACGATAGTCAATATGGTTTTGTGAGAGGGAGGTCATGCCTCACTAACCTGGTGGTGTTTTTTGAAGAAGTGATCAAAATGGTTGACGAAGGAAGGGCCGTGGATGTTGTCTATATGGACTTTAGTAAAGTGTTTGACAAAGTCCCTCATGGTAGGCTAGTGAAAAAGGTTGGATCCCATGGGATAAAGGGGGAGGTGGCTAGATGGGTGGAGAACTGGCTTGGTCATAGAAGACAGAGGGTGGTAGTGGGTCTTTTTCCGGCTGGAGGCCTGTGACTAGTGGTGTACCGCAGGGCTCTGTATTGGGACCTCTGCTGTTTGTGATTTATATAAATGATCTGGAAGAAGGAGTAACTGGGGTGATCAGTAAGTTTGCGGACGACACAAAACTGGCAGGACTTGCAGATAGTGAGGAACATTGTCAGAGGCTACAGAAGGATATAGATAGGCTGGAAATTTGGGCAAGGAAATGGCAGATGGAGTTCAATCCTGATAAATGCGAAGTGATGCATTTTGGTGGGAATAATGTAGGGAGGAGCTACACGATAAATGGAAGAACCATAAAGGGTGTAGAGACGCAGAGGGACCTGGGTGTGCAAGTCCACAGATCATTGAAGGTGACGTCACAGGTGGAGAAGGTGGTGAAGAAGGCATATGGCATGCTTGCCTTTATAGGACGGGGCATAGAGTATAAAGGTTGGGGTCTGATGTTGCAGATGTATAGAACGTTGGTTCGGCCGCATTTGGAATACTGCGTCCAGTTCTGGTCGCCACACTACCAGAAGGACGTGGAGGCTTTGGAGAGAGTACAGAGGAGGTTTACCAGGATGTTGCCTGGTATGGAGGGGCTTGGTTATGAGGAGAGATTGGGGAAACTGGGGTTGTTCTCCTTGGAAAGACGGAGGATGAGGGGAGACTTAATAGAGGTGTATAAAATTATGAAAGGCATAGATAGGGTGAACGGTGGGAAGCTTTTCCCCGGGTCGGTGGTGACGTTCACGAGGGGTCATAGGTTCAAGGTGAAGGGGGGGAGGTTTAACACAGATATCAGAAGGACATATTTCACACAGAGGGTCGTGGGGGCCTGGAATGTGTTGCCGGGCAAGGTGGTGGAGGCGGACACACTGGGAACGTTTAAGACTTATCTAGACAGCTATATGAACGGAGTGGGAATGGAGGGATACAAAAGAGTGGTCTAGTTTGGACCAGGGAGCGGCGCGGGCTAATTGTTCCTTGTTTCTCGTTTCAAGGCTTCATTCTATGATCATCTTGCTGGTGCCAGTACAGAGCGAGACTGCGGATAGTTGGGAACCTGTCTCGGGGGCAGGGAATTCATATGGTGTTCGTGGAAGTGGAAATGACGGGTTGGGAAGCATTTTCCGATCAGGGCCATTGTGATCTCCTGGACTCGTTTCGATCGCCTCAGGGGGTCGGAGAGGAATTTCCCAAATTTTTTTTTTCCCCATATTGGCCCTGGGGTTTTTCACTCTGGGTTTTCGCCTCTCCCTGGAGATCACATGGTCTGGAATGGGGGGGTGGGGGTGAGTTAATAGGTTGTAATGAACAAAGCATCGTAGCTGTGAGGGACAGCTCGGTGGATAGGATATTGGTATGTAGATAGGCTGGAAAATTGGGCGGGGATCCTGGATTCAGGATTCAATCCTGGACCGGGGAGCGGCGCGGGTTTGGAGGGCCGAAGGGCCTGTTCCTGTGCTGTATTGTTCTTTGTTCTTTGTTCTTTGCAGCCTAACTAAGGTTCTATAAAGCTGCAACATGACTTGCCAATTTTTAAACTCAATGCCCCGGCCGATGAGGGTAAGCATGCCGTATGCCTTCTTAATTACCTTCTCCACCTGCATTGCCACTTTCAGTGACTCGTGTACTTGTACTCCCAGATCCCTTTGCCTATCAATACTCTTAAGGGTTCTGCCATTTACTGTATATTTCCTATCTGTATTAGACCTTCCAAAATGCATTACCTCACATTTGTCCAGATTAAACTCCATCTGCCATCTCTCCGCCCAAGCCTCCAACTGATCTATATCCTGCTGTATCCTCTGATGGTCCTCATCGCTATCCGCAAATCCACCAACCTTTGTGTCGTCCGCAAACTTACTAATCAATCCAGTTACATTTTCCTCCAAATCATTTATATATATTACAAATATTCATATATTTATATATATATACAAATCATTTATATATATAACAAATATTATAATTATATATTATGGGCAAAGGTCCCAGCACTGATCGCTGAGGAACGCCACTTGTCACAGCCCTCCATTCAGAAACGCACCCTTCCACTGCTACCCTCTGTCTTCTTTGACCGAGCCAGTTTTGGATCCACCTTGCCAGCTTCCCATGCAACTTCACCTTCTGCACCAGTCTGCCATGAGGGACCTTGTCAAAGGCCTTACTGAAGTCCATGTAGACAACATCCACTGCCCTACTATCATCAATCATCTTCGTCATTTCCTCCAAAAACTCGATCAAGTTCGTGAGAACTGACGTCCCCTTCACAAAACCATGTTGCCTCTCACTAATACGTCCACTTATTTCCAAGTGGGAATAAATCCTGTCTCGAAGAATCCTCTCCAATAATTTCCCTACCACTGATGTAAAGCTCACCGGCCTGTAATTACCTGGATTATTCTTGCTACCCTTCTTAAACAAAGGAACAACATTGGCTATTCTCCAACCCTCTGGGACCTCCGCTCAAGCCAGCGAAGATACAAAGATTTCTCTCAAGGTCCCAGCAATTTCCTCCCTTGCCTCTCTCGGTATTCTGGGGTATATCTCATGAGGCCCTGGGGACTTGTCCACCTTAATGTTTCTCAGGAACCCCAATACCTCCTCCTTTTTGATCTCAACATGGCTCAAACTATCTACACATCCTTTCCCAGACTCATCATCCACCAAGTCCTTCGCTTTGGTGAATACTGACGCAAAATACTCATTTAATACTTTACCCATTTCCTCTGGCTCCACGCATAGATTCCCTCCCTTGTCCTTGAGTGGACCAACCCTCTCCCTGGCTACCCTCTTGCTCTTTACATATGTATAAAAAGCCTTGGGATTTTCCTTAATCCTGCTGGCCAATGCTTTTTCATGACCCCTTTTAGCCCTCCTTACTCCTTGCTTAAGTTTCTTTCTACTTTCCTTGTATTCTATACTTGCTTCGTGATGCCATCTTAAAGGTATTGAAGCCAGTATTCAGAATGGTCGCCCGTAGGCTTGTTGAACAGTTGGTTGCCACTTAAAATGCTTGCTAGCACTCATTAAAGGGGCTGCATGACATTTTGTTGGCTAGTGCTTCAACTGACACCCTCTCCTAACACAAAGAGTAAATGCTATGCTACTCCACCTCGTTAGACACTTTACTGGTGTCTTCAAGGGAAAGGAAGTACTTGGTCATAGACATTTTGTTAGAATTCTCCATTAGGCTGGACAAGGAATGTGAAGAGGGCATGAGTTCAGGCACCAACTGCTGCTGGAGACATGGTCCAGTGAGTGAAGAGGATGAGGTGTTGTCCTCCTCCTACCCTCACCCCCAATTTACCTACTTCTCTCCTCCTTCGGACATCCTCCAAAAGTGCCATACCTGAGGACCTGAGTGCCCTCTTCTGGATCCCTGAACCATACGGAAAGTACGGCTGTATGCCACCCACAGAGTCATCCCCGTTTAGCGGTAAGGAAGCTATCTATATTGCCCAATGAAAATTGAGCTTAATTATGCTATAGTGTTAATCCTCAAGTGCCTGGTTTAGCACCTCCAGACAGCTTCAAATTATGCTACCAAATGAAGTAAAATCCTGTTAATACTGGAAATCTGCAGACAAAAACAACAGAAAATGCTGGAAATACTTGGGAGCTCTGGTAGTCAGACACGTTGAGTATTTCTGGCTTTTCCTGTTTTATTTCAAATTATGGTAATCAGCAATTTGTGTGGTAAACACAGACTTTCAACAGGTTAGTCTTAATCACCCTGCTCTTATTTAACTCCATTTTTCCAATTAAAAATACATAACTGACAATAAAAGTTAAATACTATTTGCTAACAATCTACATTTGTAACAGACATGGAATGAAAAGGATTGGTAATTGGATATGGGCCTATATTCAGCCCTCTTCTGAATTAGGATCTAATGATGCACATTCATAGACTTCAGTAAAAATACAAAAGATATTTACTAATAAGAAAAATTGTACAGAGGCCAGCAGCAGGTCACCAACCGCCCCAATCCCTACATGTCTTCAAACTGTCCTCTGCCGAAGAAAGGGTTCTACCCCCTGGGATGATGACCCAGCCTCAGTCCCAATTAGTCCCTCCAGCCAGGTACCCTCTTCTGCTGTATTGCCCTTAAAGGGACAATCACCACTATCACCACATAGAAGGTTATGGATTCAGGCTCCATTCCGGAGATTTGAACACTATACTTAGGCTGGCACTTCAGTGCAGCACCCAGGGAAGTACTGCACCACTGGAAGTGCCAACCTGAGGAAAGAATCAGTTAAAATAAGGCTTTGTTTTCCATTCTAGGTAGATGTTAAAAATTTCATTGTACTGTTTGAAAACAAGAAGATTTTTCGCCCAGTACCTTGTACAGAATTGATATGATAGGCAAAGGGGCCTCTTTCTATACTGTAAAACCATATGAGAATTCATTCCTTAACAAACACAAATAAAATAGATTTTAAAATAGGTCACTTTTCTTTTTCTTTGTGGAACCTTGCTGTGTGCAAATTGGCTGCCACGTTTGTCTGCACTTCAAACGTAACTCATTAATTGTGAGACATTTTGGGATGTCCCGAGGACATATAAATGAAAGTTCTTTCTTTATCATTGAATGTGGTTTCAACTTTGTGAAATTGCTCTTCACTATTTTGGAAAAGATAAATTACAGATCACAAAGCTTTCAAAACACAACCATTGTACAGTTCACAGAACAGTTGTTGATGGATTTCATGATGTGGAGTTGCCAGCGTTGGACTGGGGTAGGCACAGTAAGTAGTCTCACAGCACCAGGTTAAAGTCCAACAGGTTTATTTGGCAGCACGAGCTTTCGGAGCGATGCCCCTTCATCAGGTGAGTGAAGAGTTGAGTTCACAAACAGGGCACATATAGACACAAACTCAATTACAAGACAATGGTTGGAATGCGGGTCTTAACAGGCAATCAAGTCTTTACAGATGCAGACAATGTGGGTGGAGAGAGGGTTAAGCACAGGTTAAAGAGGTGTGAATTGTCTCCAGCTAGGACAGTTAGTAAGATTTTGCAAACCCAGGCAAGTCGTGGGGGTTACAGATAGTGTGACATGAACCCAAGATCCCGATTGAGACTGTCCTCATGTGTGCGGAACTTGGCCATCAGTTTCTACTCAGCGATTCTGCATTGTCGTGTGTTGTGAAGGCCGCCTTGGAGAACACTTGCTCGAAGATCAGAGGCTGAATGCCCTTGACTGCTGAAGTGTTCCCTGACAGGAAGGGAACACTCCTGCCTGGTGATTGTGGAGTGGTGTCCATTCATCCGTTGTTGTAGCGTCTGCATGGTCTCGCCAATGTACCATGCCTCAGGACATCCTTTCTTGTAGCATATCAGGTAGACAATGTTGGCCAAGGTGTGGTATCTAAATGGATACAAAATTGGCTTCTTGACAGAAGCCAGAGGGTGGTTGTAGAGAATTGCTTTTCAAACTGGAGGCCTGTGACCAGCAATGTGCCTCAGGGATCATAGAATCATAGAATCATAGAAACCCTACAGTGCAGAAGGAGGCCATTCGGCCCATCGAGTCTGCACCGACCACAATCCCACCCAGGCCCTACCCCCACATATTTTACCCGCTAATCCCTCTAACCTACGCATCCCAGGACTCTAAGGGGCAATTTTTAACCTGGCCAATCAACCTAACCCGCACATCTTTGGCCTGTGGGAGGAAACCGGAGCACCCGGAGGAAACACACGCAGACACGAGGAGAATGTGCAAACTCCACACAGACAGTGACCCAAGCCGGGGATCGAACCCGGGACCCTGGAGCTGTGAAGCAGCAGTGCTAACCACTGTGCTACCGTGCCGCCCCAGTACTGGGTCCATTGTTATTTGTCATTTATATTAATGATTTGGATGAGAATATAGGAGGCATGGATAGTAAGTTTGCAGATGACACTAAGATTGGTAGCATAGTGGACAGTGAAGAAAGTTATCTCCATTTGCAACGGGATCTTGATCAATTGGGCCAGCGGGCTGACGAATGGCAGATGGAGTTTAATTTAGACAAATGCGAGGTGATGCATTTTGGTAGATTGAACCAGGGCAGGACTTACTCAGTTAATGGTAGGTTTTGGGGAGAGTTACAGAACAAAGAGATCTAGGGGTACATGTTCATAGCTCCTTGAAAGTGGAGTCACAGGTGGACAGAGTGGTGAAGAAGGCATTTGACATGCTTGGTTTCATTGGTCAGAACATTGAATACAGGAGTTGGAATGTCTTGTTGAAGTTGTACAAGACATTGGTAAAGCCACACTTGGAATACTGTGTGCAATTCTGGTCACCCTATTATAGAAAGGATATTATTAAACTGGAAAGTGTGCAGAAAAGATTTACTAGGATGCTTCTGGGACTTGATGGATTGAGTTATAAGGAGAGGCTGGATAGACTGGGACTTTTTTCTCTGGAGCGTTGGAGGCTGAGGGGTGATCTTATAGAGGTCTATAAAATAATGAGGGGCACAGATCAGCGAGATAGTCAATATCTTTTCCTAAAGGTAGGAGAGTCTAAAACTAGGGGGCATAGGTTTAAGGTGAGAGGGGAGAGATACAAAAGTGTCCAGAGGGGCAATTTTTTCACACAGAGGGTGGTGAGTGTCTGGAACAAGCTGCCAGAGGTAGTAGTAGAGGCGGTTACAATTTTGTCTTTTAAGAAGCATTTAGACAGTTACATGACTACGATGGGTATAGAGGGATATGGGCCAAATGCGGGCATGGACAAGTTGGGCCGACGGGCCTGTTTCCATGCTGTAAACCCCTATGACTCTATGGCTCTAAGTCACAAGAATATGTACCGTGTATCTGGTGGATGTGTTCTCACCTGAGAATGATAGCATCCGTGTCGATGATCCGGCACGTCTTGCAGAGGTTGCTGTGGCAGGGTTATGTGGTGTTGTGGTCACTGTTCTCCTGAAGGCTGGGTAGTTTGCTGCGTACAATGGTCTGTTTGAGGTTGCGCAGTTGTTTGAAGGCAAGTAATGGAGGTGTGGGGATGGCCTTGGCGAGATGTTCATCTTCATCGATGACATGTTGAAGGTTCCGGGGAAGATGTCGTCGCTTCTCCGCTCCGGGGAAGTACTGGACGACGAAGGGTACTCTGTCCGCCGTGTCCTGTGTTTGTCTTCAGAGGAGGTCTGTCGATAGATGAGTTGAGCGCCATGTCTTGTTCTTACGAAGGCGTCTTTCAGCGTCTGTAGGTGTCTGTTGCAATCCTCCTCATCTGAGCAGATCCTGTGTATGGAGGGCTTGTCCGTAAGGGATGGCTTCTTTAACGTACTCAGGGTGGAAGCTGGATAAGTGGAGCATCGTGAGGTTATCCGTGGGCTTGCAGTACAGTGAAGTGCTGAGGTGACTGTCCTTGATGGAGATGCGTGTGTCCAAGAATGCAACCGATTCTGGAGAGTAGTCCATGATGGGGGATGGAACTTGTTGATGTCATCACGTAGTTGTTTCAGTGATTGTTCGCCATGAGTCCAAAGGAAGAAAATGTCATCAATGAATCTAGTGTACAGCGTCAGTTGAATGTCCTGTGCAGTGAAGAAGACTTGTTCGAACCTGTGCATGAAGATGTTGGCATATTGAGGTGCGAATTTGGTCCCCTTGGCTGTTCCATGTGTCTGGATGAAGGTGAAGACATTGTGGTCCAGGATGGAGTGAATGAGTTGTAAAATCGCGTCTGGAAGATTGGTAGTTGTCGGCATTGAGGACTGAGGCAGTTGCAGCAATGCCATAGTTGTGGGGGATGCTGGTGTAGAGTGCCGAGACAACCATTGTGACGAGAGTGTTCCTGGTTCAACTGCTCCATGGGTGCTGAGTTTCTGTAAGAAGTCCGTCGTGTCGCGACAGAAGCTGGGGGTTCTTTGTACGATGGGTTTCAGGATGCCCTCGACGTAGCCAGAGAGGTTCTCACACAGGGTCCCATTGCCTGATACGATGGGACAGCCGGATGTGTTGGCCTTGTGTATCTTTGGAAGGCATTAGAGATCTCCAACATGAGGAGTACGTGGTTTGAGAGCACGGAGGGTGCTCTGAAGGTCCTACAACATGTCATCGATGAAGACGAGCATCTCGCCAAAGCCATCCCCACACCTCCACTACTTGCCTTCAAACAACCGCGCAACCTCAAATGGACCATTGTACACAGCAAACTACCGAGCCTTCAGGAGAACAGTGACCACGACACTACAAAACACTGCCACAGCAACCTCTGCAAGATGTGCCGGATCATCGACATGGATGCCATCATCTCACGTGAGAACACCATCCACCAAGTGCACGGTACATACTCTTGTGACTCGGCCAACATTGTCTACCTGATACGCTGCAGGAAAGGATGTCCCAAGGCATGGTACATTGGCGAGACCATGCAGACGCTACAACAACGGATGAATGGACATCGCTCCACAATCACCAGGCAGGAATGTTCCCTTCCTGTCGGGGAACACTTCAGCAGTCAAGGGTATTCAGCCTCTGATCTTCGGGCAAGCGTTCTCCAAGGCGGCCTTCACGACACACGACAGCGCAGAGTCGCTGAGCAGAAACTGATGGCCAAGTTCCGCACACATGAGGATGGCCTCAACCGGGATCTTAGATTCATGTCACACTATCTGTAACCCCCATGACTTGCCTGGGTTTGCAAAATCTCACTAACTGTCCTGACTGGAGACAATTCACACCTCTTTAACCTGTGCTTAACCCTCTCTCCACTCACATTGTCTGCAACTGTAAAGACTTGATTACCTGTTAAGACTTGCATTCCAACCATTATCTTGTAATAGAGCTTGTGTCTATATATGCCCTGTTGTGAACTGAACTCTTCACTCACCTGACGAAGAGGCAATACTCCGAAAGCTCGTGCTGCCAAATAAACCTGTTGGACTTTAACCTGGTGTTGTGAGACTACTTACTTATGGATTTTAAGCAGACTATTCGAATACTTCTCTGCAGTTTACAGCTTAATAAATTTAGACAACTTGGGAATTTTTTATCCACTTAAAGTTGGCAGTAATGTGGAGCTGTAAACTCAATGCACATTGAAATCAAACAAGGAAAGCTGCTGGGTGCTGAAGAGTTTGCACAGATAAATCTGAAGAGTGTGCCAAGTCTTGAGAGTAGTTGTAAATTGTTCCTGCTGCTCCTAATTCCTTGTTTGTCGCTGTATGCTACCATTTTTGTCAAAGATCCAAAAAGGAATGCTTTGCTACGGCAGAGAGATATTCAGTACTATATAGAGAGGATATATCACCAGAGCAGTCTCCTGCCAAATTTATTCCAGTAGTAACCCTATCAATTTAACCCAGAACAACTACTCTGAAAGCAATTCTTTTGAGGTCATGATCACAGCGGAAGAAATCTTTTAATTCAATTGCTGCTTTTGTGATGCAACAGTGCAGAAATAAAACAAGCAAGTGATTAGTTCAGTGGTGAGTGATTTGAGGTTAATAAGAACTGAATGTCTTAGCTGGTGGAGTGGCAAGCTCCAGAAATCAATTTCAGTGAGGACAGTTCCTGTGTTTGGGGGATAGGGATAGTTCCACTTCAGTTGATTGGGAGCCTTTTAAAGATGGCACCTCAATCTCTGTAGAGCCAGCCTTGTGGGCACTAACAAGCTTCACCCTACCAGAGTGTAACTCCGCCCACTCATTTTTGTTTAGAGGCTCAAGATATGAAATACAAACTGGACTATGCAGCTGGAGAGCTACTCACCTCACTCTGAGCCTGACACTTTGAAAAAAATATGATAAGGTTCTGCTCTTGCAAAGAGTTGATCTGATTTGGCATTTTGCTAAAATTATCAAAGAAACTACTTCTACTCCACAAGCCAGTAGTTACTTGAACTTCAAAAATACAGCAAATTAATTTTTATACAATACCAGTTTTACTCTTCTACCTGGACTCAGTCTAAACAACTGGAAACCCAGAAATTTAGCTGTCATCACAGATTTGGAACTGTATTTAAAGAGACTGTTCAAATTAGATAGCAGTTTTTGTTCATATGTAATAGAACATAGAACATAGAACATAGAACAGTACAGCACAGAACAGGCCCTTCGGCCCACGATGTTGTGCCGACCTTCATCTGAAACCAAGATCAAGCTATCCCACTCCCTACCATCCTGGTGTGCTCCATGTGCCTATCCAATAACCGCTTAAATGTTCCTAAAGTGTCTGACTCCACTATCACTGCAGGCAGTCCATTCCACACCCCAACCACTCTCTGCGTGAAGAACCTACCTCTGATATCCTTCCTATATCTCCCACCATGAACCCTATAGTTATGCCCCCTCGTAATAGCTCCATCCACCCGAGGAAATAGTCTTTGAACGTTCACTCGATCTATCCCCTTCATCATTTTATAAACCTCTATTAAGTCTCCCCTCAATCTCCTCCGCTCCAGAGAGAACAGCCCCAGCTCCCTCAACCTTTCCTCATAAGACCGACACTCCAAACCAGGCAGCATCCTGGTAAATCTCCTCTGCACTCTTTCCAGCGCTTCCACATCCTTCTTATAGTGAGGTGACCAGAACTGCACGCAATATTCCAAATGCTGTCTCACCAAGGTCCTGTACAGTTGCAGCATAACCCCACGGCTCTTAAACTCCAACCCCCTGTTAATAAAAGCTAACACACTATATGCCTTCTTCACAGCTCTATCCACTTGAGTGGCAACCTTTAGAGATCTGTGGATATGGACCCCAAGATCTCTCTGTTCCTCCACAGTCTTCAGAACCCTACCTTTGACCCTGTAATCCACATTTAAATTAGTCCTACCAAAATGAATCACCTTACATTTATCAGGGTTAAACTCCATTTGCCATTTTTCAGCCCAGCTTTGCATCCTATCTATGTCTCTTTGCAGCCTACAACACCCCTCCACCTCATCCACTACTCCACCAATCTTGGTGTCATCAGCAAATTTACTGATCCACCCTTCAGCCCCCTCCTCTAAGTCATTAATAAAAATCACAAAGAGCAGAGGACCAAGCACCGATCCCTGCGGCACTCCGCTAGCAACCTGCCTCCAGTCCGAAAATTTTCCATCCACCACCACCCTCTGTCTTCGATCAGACAGCCAGTTACCTATCCAATCGGCCAACTTTCCCTCTATCCCACACCTCCTTACTTTCATCATAAGTCGACCATGGGGGACCTTATCAAACGCCTTACTAAAATCCATGTATATGACATCAACCGCCCTACCTTCATCAACACACCTAGTTACCTCCTCAAAAAATTCTATCAAATTTGTGAGGCACGATTTGCCCTTCACAAATCCGTGCTGACTATCCCGGATTAATCCGCATCTTTCTAAATGGTCGTAAATCCCATCCCTAAGGACCTTTTCCATCAATTTACCAACCACCGAAGTCAGACTAACTGGTCTATAATTACCAGGGTCATTTCTATTCCCTTTCTTAAACCGAGGAACAACATTTGCCACTCTCCAGTCCTCTGGCACCATCCCCGTGGACAGCGAGGACCCAAAGATCAAAGCCAAAGGCTCTGCAATCTCATCCCTCGCCTCCCAAAGAATCCTAGGATACATTTCATCAGGCCCAGGGGACTTATCGACCTTCAGTTTATTCAAAACTGCCAATACATCCTCCCTCCGAACATCTATTTCCTCCAGCCTATTAGCCTGTAACACCTTCTCTTCCTGAAAAACATGGCCCCTCTCCTTGGTGAACACTGAAGAAAAGTATTCATTCATCACCTCGCCTATCTCTACTGATTCCATACACAAGTTCCCACCACTGTCCTTGACCGGCCCTAACCTCACCCTGGTCATTCTTTTATTCCTCACATAAGAGTAAAAAGCCTTGGGGTTTTCCTTGGTCCGACCCGCCAAGGACTTCTCATGTCCCCTCCTAGCTCTCCTCAGCCCCTTTTTCAGCTCGTTCCTTGCTAACTTGTAACCCTCAGTCGAGCCATCTGAACCTTGTTTCCTCATCCCTACATAAGCTTCCCTCTTCCTTTTCACAAGACATTCCACCTCTTTTGTGAACCACGGTTCCCTCACTCGGCCATTTCCTCCCTGCCTGACAGGGACATACCTATCAAGGACACCCAGTATTTGTTCCTTGAAAAAGTTCCACTTTTCATCAGTGCCTTTCCCTGACAGTTTCTGTTCCCATCTTATGCCCCCTAATTCTTGCCTAATCGCATCATAATTACCTCTCCCCCAATTGTAAGCCTTGCCCTGCCGTCCGGCCCTATCCCTCTCCATTGCAATAACAAAAGACACCGAATTGTGGTCACTATCTCCAAAGTTCTCTCCCACAACCAAATCTAACACTTGGCCCGGTTCATTTCCCAGTACCAAATCCAATGTGGCCTCACCCCTTGTCGGCCTATCCACATATTGTGTCAGGAAACCCTCCTGCACACACTGCACAAAAAGTGCCCCATCCAAACTATTTGACCTACAAAGGTTCCAATCAATATTTGGAAAGTTAAAGTCCCCCATGACAACTACCCTGTGACCCCCACACGTATCCATAATCTGCTTAGCAATTTCTTCCTCCACATCTCTATTACTATTTGGGGGCCTATAGTAAACTCCTAGCAACGTGACCGCTCCTTTCCTGTTTCTAACTGCAGCCCATATTACCTCAGTGTGCATATCCCCCTCAAAGTGCTTTTCCGCAGCCGTTAAACTATCCTTGATTAACAATGCTACTCCTCCACCTCTTTTACCAGCTTCCCTACACTTACTGAAACATCTATACCCCGGAACGTCCAACAATCATTCCTGTCCTTGTTCTACCCACGTCTCCGTAATGGCCACAACATCGTAGTCCCAAGTAGCAATCCACGCCCCAAGTTCATCCACCTTGTTCCGGATGCTCCTTGCATTGAAGTAGACACACTTCAACCCATCTTCCTGTCTACCGGTACCCACCCTTGACCTTGATACCTTCCCCAATACCTCACCACCCTCAACACTGACTTCTGGACTACAACTCCTTTTCCCACTCCCCTGACAAATTAGTTTAAATCCCCCTGAAGAGCCGTAGCAAATTTCCCTCCCAGGATATTGGTGCCCCTCTGGTTCAGGTGCACCCCGTCCTGTTTGTAGAGGTCCCACCTTCCCCAGAACGTGTTCCAATTATCCACGTATCTGAAACCCTCCCTCCTGCACCATCCCTGCAACCACATGTTTAAGTGCACTCTCTCCCTGTTCCTCAACTCGCTATCACGTGGCACCGGTAGCGTACCAGAGATGACCACATGTTTTGTCTTTGCTCTCAGCTTCCAGCCGAGCTCCCGAAATTCCTGTTTTAAATCCCCGTCCCTTCTCTTACCTATGTCGTTGGTACCAATGTGTACCACGACTTGTGACTGTTTCCCCTCCCCCTTAAGAATCCGGAAAACACGGTCCGAGACGTCACGGACCCTGGCATCCGGTAGGCAACAAACCATCCTCGAGTCTCTTTTGCTGCCACAGAACCTCCTATCTATCCCTCTAACTAACGAGTCCCCAATAACTATTGCCCTCCCGCTCTCCTCCTTACCCTCCTGAGCCACAGGGACGGACTCAGTGCCGGAGATCCTCTCACTGCGGCTCACCACTGGTATGTCGTCCCCCTCAACCGTATCCAAAGCGGAATACTTATTGCTAAGGGGAACGACCACAGGGGATCCCTGCACCGACTGCTTCTTCCCAGCCCCTCTCACCGTCACCCATCTATTTTCATTCCGCGGAGTAACTGTATCCCTGAAGCTTCTGTCTATGGCCATCTCTGCATCCCTAATGATCCTAAGTTCCTCCAACTCCAGCTCCAGTTCCCTTACACGGTTTTGGAGGAGCTGCAGATGGATGCACTTCTCACAGGTATAATCAGCAGGGACACTGACGTCGTCCCTCACCTCGAACATAGTGCAAGAGGAACATTGCACTGCCTTCACACCCATCCCCTCTTGATACCTTGCCAGTACCAGGTAGAAACAGCAAAAAATGAATTAACTCACCCCTGCTCGCCCAAGCCCTGTGATGTAAATTCACAAAAAACTGTTATCTTTGCTGGACTTAGGGTTTGATTTAACCCCTTAAGAGCAGAGGTACACATTTTGGTGCCAAAACAATTTGATCATTTTATATGCCGGGTCAACTTATAAAGCTTGATATATCGTATGTAAACCAGAAAGGAGAAGGTTGAGGTGACATGAATACTGTTGTTAGGAAACATTTGAAGGGGAAAAATTTAAAGCAAATCTGTGGAAACATTTGACTTGATTTGATTTATTATTGTCACATGTATTAGCATTAGCAGAGTGAAAAGTATTCTTTCTTGCACGCTGTATAGACAAGACAAACCGTTCAGAGAGAAGGAAACGAGAGAGTGTGGAATGTTTTGTTTTGGCGTAAATTTGAAGATTTTTAAACTCAGCCTCAAATTACCCACTACTGCTTTTAACAAGGGTTTTTTTTAGCATGAACAGTAATCACCATGATCACCAGGCCATAAAAGGAAGGCGTCCCCAGTCAGAGGGAGCTTCTGATGAAGCACTCCCCTTCCTGCCTGTGATCTCAGTCTTTTCATTTCTGGGTTTTCCCCTGAGCTGTCATTTGCCAGCCAGTCTAAATATTGAGGCTGGGCAAGAAACTGCTCTTAAATGGCCACTCAATGGCCTTAACTGGGACAAAGTTGGACTTCCAATCTGATGTCCAGCCCGTCCCAGCATAAAATTGCTGTGAGGTCAAGGTGGGAACCAGGAAGCAATTCCATCCGTACAATTTCAAGCATCCACCCTAGCTCCGCCTCAGAACCTGCCAGGGTAGGTGAAGGTAGTGCAAAATTCTCACCAAAGTTTCTGCCACCCCAAACCAACTATCTCTGACTCCTGCAACATTCCCGTAATGTCTGACCTCACAGAAATTGCACCCTCCCTCCCACTACCCCAGTAACAACAGCTTAATATTATATAGCACCTTTAACATAATAAAACATGGCACTTCACAGGAACGTTATCAAACAAAGGTTGACACCAAGCCAGATAATGAAGTATTAATGCAGATGGCTCATGGTAGGTTTTAAGGAGGACCTTAAAGAAGAAAATAGAGGTGAAGAATGTGAGATAGGAAAGTCCAGAGATGAAGGTCTTGGCAGCTAAAGCCAAGAACACCAATGATGGAGAAATTAACATCAGGGATGCTCAAATGGCCAGAATTGGAGGAGTGCAAATTAATCAGAGGATTATAGGACTGGAAAAGATTACAGAGATTAGCAGGGGTAGGCCATGGAGAAATTTGAAAACAAAGATATAAACTTTAAATTCAAGGTGTTGCCTAGTTAGATGACAATGTGACCTTCAATTACGCCCACCTCTCCCACACCTCACAATCTCTGTCTCTGCTCCCCAATCCCCCGCCAAATCCAACGATCTCAAACTCTCCCAACCCCACAATCTCTGACAGCCCCCTTCACATAATCTCCTAGTTACCTCACATCCTCAACCTAACTGTTTTCTTGCCCAATGAGTAGCTGGACTGGCTAGTCTCCTATGGGAAGATTGTGAAGGTAAGTTAAAAGGTAACTTCTGCAGGACATTCAGAAAGCTCAAATGTACATGCCATCCTGTCCCAACTCTCTTCACAGGCCCAAATAAATATCAGTTGGTATATTTTCATTCAAATGGAAATTACATAGACTTCTGTCAGAAAATAATAGAACATAGAAAAAATACAGCACAAACAGGCCCTTCAGCCCACAAGTTGCGCCGGTCATGTCCCCACCTACCTAGGCTTATATATAGGCTTACCTATAACCCTCAATCCTATTAAGTCCCATGTACTCATCCAGAAGTCTCTTAAAGGACCCTATCGAGTTTGCCTCCACCACTATTGGCGGCAGCCGATTCCACTCACCCACCACCCTCTGAGTAAAAAACTTACCCCTGACATCTCCTCTGAAACTACTCCCCAGCACCTTAAACCTGTGTCCTCTCATACCCGATCTATACCTCTCAACATCTTGTACACCTCTATCAGGTCACCTCTCATCCTTCGTCTCTCCAAGGAGAAAAGACCAAGCTTCCTCAGCCTATCCTCATAAGGCATGCCAACCAATCCAGGCAACATCCTTGTAAATCTTCTCTGCATCCTTTCAATCATTTCGACATCCCTCCTGTAATGAGGCGACCAGAACTGAGCACAGTACTCCAAGTGGGGTCTGACGAGGGTCATTATCTCCTGACTCCTAAACTCAATCCCTCGATAGATGAAGGCCAGCACACCATACGCCTTCTTAACCACCTCCTTTACCTGCGAGGCTGATTTAAGAGTCTTATGGTCCCGGACCCCAAGGTCCTTCTGATCCTCTACACTGCTAAGAGTCTTACCCTTGATATTATACTCCTTCATCCCATTTGACCTGCCAAAATGGACCACTACACATTTATCCGGGTTGAAGTCCATCTGCCACTTCTCCGCCCAGTCTTGCATCCTATCTATGTCACACTGCAGCTTCTGACATCCCTCCAATCTATCCACAACACCACCAACCTTCGTGTCATCGGCAAACTTACCAACCCATCCCTCCACTTCCTCATCCAGGTCATTTATGAAAATGACAAACAGCTAGGGTCCCAGAACAGATCCCTGGGGCACTCCACTGGTGACCGACCTCCATTCAGAAAAAGACCCATCTACAACCACTCTCTGCCTTCTGCAGGCAAGCCAGTTCTGAATCCACAAGGCAACAACCCCTTGGATCCCATGCCCTCTCACTTTCTCGAGAAGTCTTGCATGGGGGACCTTATCGAATGCCTTGCTGAAGTCCATGTAAACCACATCCACCGCTTTTCCTTTGTCAATGTGTTCAGTCACATTTTCAAAGAACTCCACCAGGCTCGTAAGGCACGATTTGCCTTTGACAAAGCTGTGCTGACTACTTTTGAGCATACTAAACTTCTCTAAATGTTCATAAATCCTGTCCCTCAGGATCTTCTCCATCAACTTACCAACCACTGAGGTAAGACTCACCGGTCGGTAATTTCCTGGGCTATCCCTGTTCCCTTTCTTGAATATAGGAACCACATCCGCAATCCTCCAATCCTCCGGAACCTCTCCCGTCTCCATCGACGACGCAAAGATCATCGCCAGAGGCTCTGCAGTCTCTTCCCTCGCCTCCCACAGTAACCTGGGATACATCCCATCTGGTCCCAGTGACTTATCTATCTTGATGCTATTCAAAATTTCCAACACATCCTCTTTCTTAATGTCCACATACTCAATCTTTTCAGTCCGCCTCAATCCTGTAGTACAACCACCCAGGTCTTTTTCCACCGTGAATACCGAGGTAAAATATTCATTAAGCACCTCTGCTATTTCTTCCGGTTCTGTACAGACTTTCTCACCTTCACCTTTTATAGGTCCTATTCTTTCACTACTCATCCTTTTACTCTTCACATATTTATAGAACGCCTTAGGGTTCTCCTGAATCTTACCTGCCAAGGCCTTCTCGTGACCCCTTCTGGCTCTCCTAATTTCTTTCTTAAGTCCCTTCCTACAAGCCGTATACTCATCTAGATCCCTGTCGTCGCCTAGCTCTCTGAACCTTTTGTACGCTTTCCTTTTCTTTCTCACTAGGTTCAGGGCAGCTTTCGTGCACCACGGTTCCCCTAACCTACCAACACCTCCCTGTCTCATCGGAACGTTGTCATGCAGAACTCCAGACAAACATTCTTTGAAAATCTGCCACCTTACTTCAGTACTTTTCCTCGAGAATGCCTCCTTCCAATTTACGCCTCTAATCTCCTGCCTGATGGCTTCATATTTCCCCTTACTCCAGATGAACGCTTTCCGAGCTTGCCTGATCCTATCTCTTTCCAATGCTAGCGTAAAGGAGATAGAGTTATGATCACTATCCCCAAGATGCTCCCCCACTGAGAGATCCGACACCTGTCCAGGCTGATTAGCCAGTACCAGATCGAGTACAACCTCTTCTCTTGTAGGTTTATCCACATGCTGTGTCAGGAAACCCTCCTGAACACACCTAACAAACTCCTCCCCATCCAAACCCCTTACCCTAGGGATATTCCAATCGATGTTTGGGAAATTAAAGTCTCCCATCACGACAACCCTGTTATTCCTACATCTCTCCAGGATCTGTTTCCCTATCTGCTCCTCAACATCCCTGTTACTATTGGGTGGCCTGTAGAAAACACGCAGCAAAGTTATCGACCCCTTTCCACTCCGAACTTCCACCCACAGAGACTCCGTAGACAATCCCTCCATGGCTTCCACCTTCTCTACAGCTGTGACACTATCCCTGATCAGCAGTGCCACTCCCCCCCCCCCCCCCCTCTGCTTTTGCCTCCCTCTCTGTCCTTTCGGAAACATCTGAAACCCGGCACCTGAAGTATCCAGTCCTGTCCCTGTCCCCAAGTCTCCGTAATGGCCACCACATCACACTTCCAAGCATCGATCCACACTCTAAGCTCATCCACTTTACTCACTACACTCCTGGCGTTAAAATAGACACATCTCAAACCTGTGTTGGGATATAGTACCTTAGTCAATTGAGGTATGTGATAAATCTAACATGTTGTTGAATGATCACAGTAATTTTGGAACTATGGTTCCCAAAGCTCTCCATTTTTCTTATGTACATTCAGTGTCTGTGTTGACTAACAGAGGTGGTTGTTATGATTATCTGTCATCTCCAGTATTGGTTTGTCATTGGACTACCAATAAAGTGGAAGGCAAACGAAAGGGACCTTATTCTTTCAGTTCAGGCATTTCCTATGTTCCTTATTTACAATTAATATCATGCAAGTAAAGACTTAATACTCTTTAAAAACAAATTTAAAAAAACAAAAGACATTTAAGACCAGGAATTTAATTTGTATTATCCGATCCAGATTCCAGTTTGACAAGGAAGGATAAATTTCAGACTGTTTTAGTTCTATCTGTCAGAAAAGATTATTGTACATACAACAATCTGAATGATTCATCAAGATTGCTTAAGAATTTAATCCTTATCTGTATCTATCAAAGATATTTTGATTTTCTTAAATCTGTCTTCCAGTCAAGGCAATATTTTACTAAAAAGTATTGTTTCTTAGTAAAATGCTGCTATGTCTGAGAATGCATATGCAGGGGAAATTAAGATCTCTTTTCAAATCCATGGTCAAATCCTCCTATTAATTCCCAGGTTACCATACAGTGTAAGGATAATCTCAAGATATTGTCCTTCACTACAAACCATTTCATTTAATCTACCTCCCTTGTACAATTCTACTTTATTTCTGAAACTCATTGAGAAAAGCTCAAGCATTTATTTTTTAAAATGAAAACCAGCTGCTTAACTGTTCCTCTATGCCCCACTTTCCTGAATCCCTTCTCAGACCAGCTTTCTCTCTTTGTTCTCCAGACTTTCTCTGACTCCCTCTCCGGCCTAGATGAGATTTTTTCAAATTCATGGAACTATCATGACATCAATGGTAACTGCTATCAAGATCGTTGGTGTCTCCATTGGTTAAAAACTTAACTGAACCAGCATTATGGCTATAAGAGAAGATCAGAGCTGGATTTTCAGTAGCAAGTGACTTACCTCCTGACTCCACAAACACTTTCCACCATCTACAAGGCACAGTACAGGAGCATGAAGGAATATTGTCCACTTGCCTGGATGGATGCAGCTCCAACAACTCTTAAAAAACTCAACACCATCCAAGACAAAAGCAGTTCATTTCTAGACTTTAGCCTTTCGAGTGCAAAAGTGGAGTAAACTCGCTTTACCCTTTCTTCACACGTCTTTACATTATTTCACGCTTCAGGTAAGCGTTCTCCAAGGCGGCCTTCACGACACACGACAGTGCAGAGTCGCTGAGCAGAAACTGATAGCCAAGTTCTGCACACATGAGGATGGCCTAAACCGGGATGTTGGATTTATGTCACATTATCAGTAACCCCCACAGCTTGCCTCCTGGACTTGCAGGCTGTCCTGTCTGGAGACAATGCACATCTCTTTAACCTGTGCTTAATGCTCCCTCCACCCACATTGTCTGTATCTTTAAGATCTGGCTGGCTGTAGGGATTCGCATTCTAATCAGTATTCTGTCACTTGATTTTTGTGTCTCTGTGCCCTGTTTGAGAGCACATTTCCACTCCATCTGATGAAGGAGCAGCGCTCCGAAAGCTAATGGTGTTTGCTACCAAATAAACCTGTTGGACTTTAACCTGGTGTTGTTAAAACTCTTACTGTGTTCACCCCAGTCCAACGCCGGCATCTCCACATCCCCTAACCCACCCAGCCCCTCACCCACTTACCTGACACCATATCCCTTACCCACCTGCCTCCATCCTAACTTCTAATCTACTTACTTGCCACCGTACTTCCTTGCCCTGCTACCCTCCCTCTTATCCCATCTACTTTAACCACTTTCTCTCCATGGTTTCGCTAAGTGGCATTGCGGCCTTTAAACTTTCCACTTACTGGAATATGACAGCTAACACAGTAAAAAGATTTGGCTTTACCCAATGGTCCTGCACTTCGTAAGAGGACTCCAAGATGAGTTATGATGTGCATTTTTGAAGAGGCCTGGTTTGGAAGTCTAGGCCAGAAATGCAGAGCTCCATGTTGTGGTAAAAAAAATAGGGATTGCCACTCCTTGGAAAATTCTGCCCATTATGTCATGAATAAGGCGATACAGGTAAAGCACAATGCCACTTTATGTTTTTCATATTCATTGCTTACTCTACAATATAAATAAAACTTAGATCCCAGGGGAACAGGGGGTGGGGGGAGGGGGGGGGTGGTTACTGTAAACCAAAATAACCAAATTTACTGAACGACTTCCAAATGAAGCAATTACCAACCAGATTCCACTTTTTGAAGTGCTTAAGATAATTCAGAACCAACAAAACTAAACATTAATTAATAGGCAGATGATACTTACAATGAAAAGATAAATTTCATTTTCAGTAGTCAATATAACAAATGCATGTTTTGCAGGAACACAAAACCCACTCTGCAGACATGTGGCACTATATTGCTACATAGGTCCACAATGTGCTCTTGTTCATCTACTCAGCATAGGTCAGGAATCCTATCTGATAACCGCTTTCACCTTCAAGTTTCAGAGTCATGATTATCATTAGCAAGGTACACTTTTGCATACCCTTTCTCCCTTGGTAATGACAGTCCTGCTGTTATAACTTTACCGAGTTCCTTTTCAATTAACCAATCACACCACGATTCATGATTTGGCCACTTCTGGTAAGCATGCAACTCTTTAGCACATTGAAGCTATTCACACAGTTTTCCAAATTTTAAATCTTTTTAGTCAGCACGTAGCGAACCTTCAAGAGCTCTTGTTTTCCTTTTCTACCATACCGAAAAACTGATGTCTTCTAGAAAGTGATTTGCTTCTTCTTCTCATAAGAATAACCATGTTCTTCATTCTGTCTGTGTTTACTCTTTGTGTCTGCATCTGTGTACTGATTGTCATCAGCTTCCAGCTCACTTCACCCTCCAGCTCCTCTGCCTGCAGCTCTACTTCGTGCCCGAAGCTCTCCATTGTATCTGCCAGCAGTACGGCTTCTGGTCCTAACTTCCTTCATATTGGTACCACTTACAGCACTAGGGCTGCCAGGACCTATGCACCAGCATTTCTTATTCAAAAATATTACAATTGATCATCTTGCAATTGATGCAAACTCTTAAAAGTCTTTTACAAACATTTTTAAAACAACTAGGTTCCTCAGACATCTTAAAGAATACAATTCTTCTTTCTGGACTGCTTCCGGATCAAGGGTCATCACAACTTAGATTGGAGTTCATTTTAATTACATCACAGTGCTTAGTGGAAAACCAAAACTGGACCAAGAGAGGTGCAAGGTATCATCCCGCCACAATATGGTGCAACATAAAAAGTAAAACTAGGTTGTTTCAGGGGTATTGAGACTTTGGCAATGAAGAAAAATTATGACTATAAATTACCAAGTTTCAACTACCAGGATTCTCAAAGAACAGACTACTTTTTTGCATTTGATTGTCTGCAGCTATTTTCCACCTTGGTCTGTCTTATCTTTTATGTTTTCTTCATGCTATGCACCATTTTCCATAAAGAAGCATCATTGAAGGGTACAATTGTGAATATGAAATCTATTATAAGGAATTCAGTGTTTCTTCGGAAGGAATTCTTCAAATGCAGACAATAGAAATATAACAAAACTTACTCCAACCTATAAATCAAAGAAAGGGTTTAATACAGAAACTTCATTACTCCAAACTTGGGGCCTCACTTTGGGCCAATCCAAGTTCCCCACAATTCCAACAGGTTCTTATTTATGGTGAGTCAGCTGACCATCACATCATTCTGTAATTGGTTCCATGGTTTGCTGGGTCAGCTGACTCTTACAGCTTGTTACCATTGGTCACATTACATCCGATACAAAGTTGTCACCAGTAACATTCTAACATTCAGAGGCTTTGGGTGGTTGCAGTGTAATGTTTCCTCCACCTAATTCAAATATCTAAAGCATCCCAATAATACAAGGCTGATTATATTTACATTGTGTAGCTATTCATGGGTAACATATCGGTATAATTTTCCATGCTTACAGTGAGATTCTAATTTCTTCCAAAAGCTAACAGTCTTTCCCATTCAAATAATTCCTTCATGATATTTTCTTGAAAGAAAGCAAAGAAACACTGACTGAGCTGCATTCATCTATGTTCAAGGTCCCATTTAAAAATCATTAATGGATGTACGCCGTAAAGGATTAACTGAAGTAACTACTCATATAACTATGATGCAGTGTCACATGACTAAGAGGCTGCGATCCTGTGGCAAGTAAAAGTACAATCTTGTGTAGAGTACTGAGATGTACATAGATCTGTCAATAAACAAAAAATTCTTTGATAGTATTCTTAGGGTAATAGGCAAACCCTAATGAAACCACACCTGGACCCTGAACCCAAAATGAAATATGGTGGCAGCTGGTTCTTTCTGTCAACCACTCATATGCACCATCTTAATGGTGCACGAGTGGTTGACAGAAACAACAATGGTCCTGCTCTGTCAGAAAAATAGTGGTGACATGAACATGTATGGATGTATGTCTGTATCTCTATCTCTATCTATCTATCTCAGTTTTAAGAACTGTGGGAAAAAGGCAGGGACAGCATGGCTGTGTTAATTGACTAATGCATTTGATTTGTTGATGAGCTTAGCAACACTGCAAATAGATATTTATCTAAGAAAAGTTAATAACAATGGGAGACAGAAAAGTTTGATCAAGTTGTTAAAGGTTTCAAAGGAAGAAATAATGTAAAGACGTGTGAAGAAAGAGTAAAGTGGGTTTACTTACCGCACATTGGGGAATTGGGGATTTAGAATCCCGGCCTCTATCTCCTTCAGGTTTTGGCCAGCTGGTTCATTTCTGAGTCACTCTTGGTGATGGGCGTTGAAGTCCCCCATCTGAGGTACATTCTGTGCCCCTGCTACCCTCAGTGCTTCTTCTAAGTGGTATTCAATATGGAGAAGCATTAATGCATCAGCTGAAGGAGGGCAGCATCTGTAATCAGCAGGAAATTTCCTTGTCCATGTTTGACATGATGTTATGATACTTCGTGGAGTCCAAAGTCAATGTTGAGCATGTCCTTGCCAACAGTGTCATCATCTCTGATGGTCAAAAAGGAATCTGGGACATTGGCTGTAAGGTATGATTTAGTGAGTATGACTATGTCAGGCTTTTTCTTTACCAGGCTGTGGAACAGCTCTCCCAATTTCAGCACAAGTTCCCAAATGTTAGTGTGGAAGATATTTCAGGGTCCACTGGGCTGGGTGTGCCTTTGTTGAGCCTGCTGACTAGGTCGATGTTGGGAGGTTTTATTCTTATTAGACATTTTTGTTGTGATTCGATAGAACTAATTGGTTTGCTAGTCCATTCAGAGGTCAATTCAGAATACGCCATGTTGTACTTTTCCATAACTGTGATTTTGGAAAATTCACCCCAGTGATTTCTCTTTTCGCTATGTGTGACCTGCTTGCTGTAGGAGATAGTTATGAGGGAAGAATGCAGTCCTCTGTCCCATAAATTATCTGTCCACATTCCCTTTTGCCTCAGAGGCTTAACCATCATAATAGTTTTCTTTTAATTTCCTACACTCCAGTCTGTTCTCAATTTGCTTCTGAAACAGCTGGATGGTATGTGATTAGTTTACACATTAAACAGGTGCTTGCTAGGATTATTAGCAATCTAATCACATTGACTGTTGAATAGTGTGATCATTAGCTCACACAGAATCTCTCAGAATTTCATGAATTAATGAGTGTTTTTTTCCTCAGAAAATAAGTTAGACTAATTTAATATTTTGTACCACCATGCGAAAAGAATGGATACTATTGCAGATTTACTGAACAATTGAACATCACATTATCCACAGAATAGGTGAAGTGTTTTTGATTGTGGTTTGCCTTTTCTTAATTTTGTGCTTTCAATATTTGTTCCATCTGTCACTGAAAATCAACACCTTGTAAGAGGTGCATGCTCCCATTTACCCTTACTGTTCTTGACTTCACGAATTTATAAAGGACAAACTTACACAGGCACAGGATTTTAGGCTCAACCATCATTTTATTTATTGACAAAAAAACACTCCTGATACTAAAGTTCTAAACTAGTGTAATGACACCACATGACACTCAAAACCACAACTTATTAATAAAAGACTCCACTGAAAAATGACTGACAAAACTCTCTGCCCAAACCATAACCGGTTCAACTCAAACCCCCTCTGGATTTAGTTACCTATCCTAAACTATCTTTAAACCTCAGTCTCAATATCCCTTGGATCGAGCTGATACTTATTACTGCCCACACAGTTTGTTGTCTTGGTGAGGTTGTAAGTCCGTGAATCAGGTTGACCCTTCCCGAACCTCCTTGGCGATGACAGTATAGGATCCTACCGTCTTGGCCTTTTTATTATAAAATGTTATCAAAAATATCAAAGCACATTTCTTGAAGACATTCTGTTAGGATGGTCAATGCTTAGCATCTTTTTAATCTCTTTCATTGCAAAATTGTTTTCATGACTAAAACAATGGACCCCATTCAGGTGTGATGTCTTTGGCTCCCAAATTGATTTGTACGTGGCAAAGTCCAGTTCACAGAGACTCGTGGATCATGGAAGTTCTGGGTGGGGATGGAGAAAGGGTGGAGGTGCTCGAGATGGAGACTTCTGTTGTCATGTCCTGATTTAATATGAGTTTGTTTATTTGGTTTGACCTAAAAAGAGGGCAATAAGGAAGGAATGGATGAGCAAAAAGAAAGTCATTGTTGCTGGTCTGGGGTCAAGTAATTAGGGCGTAAGAATGAAGGTAGTCCTCAGACTTAGTACACCTCATAGTCAGGGTGTGAGAATGAAGTTAGTCCTGGGGCATCATGGGCCATGCTACAGGACTATGCATTTCTTCTGAGCTGTTTTTGATGTTTGTTTGTCGTCTGGAGCCATCAGCTAAGATGGTCTCCTTGTTTCTTTTTTGGGTTGCCTGATGAACACTATTCTGTGTTTGAAATGGTAATATCCCAGTGTCTTTATACAGTATCGACTTAGTTTTGGTATTGTCATGTTTTGAAGATTAACTCCTTGCAGTACAGTCTGCCTGTGTGTGTTGAGGTTTGGCCTGTTTGTTTGCCTGTTTACATCCATGAACCTTGTGGGATTTTATATTTAATAAAAATCCAGCTGGGGGTGGGGTTCCTCCAACCTCTATGTATTTCCAGCTTGAAATTGTCCACCTATTCATGAAATCCCATCTACTGTGAAATATTAAATTTGGTTGCTGTGAACCGTATTTATTTATTTAATCTTTTCTTTTGATTCAATTTGAATCTTCAGATTATCTTAAGAAAGATAAATATGAGAATAATAGTTACAATGAACCATTGTCCTCTTTGTATGCAGTTGGGCAGGAAAATGTCAAGAATACTTGACGCTGTTAAACTGTGTACTGTCAAACAGTATTGTCCTGTTGGAAGTGCTTTACGGCATTGATTCATATCATCTTTAGGTATCCTGTTACTGTCCATCTATCTTTGAATCTCTTTTTCATTTTGATTTTGATTTGATTTATTATTGTCACATGTATTAGTATACAGTGAAAAGTATTGTTTCTTGCATGCTACACAAAGCATACCGTTCATAGAGAAGGAAACGAGAGAGTGCAGAATGCAGTGCTACAGCCATAGTTAGGGTGTAGAGAAAGATCAACTTAGTGCGAGGTAGGGTCCATTCAAATGTCTGATGGCAGCAGGGGAAAAGCTGTTCTTGAGTCAGTTGGTAAGTGACCTCAGGCTTTTGTATCCTTTTCCCAATAGAAGAAGGGAAAATAGAGTATGTCCGGGGTGTATGGGGTCTTAATTATGCTGGCTACTTTTCCAAGGCAACGGGAATTGTAGACAGCGTTAATGAATGGGAGGCTGGTTTGTATGATGGACTGGGCTTCATTCACGACCCTTTGTAATTTCTTGCGGTCTTGGGCAGAGCAGGAGTCATACCAAGCTGTGATACAACCAGAAAGAATTAATTTTAAGTAGTCATTTCAACTAATGGTCACTTTCTGATATGGATGGCAAGCTCTTTCAGTGACCAGCATTGTGACCGGGGTGTGGAGGGGGGAAGGTGGAAAGAGACATTGGAGATGTTGGGCAAAGGTGGGTTTGGGTGAGTGGCATGCAGAGGGGGGAAAATAGTGGCAGACAGAGGGGTGGCCAAGGGTGGGGAAGCTGGAGTGCAACATGAAAGACTGGAACTCAGACACATTAGGGGGTGGAATAGAAACAGAACTACAAAAGGGACTGGTTCACAGTGACTTGTGGAAGGGAGTGGGCAGTTAGAGGACAGACACTGTGTTGTCCACAGCCAAAAAGGAATGGGAGAGCAAAGAGAACAGCAGTCTCTGTCCCTAATCTGGGGCTAAGTAGTCAGGGTACGAGTGTGAAATAAATCCTGGGACTTTACGAGTCATCTAGAACATAAGAACTAAGAGCAGGAGTAGACTATCTGGCCCCTCATTCAATAAGATTATGGCTGTTATTTTCGTGGACTCAGTCCCACTTACCCGCTCGCTCATCAAAATCCTTAATTCCCTTACTGTTCAAAAATTTATCTATCTTTGCCTTAAAAACATTCAATGAGGTCACCTCAACTGCTTCACTGAGCAGAGAATTCCACAGATTCACAATCCTTTGGGTGAAGAAAATTCCAACTGAACTCAATCCTAAATCTGCTCCCCTTTATTTTGAGGCTATGCCCCTTAGTTCTAGTTTCACCTGCCAGTGGAAACAACCTCCCTGCTTCTATCTTACCTATTCCCTTCATAATTTTATATGTTTCTATAAGATCCCCCCTTATTCTTCTAAATTCCAATGAGTATAATGCGAGTCTACTCAGACTCTCCTCATAAGTCAACCCTCTCAACTCTGGAATCAACCTACTGAATCTCTTCTGCACCCCCTCTAGTGCCAGTACATCCTTTCTCAAGGAGACCACAACTGTACACATTACTCCAGGTGTGGCCTCACCAGCACCTTATAAAGCTGCAACATAACCTCCCTGTTTGTAAACTCCATCCCTCTACCAATAAAGCACAAAAAAGGTCTTCACCTGACGAAGGAGTAGTGCCCCAAAAGCTTGTGATTTCAAATAAACCTGTTGGACTTTAACCTGACATCGTGTGACCTCTCATCTTAATCCTTACTATCATGTCTGAGGACTGAAAGGCCTTTCAAGCCAGTGAGATCAAGACCAATCTCAGCAGTTGGCCTTGCACCTTCAAACCTCATGATTCACTCAGGCCCTGTACATTGCTTAGGATAGCAGCAATCTCTCCATTGATGTGCTCTGGGAAATTGTTGTGGGAAAAGTCACCACTCGGAGATCAGACTTGAGATTCAACATGTAGTTTATTAAATCGAAGCTTCGGGAGGATCTCTGGGCAGAGTTCCTCAATCTGGCTTGGCGGCAAGCGCATTTATATACGTTAAAACATTGCAAACATCGGCAGTTTCGCATCAAGCCGTAGGCGGTTACATACTTTGGCCAATTGGGCCCCTTGACAATAGTTAGTTATCAATAACTCCCAATCACATTTCGTTGCAAATACCTCACTGTTCCAGTTCCCCTTTTCATGCCATCTGTCTGTGAGGTACCTGACTATTCCTGTCCTTTGCTGTCTGACTATTCCTGCTTGCTTTGTGCTTTTACACAAAAATGAGACATAGCTCACCCCAGCTTGTCACTGGTCAGGGCTCGAGTGTTTGTGGTTAACAACAGAGTGCAAAGTCACATACACAACTTTTCTTGTCTTAAAAAGTTTTACATTCACAATGATGGCTTAAAAAGTTTTACATTCACAATAATGGCTTGAACAGTCTCAATTTTACTCCAACAGAAATCATCATGAATTGATACAGTCCTGGCTGCTTTGTGCACATTGAGATGTGCACATGGTTGGAAAGAGCCTCACAGTTGCAGGTCTTGTGTTTTGGCACTAACAATGAAGGCAGACTTTTCCATTGGCGATACAATTACAGCTACCCATCCAAGGCTATTGAAGATCCCAACTCCATGCCATTTTGTAAAGAATATGGTTGCTAGTGCATTTTGCACAGTCTTCAGTAAAGAGTTTTACACAACTCCCTGGCATGACACAAGGGTAGAATAAGTATTATGACTCAGCTACACATCACATGAATATGACGCTTACAAAGGGAGGTGAACATTGAGTGCATGCATGGATGACCTTCACAATAAAAGGTGCATAGACAAATATGCGCAATGCTTTCAAATGAATATACCATTCTCATGAACAGCAAATGTATTTATAAAGGTGCATGATATTAATAGTGATTTAATATCCATGATCCAGAAGTTAAATCAAAGCTTCTTACTTTTTTTTACCCTATTGCCATGTTCAGGTGCAGCCCTGACACTAACAATGAAGTGGAGATGCCGGCGTTGGACTGGGGTAAACACAGTAAGAAGTTTAACAACACCAGGTTAAAGTCCAACAGGTTTATTTGGCAGCAAAAGCCACACAAGCTTTCGAGGCTCTGAGCCCCTTCTTCAGGTGAGTGGGAATTCTGTTCACAAACAGAACTTATAAAGACACAGACTCAATTTACATGAATAATGGTTGGAATGCGAATACTTACAACTAATCCAGTCTTTAAGAAACAAAACAATGGGAGTGGAGAGAGCATCAAGACAGGCTAAAAAGATGTGTATTGTCTCCAGACAAGACAGCCAGTGAAACTCTGCAGGTCCACGCAACTGTGGGAGTTACAAATAGTGTGACATAAACCCAATATCCCGGTTGAGGCCGTCCTTGTGTGTGCGGAACACAACTCCCTGGCATGACACAAGGGTAGAATAAGTATTATGACTCAGCTACACATCACATGAATATGACGCTTATAAAGGGAGGTGAACATTGAGTGCATGCATGGATGACCTTCACAATAAAGTGATGGAGGTGTCCTATTGACTGGTAGGCTGTGTTGCTTTGTAGATTTTGGCCGAAATTCTCTCGAGGGTTGGGAGCTGAATGGCCTTGGCCTGCTTTGGGTGTCCTGCTGTGGGGCAAGCGCACGCTTCTCAGCCTGTCCAGGTGGAGGTTATGGGGTCGCACGCAAAAGGGATTGGGATCAGCTGAATATTCTTGCAGTTAGCTGGCTAGATGGCCCCAGGGTGTCCACTTGCTGGTCCTCCTCCCTATGGCTGCCAAGGATTCTTGCCTGTCTCTCTCAGGAGAACAGGTTCCTGGAGGAAGTCCAAGATTCCCCACTGCCCCCTTCTCGCGTAACCACTGATGGGTCCTACCAGTGCCTATAGTGATAGATGCAGATCCAAGTGCAAATCCGGCAGGATCTGCTGAACAAAGGTCTCCAAGGTGGTCACAAACTTTTCCGTGGTGCCCTAGAGGTACTTGCATGTTGGAACTATGAGACAGAATGGGGCAAACTACCCCATCCTTCGCTCTAGCCAGCTGACTGCCTTTCATAACTCTACCTGATATTCCACCGCCTGTTGTTGCATCTCCAGCATGTTTGACAGGGTCATTTCTAGAGGCTTATCATCAGATTCAGACTCAGAAGGCGCCTGCTCTCCAACAGTCATCCGAGTGCCAGAGAGTTGGGCTGTCACAGTCTCTGACTGCTGCGGAGACGTGTCTGTGAGATATTCCCCAAAGCGTGACCCAGAGCCGAGGTGTGTATGTCTGAGCTGGTGGAGGGTGTAGGTGAATGCAATGATGGCTCTTCCTTAAATGGAACCTCAGCTTCCTCATCTTACATAGCCAGGGAGCTGGAGTTTATTTTGGGTCTCGATGTGTGTGTGGACCTGTAAGACAGAGCAGATAGATTTAGTTCATAAACAGACAGAATACAACATTGTGTGTCACTCACTGAGAATGTCACGATGCAAAAATCTCTGGAGGCCTAATCCGTAGTGGCTTGCTGGGAGAAGTTGATCCCACCTTCCTCACAGGGGCGGTCCCTGATCTCCCCTGCCAGTTTGATGGCATCCCCCTCAAATTTAGTCAGGGCCACTATATCAGCCCTCCTTCCTCCGATCTGGGATCTTTCCCTCTTGTTGTGTGCAAGCTTGGCCTGGAATAAAATAAGTAGATGGAATGTGATGAGAAGAGATGGAGGAGAGTTTGGGAAGCATCCATGCGTACAATGTGCTAAGTCCTTTCCAGTAAGGGATGAGAAGGGAATTTGTGCAGCATGATAAATGAGATGCTGGTGATGATAAAGTAACCGTGACTGCATGGTGCCATAATGAGAATGTGAGATTGAAGTGGGGAGAAGGTTTACTTACTCTGGTGGAGCAGATGCGATCATAAATCTTTTTCCTGTACTGGATTACGTTTCAAGAGTGGCTGCCTGATGCCCTCACTGCCCTCGTAGTGGGCTGGTGGGCTTTCTGGAGCCATCGCTGGGATAAAGTATATCCCTGTGTAGTCACACACCATTTATGAGGGCCCTCGGGAGTCATTGAAAACCTAGGCGTGGCTTTCTTCTTCACCGCGGCCATTTCCACATGATCTCTTCTGAAAGCAGGGCTGTAGAAACTGAGGTTTGCGTTCAAATATGGCGACCCCGGATGTTAGAGCCCATTAGGTGATGACAGGGTGGATGAATCAGTTCCTGATCCACCACATGATTTAGAGTGAAACTTGTATATCCATAATTAATGAACTTCCAAGTGCAAATTTGGGTGCAATTTCCCACTATGCTGCCCAGCAGAAAATGCGCTGCGGATCTTGCCCAACACTACACTTAATTTCAAAAATGGAAAACTCTGCCCAGAGGAAAGAAATAATCAGATTAGTTGCTTTCATTGTGCCCAGGTTCTAATCAGAGTAAAGTAAGTAGGAAAGAGTTGGATGGTATTACAACCGAGATGCGGAACTTGCTCCCAGTCCAAAGGTGAACTTGTGACCATTCTTTAAAAAAAGGCTTCAGGTCAGCATCCACGTGTCCAGATAATGCGAAATATTTCCATATTTAAAAAGAAAAATATAGTTTTGAAAGACATGATTCTAACAATGGGTTAATTGGTGCTGCTCTTAACTTTAAATGAAAGAGTTTTAGATTCAAGTCCTATGCCAAGACATAATCTGGATTGACACTCCAGGGCCCTCTGTTACACGGCTAATATCTATTCCTTAATCTTTTCTTTTGGTGGCAGTGTTCATCCATCTCATTGCTATTGGTTGGACCTTGCTGTGCAAAATAGTTGTTGTCCACATAACTTTTCAAAATAATACATTCTATGGAAAGCAATTTAGGATGTTTCTGACATCTGATAAAGTTCCACATAATGCAAGTTCCCTATTCTACTAAACAGAAGTACAGCTTCCAAGAAGATAAAGCTTCTAATTCTCTCCCTGATTCCCTGAAGAATGTTATAAATTTAAAAGGATACCAGTACAACACCTTTTGTGTGTAATACTGTACTGTTTTATTTTTATAACTGTTCCTGTTTTGAAATAGGAAAAAAATTGTGGTTTGTGAAATTTATATATTACACAAATGCAAAACATTTTGGTAACATTTACACAAGGTACAAGTTGGTGCAGTCTGCGGAAGATGGATATCGAGGGATATGGGCCAAATGCGGGCAAATGGGATTCGCTTAGGGGTTTAAAAAAAAGGGCGGCATGGACAAGTTGGGCCAAAGGGCCAGTTTCCATGCTGTAAACCTCTATGACTCTATGATTCTTAATGAAATTAATGAATGGTCTTACCCTGGAGCATTCTGTAAATCATGTTGGCATCATCTTCTATTCAGATGTTCACTTGTGTATGCCTATTGGTATCCTCAATAATAATTAAGTATGCATATTCAATGATTCTGTTACAGTGGTATATCATGTCCCTTAACTCTGGACAATTCAGATAAAAATAATAAGAAACATGTGTAAGGGACTTCTTCAGAAAGAAACCATACATTAATCAGAAAATTACAGGCTTGCATCACGCAGGTTTCTAATGTTACGATCCAAGTCGGAACAAGTCACTTATTTAACGTAGATGAAATTTGAAATCCCTTTAAGAGAATAAAGCCATAAAATTCCATGGTTTAAAAACAAACAGAAGAACTTTTCCAATACAAGAGTCAACAATACAAACAGTCAATATTATCTACCCTATACCCTAACATGCAGAATTAATATAACTTAATCATGAATAAACCAGCAAATGGTGGTTGAATATATACTACTGATTTTCATATTATATGCTAAACACAACCAAAACAGATTGTATAAATTTTCACAGAATCCCAACAAGACAACAGTGACAACCATGAGTTACAAAATATTTCAAACTCTGTCTCCCTCACAAAGCATGTCAGCTCCTCTCCTTCACAATTTAGCATCTGATCTCACTTCAACTGCAGCTCCAAATCAGCCTCGAAACCCTCTTGCTTCTTCTGCCCTCAATAGGTTGGCAGACAATTGGACTCAAACTCAGAATTTGCCAATGACTGCTCACCTCTCAGTTGTTCAATCTCTTCTCCCAAGATTGAATCCCATTGGATTGAACAGGCTGCATCTCAGCCTCTAATCATGAGCACAATCTCAACACTCTAGCTACACTGAGCAGACAACCACTGCTCATGGGTTACTCTTTGCCCCAATTCTCCAGCTTCATGGGGCAGACAATCAATTCACCTTTACTGAGCTGACAACTGCTTCCCATGGGCTTTCTCCTGTGTCCAAGCTCACAGCTGCATAGAGCCAATGCCTGCCTTACGCTCCCATTGCACCTGCGGCTGCTTCAAGACTCATGCTGCTAATCTTCTGCTTGGATGAATGTCCCTAAGTGGGACAGTTTTCACACCATACACCAGTTCACAAGGTTGGGTTTTCATGCTGCTCTGCTGATCCACCTCCCCACAAGTCATAGGTAACAAAGTGGTTTACTACTCTCATTAAACACATCCCACATTGCAGTTAGCACACCATGCAGTTGCTCAACTAAAACTACTTTGATTTCTGGCCACTGAACAAACTCCTTCAATTGCTTCAATGTGGCCAACCTCTGCTGCCTGCCATCCCCATTGGAAATCCCCCACAGAGGGTATACCAGTTGGGGTACCTGGATGAGCACTCAGGTCCTACACGGACCAGTTGGCATCTGGCCATCTTCAACCTCTCTTTACACCAATCTGAGGTCCCTATCTGCTTCAAGAAGACAACCATCATCCCAGTACCAAAGAAAAGCCAGGCAGCATGCCTTAATGACTATCATCCTGTGGCTCTGACATCCGTCATTGTGAAATGTTTCGAAAGGTTAGTCATGGCACAAATCAATTCCTGCCTACCAGACTGCCTGGATCAACTATAGTTCACCCATCGCTGCAACAGGTCCACAGCAGACGCCATCTCCCTGGCCCTACACTCAACCCTGGAACACCTAGATAACAAAGACACCTATGTCAGACTCCTAATCATAGACTACAGCTCAGTCTTTAACACCATTATTCCTACAAGACTCATTTCCAAACTTTGTGGCCTGGGGCTTGGCTCCTTCCTCTGCAACTGGATTCTTGACTTCCTAACCCGTGGACCGCAGTCAGCAAGGATAGGCAACAACACTTCCTCTACGATCATCCTCAGCACTGGTGCTTCACAAGGTTGTGTCCTGAGCCCCTCATTATACTCCTTATACACCTTTGACTGTATGGCCAAATTCCCCTTCAACTCGATTGTTCAGGACAGCACCGTTGTGGGTCGCATCTCAAACAGTGACGAGACACAGTACAGGAGAGAGATAGAGAAACTGGTGAACTGGTGCAAATAATCTCTCCCTCAATGTCAACAAAAAGGAGATAGTCATCGACTTCAGGAAGTATAGTGGAGGGCATGCCCCTGCCTAATCAATGGGGACTAAGTAGAAACGGTCGAGAGCTTCAAGTTTTTAGGTATCCAGATCACCAACAACCTGTCCTGGTCCCTCCATGTGGACGCTATCGTTAAGAAAGATCACCAACGCCTCTACTTTCTCAGGAGACTAAGGAAATTTGGCACGTCCGTTACAACTCTCACCAACTTCTACAGATGCACCATAGAAAGCATTATTTCTGGTTGTATCACAGCTTGGAATGACTCCTGCTCTGTCCAAGACTGCAAGAAACTACAAAGGGTCATGAATGAAGCCAGCCTCCCATCCATTGACACTATCTACACTTCCTGCTGCCTCGGAAAAGCAGCCAGCATATTCAAGGACCCTACGCACCCCGGACATACTCTCTTCCACCATCTTCCGTCAGAAAAAAGACACAAAAATCTGAGATTACGTACCAACCGACTCAAAAACAGTTTCTTCCCTGCTGCCATCAGACTTTTGAATGGACCTACCTCACATTAAATTGATCTTTCTCTACACCCTAGTTATGACTGCAACACTATATTCTGCACTCTCTCCTTTCCTTCCCTATGTACAGTATGCTTTATAAAGTGCGCAAGAAACAATACTTTTCACTGTATACTAATACATGTGACAATAATAAATCAATCAAATCAAATCAAAGGACCGGACAGTTGAGACTCATCTGAATGAGGCAAAGATTGCTTCTGTGATCTCTCAATTTATACCACGGCCAAAGCTCAACTCTCATGCTGAACACCACTCACATCCATGATCACATTGTCAGTCCTCACACTAGATGATAACTAGTTGGGAGCCTTTCTGCCATTTCCTACTACACAATTTCACCCACAAGATTCCAAGTTGGCCTTATTGTGTTAAAGCCACAATGAGTCTGCTAATGCCATGACTAACATTTATTAAATTGCAATACATTGATCACAAGGCTCAGTAAGGGCTTGAAATGCATTTCAATGAGGCCCAAGACCTGTAATGTGGTTGAAGAATCTGAGCAGTGCCTGTGCAAGTGCTGGAAAGTACATTCCTCACCATACATGAAGGCCACCCAGCCTTTTCATTATAGAGGGAAATAAATCATTGCACTCCTTGCTCAAGGCCAATAAAGTTTTTCTTTCCTTTTTTTCAAGTAGCTTGCATATTGCAAACAATTAATCTGCAAACAAATATATTCATTTTTTTCATCTTTAAAACCTGAAATCTCTATTTGCTCCCTCAGCCAGGCACATTGCAAAATTTCAATGGTGGAAAATGCAATAGGTGACATTTATTTGAATACATTCACAGAATTGTAGGTGGCTGAATACACCTGTGCGACATCAATTCTGATGTGAAGTTCCTGACAAATCCATCAGGAGCAGCACGGTGGCACAGTGGTTAGCACTGCTGCCTCACAGCGCCAGGGGCGTGGGTTCGATTCCTGGCTTGGGTCACTGTCTATGTGGAGTTTGCACATTCTCCCCCTGTCTGCGTGGGTTTCCTATGGGTGCTCTGGTTTCCTCCCACGTCTAAAGATGTACGAGTTAGGTGGATTGGCCATGCTAAATTGCTCCTTAGTGTTAAGGGAGACTAGCTCGGGTAAATGCATGGGGTTATGAGGCTACAGCCTGGGTGGGATAGTGGTCAACGCAGACTCGATGGGTTGAATGGCCTCCTCCTGCAATGTAGTGATTCTATGAGGCTCCTATAACATCCTCCAGGTTTTATCTCCGAACAGAAGTCTATGGATGCTTCACTCAATTCATCAAACAATCTTGCATTTAACCCAGTCCAGATCAAAAATAATTTAATTTTCTAACTTTTAATTAGGTTATGAAGCTGCTGAGTACTAAATTAACTCTGTTGCCAGAGTATCAGGCAGGAAGCCAGGCCACAAGTCATGTATTGGAACTGTTTAAAGTCAAAACTATATTTAATAGCTATGCTCAACGCAATCAGTTGAGAAGAAAACCATTATTCAACAATTTACTTAACAAAACAGGGAGTGAAGGTTATACAGGTAATTTGGTAAATCAACATTAATGGATGATGAGCACCAATATCGTAGGTACCAGAGTCTGACATTATGAATTGCTTTAAAAGGAATTCCCTACAATAGTTAATCAATTAGCAGTTTTGAACAGCCAGCCGATCAAATAGTTGACATCTATGTGCACTAATAATGATTTCAAAGTTAACACAATGTTATTCACATGAGCATTGTTCTTTGGCCAATTTCTTCCCTTCCTTGGCATGCAACTGAAAAGTTAATTTGATTAACTCCTTCAAGGTCAGTAAATCTATTTCAATTGGATTTTCAGTTCCAGCTGAACATATCTTTCATAATCTCTGAACATTTTGACCTAAGAATACCTGTAATCGAGTTACATTCTTACCTCTTCTTTAATAAACTGGTATAGCTGCAGTTAAGTTTCTAACTTATGGTGCTCTGTACTTAAAGAATACCTCTGACAGCTGCTACGTGAAAGTTCAGATGGGCAGGCAGTCAGCAGTACCTCGAACAGAGGGTGAAAAGAGGATCCAGAGGCATTAGCCACCATCTAGAAAAGCAGGTAAAAGGGGGGACCTGGAGGGAGTCAGTAGAACCTAGAAGAGGGGGGCAAAATCGACAGGGAGCGATGCGCAGATTTTGCGCAACAGTTTGCGCCCCACTAGCGTCCCTCATCGCTGGATTTCTGGCCCTATCTGCTCCAAGTCAGAAATCGGCGGGGAGGCGGAGCTAGCATTAAATGATATTTTAAATATCATTTAATGCTGTTAGCGGGTTCGTGATTGAATTTTTCAGGTCTGCTAGCCTCTCCCACCCCACCAGAGTATTTCACTCCAGTGGGGATTACACTAGCTCCACACTTTCGGGGAACTAATGGCCCGGCCCGCTGGAGTAAAGGGCAATCAGGGCCCCCGGGGGTCAGGCGGTAGGGGACTGGTGCCCCCTGGGCATGGGCACCTTGGCAGTGTCAGCCTGGGCAAAGTGCCCATGCCCAGAGGGCACCTTGGCACTGCCTATTAGGCATGAGGCAGTGCCAAGGGGGTGGGCCTATTGGGAGGGGCGAAGCCGAGGGGGTGGTGTATATGGGGGCAGGGCCTGGGGGCAATCGGTGGGGTTGGGGGGGTCCTACTGCCCCTCTGCCATTGAGATAGATGGGGCAGGAGGGAGGCCAGCGATCGGGGTGGGCTGGGGCAGCGGTGTCTGCCTCGGGAGTGTGGAGGGGGGGACTGGAGATCAGGGCGGTTGAGGCTGGCCCGGGAATGGTCGGGGGCTGAGATTGAGTCATGGGGAGGGTTGGGGGGGCAATACTGCGGGGGTCCCAGGCTGGCCAGCGATCGAGCTGCTCTGCAAACAGGAGGCTGACAGTTCGGGGCCACTGCGCATGAATAGGCCCTGTCCACTGAAATCTAATGATATTCACGCTGGTGGCCTCTGCATTGAACAGAGCATGGAAGATTCTAGTGTGAGCTCCCACTGAAAAAAGCAGCATGAATTACTCCAGTTTTCCCATGAATTCAACACTTAGAATTTTTTTGGCAGAATTCCACCCATGGTTACAGGGCAACCAAGTCTGAATATTCAAGGATATCTGTCATTTAGGAAGGATAGGTAAAAAGGAAAAGGAGGTGGGGTAGTGGTGTTAATAAGGGCGTGGTTAGTGAGAGATGTTTATGTTTATTTGTTAATGTCACAATTCGGCATACATTAACATTGCAATGAAGTTACTGTGAAAATCCCCTTGTTGCCACACTCCAGTGCCTGTTCAGGTACACAGAGAGAATTTAGCACAGCCAATGCACATAACCAGCACGTCTTTCAGAATGTGGGAGGAAACCGGAACACCCAGAGGAAACTCACGCAGACACTGGGAGAACGTGCAGACTCCACACAGACAGTAACCCAAGCCAGGAATCAAACCCGAGTCCATGGCACTGTGAGGCAGCAGTACTAACCACTTTGCCACTATGCCACCCTGAGGTTCTTAGGTAGAAAAATCATGATGTGCAATCAGTTGGGTGGAGCTAAGAAACAACAAGGGCAGCAAACATTGGTGCAGTTGCTTATAGTCATAAGACAGTAGTGGTAGTGTTGAGCATGGTAAAAATCAGGAAATTAGAGCCACGTGTGACATGGGTAAGATATGATAATGTGTGAGTGCAATTTTCATATAGACTGGCTAAACCTAGTTAGCATTAATGCTGTGGAGAATGAATTCCTGGAGTTTATATGAAATGGGTTTCTGAAGCAGTATTTTGAAGAATGAACTAGGGAACAGAGTATGAGAAAGGAGTAATTAATAACTTTCCTGTAAAGAAGTCTCTAGGAAATAATGACCATAATATGATATAATTTTACATTAAGTTTGTAAATTATTTACTTCATTCTGAAACAAGGGTCTTAAGTCTGAACAAAGGAAACGATGAAATTATGAGGAGCAATTTGGCTATGGTGGATTGAGAAAATACATGAAACGTTTTGATGGTAGACAAGCAATGGCGAGTATTTAATGACATATTAAATTGTCTGGCAGCAGGAAATACTGCTGCCAGGCAATGACAAGTCACCTCAGCCAGAAAATCCTGCCCTTTGTGTCTGTCTGCATGGAGGAAGATACAGAAAATCTCCCAAAGATATTGGGGAACCAAAAACCTTATGAAAATGAGGAATTGAAAGACATTAGTATTAACAAGGAGTTAATACTCAAAAAATTGGATTGAAGGTTGATAAATCCCAGATGAGCAGCATCCCAGTGTTGAATAGCATGGCGATAGAGATAGTGGATGCATTAGTGGTTATCTTTCAAAATTCTATTGACTCTGTAATGGTTCCCGCAGATTGGAAAGTAGCAAATGGAACACCACTATTTAAGAAAAGAAAGAGGGAGAAAATTGAGAGCTACAGACCTGTTATTTTGATGCCAGTAGGAGGAAAATGTTAGAATCTATTATCAAACGATGTGATAAATGCACATTTAGTAAATAATGGGCAGTCAACATGTATTTGCAAAAGGAAGATTATGTTTGACAAACCTGTTGGAGATTTTTGAGAATGTTACTTGTAACATAGGCTACATTTTGATTTTCAGAAGGCTTTGGAGGTCAGGGGTAAGGGGGTGCCCCTTGGGCAGTGCCAGCCTGTTAGTGTCAGCCTGGCACCCTGGCACCATCCAAGGAGCAAACTGGAGCTGCCCAAGGGGCATTTTGGCACTGCCCACTGGGCATTGGGCAGTGCCAAGGGGGCAGGGCCAGAGGGGGTGGAGGCTTTTGGGGATGATCAGTGGTGGGTGGGTGGGGGGGATGGGAACCAGTTGCCATTCTGTACTTGGGATAACTAAGAGGGAGGTGGGAGTTGATCAGGTCTGTCCAGCACATAATCTTGTTGTATGCAAACAGAATGGCTCAGAAAGGGACGTCTGGTAAGTGGCATGCTTTCAAAAATGTGTTAACTAGGGTTCAGTGTAAACACTTTCCTCTTAGAGTGAAGGGCAAGGCTGGCAGAAGTCGAGAACCCTGGATGACTCGAGATATTGAGGCCCTGGTCAAGAAGAAGAAAGAGGCACATGACATGCATAGGCAGCTGGGATCAAGTGAATCTCTTGAAGAGTATGGGGGGTGTAGGAAAAGAGTTAAGAGAGAAATCAGGAGGGCAAAAAGGGGACATGAGATTGCTTTGCCAGATAAGGCAAAGGAGAATTCAAAGAGCTTCTACAAATACATAAAGGGCAAAAGAGTAACAAGGGAGAGAGTAGGACCTCTTAAGGATCAACAAGGTCATCTGTGTGCAGATCCACAAGAGATGGATGAGATCCTAAATGAGTATTTCTCATCAGTATTTACTGTTGAGAAAAGCATGGATGTTAGGGAACTTGGGGAGATAAATAGTGATGTCTTGAGAAGTGTACATATTACAGAGAAGGAGTTGCTGGAAGTCTTAAAGCGCATCAAGGTAGATAAATCCCCAGGACCTGATTAAGTGTATCCCAGGACATTGTGGGAGGCGAGGGAGGAAATTGCGGGTCCCCTAGCAGAGATATTTGAATCATCGATAGTCACGGGTGAGGTGCCTGAAGATTGGAGAGTGGCAAATGTTGTGCCTTTGTTTAAAAAGGGCTGCAGGAAAAAACCTGGGAACTACAGGCTGGTGAACCTCACATCTGTGGTGGGTAAATTGTTGGAAGGTATTTTGAGAGACAGGATCTACAGGCATTTAGAGATGCAAGGACTGATTAGGGACAGTCAGCATGGCTTTGAGAGTGGAAAATCATGTCTCACAAATTTGATTGAGTTTTTTGAAGGGGTAACCAAGAAGGTAGATGAGGGCAGTGCAGTTGATGTTGTCTACATGGACTTTAGCAAGGCCTTTGACAAGGTACCGCATGGTAGGTTGTTGCATAAAGTTAAATCTCACGGGATCCAGGGTGAGGTATCTAAATGGATACAAAATTGGCTTCTTGACAGAAGCCAGAGGGTGGTTGTAGAGAGTTGTTTTTCAAACTGAAGGCTTGTGACCAGGAATCAGTGCTGGGCCCACTATTATTCGTAATTTATACTAATGATTTGGATGAGAATATAGGGGGCATGGTTAGTAAGTTTGCAGATGACACCAAGATTGGTGGCATAGTGGACAGTGAACAAAGCTATCTCCAATTGCAACAGGATCTTGATCAATTGGGCCAGTGGGCTGACGAATGGCAGATGGAGTTTAATTTAGACAAATGCGAGGTGATGCATTTTGGTAGATTGAACCAGAGCAGGACTTACTCAATTAATGGTAGGGTGTTGGGAAGAGTTACAGAACAAAGAGATCTAGGGGTACATGTTCATAGCTCCTTGAAAGTGGAGTCACAGGTGGACAGAGTGGTGAAGAAGGCATTCGGCATGCTTGGTTTCATCGGTCAGAACATTGAATACAGGAGTTGGAATGTCTTGTTGAAGCTGTACAACACATTGGTAAGGCCACACTTGGAATACTGTGAGCAATTTTGGTCACCCTATTATAGAAAGGATATTATTAAACTTGGAAGAGTGCAGAAAAGATTTACTAGGATGCTACCGGGACTTGATGGATTGAGTTATAAGGAGTGGTTGAATAGACTGGGACTTTTTTCTCTGGAGCGTAGGAGGCTGAGAGGTGATCTTATAGAGGTCTATAAAATAATGAGGGGCATAGACAAGGTAGATAGTCAATATCTTTTCCCAAAGGTAGGGGAGTCTAAAACAAGAGGGCATAGGTTTAAGGTGAGAGATACAAAAATGTCCAGAGGGGCAATTTTTTCACACAGAGGGTGGTGTCTGGAACAAGCTGCCAGAGGTAGTAGCAGAGGCGGGTACAATTTTATCTTTTAAAAAGCATTTAGATAGTTACATGGGTACGATGGGAATAGAGGGATATGGGCCAAATATGGGCAATTGGGATTAGCTTAGGGGTTTTAAACAAAAAGGGCGGCATGGACAAGTTGGGCCAAAGGGCCTGTTTCCATGCTGTAAACCTCTATGACTCTATGTCTCTATGATATAATGGAAGAGACTAGTAACATATTTAGCACAGAAACATGACTAAAATACATTTCTTAAAAGCACAGTATCATCACACATGTAAACCCACACATTCCTGGTAGCACCCTTGTAAATCTTCTCCAACACTTCTTGATCAATTTTTTAAACTTCAATTATGGGAAGTGAGCATCATTGGCTGGGCCACCTTTAATTCGGAAGCAGCACCAACAGGAAAGAAGCTAACATTCAAAAATCATGTGGCTTACAGGCACAAAGAAGTGCTACAAGCAGAGGGATTGGAGGGTGAAGGCACAGATGCTGACAAAAAGAGAAAGCAGACAGAAACAGAAAGAGAAATACAGAATTCTTATGAGAAGAAGAAAGCCACTCTTAGGAAGAGGTCAATGTGAAAGCTGCTTTAAAAAGTCTGAAACCTTGAAAGCTCTGTGAACACCTCAGACATTTAAAGAGTTAGGTGCTTTAACAGAAGTAGCCAAACTGTGAACCAGGATATTGTTGGTTGGTCAGTTGAAAAGGATCTCTAGAAAGTTACACCATCAGGACTGTCATGACCCGAGGGAGAATAGATTCATAGATGAGTGCCTTTCTGATAATAATTGTACTCGTGACACTCAAAAGTGAAAGCTCTTGTTGGTCAGGACTCCTGATCTAGCCTGCATGAATAAAGAACATAGTAAGAAGTTTAACAACACCAGGTTAAAGTCCAACAGGTTTATTTGGTAGCAAAAGCCACACAAGCTTTCGGAGCTCTAAGCCCCTTCTTCAGGTGAGTGGGAATTCTGTTCACAAACAGAGCTTATAAAGACACACACTCAATTTACATGAATAATGGTTGGAATGCGAATATTTACAACTAATCAAGTCTTTAAGAAACAAAACAATGTGAGTGGAGAGAGCATCAAGACAGGCTAAAAAGATGTGTATTGTCTCCAGACAAGACAGCCAGTGAAGAAGGGGCTTAGAGCTCCGAAAGCTTGTGTGGCTTTTGCTACCAAATAAACCTGTTGGACTTCAACCTGGTGTTGTTAAACTTCTTACTGTGTTTACCCCAGTCCAACGCCGGCATCTCCACATCATGAATAAAGAACAGCATATTGTGGAATTATGTAACTGCATAGTACCCATTTGTGCGTGATGTCATGTGGGTGCTTATGGTCCTGTACTACATATCTTTGTTGTACCAACTATATAAAGTGGTGTACCTTTTTACTTGAAATATTACTTGCCTGTTAATTTATGTTTGATTCTGATCTATGTTAAAGCAGAAGTTACAAAAAATGAAATCTTTTTGGTAGCTTCTTCTTTGGAGGTCATTTGCTAAATTTAGTTATTTTGGTATATGGTTCCTCCGAAATGGATCGTAACACAAGAGCAAAAGTATTAAAAGAACTAATGAAACTAAAGGCTGACAAGTCATGGCCTGAATCCTGATGTCTTAAATAAAATGGATGTTGAGATAGTGGGTGTATTGCTTGTACTCTTATAAAAATGTCTAAATTCTGTAAAGTTCTCAATGGATTGGAAAATCACAAGGGTAACACTTCTATTTAAGAAAGGAGGGAGACGGAAATCAGGAAACAATAGGCTAGTTAGCTGAACATGTGTTATAGGGAAACTGATAGAATCCATTATTAAATAGGTAGCAGCAGGACATTTAGAAAATGATATACCAATCAGACAGAGTCAACAAGGTTTTGTGAAAGAGAAGTCAGGGTGAATAAAGGGGAATCGGTGTATTTGGATTTCTGAAAAGGCATTCAATAAGGCGCTACATAAAATATAGGAGTTCATGGTGTTGGGGGACATATCTTAGGGTAAATAGAGCATTATCTTATTAACATGAAAGAGAGAGTCAGGATAAATGGATTATTTTCAACTTGGCAAACTATAACTGGTGGTATGTGACATGGATCAGTTCAGGCTTCAACTATTTATATTAATAACAACTCGGACAGCTTCAAATATGACCCACCTCGTAGGATTTCAATCTTGTCTTCCATGATTCCATTGTAATCCAGATTCCCAAGTATACTCAAGCACCAACCTACAAGCACACTTGCAGCTCTTGGCTATGCCAAACAAAATACCACAGTTCAAATGGGGAATCATAGAATCCCTACAGTGCAGAACGTGGCGATTTGGCACATCGAGTCCACACCGACTCTTTGAAAGAGCATCCCACCCAAGTACACCCCATCTCCATAACCCCATGCATTTACCTTGGCCAATCCACATATCTCTGGACACTAAAGGGCAATTTATCATGGCCAATCCACCTAAACTGCACATCTTTGGACTGTGGGGACAAACAGTAGTACCCAGAGGAAACCCACATAGACACAGGGACAATGAGCAAACTCTACACAATCATCCAAGGCTGGAATCAAACCCAGGTCTCTGGTGCTGTGAGAGTTCAATGCTAACTTCTGTGCCACTGTGTTGCTCTTTCACCCAACAGTCCTCATTACTTAAAGTCTGCTCCCTGCAACTCTAACTTGGAGCTTGTTTCTCTCTGCGCCTTTCTTTTTTCTTAACTTAACTGGGACCTGTTTCAGTCCCCTATCTTTACCCTTACTTGGGGTTTCGTTTAGGGAACTCTCACTGTGACCACTATCCCCACCTCCCTCCTTGTCCCTCTCTCTGGGACACATCCCTTTGGATAAAAACTGACTGACTAAAGGTTAAGTCAACAAGAACTGCTGTTTACTGTTTATCCTATGATGCATTTTGGAAGAAATAATGTAGGGAGGAGTTATACAATAAATGGCAGAGTCATCAGGAGTATAGAAACACAGAGGGACCTAGGTGTGCAAGTCCACAAATCCTTGAAGGTGGCAACACAGGTGGAGAAGGTGGTGAAGAAGGCATATGGTATGCTTGCCTTTATAGGACAGGGTATAGAGTATAAAAGCTGGAGTCTGATGATGCAGCTGTATAGAACGCTGGTTAGGCCACATTTGGAGTACTGCGTTCAGTTCTGGTCGCCGCACTACCAGAAGGACATGGAGGCATTGGAGAGAGTGCAGAGAAGGTTTACCAGGATGTTGCCTGGTATGGAGGGTCTTAGCTATGAGGAGAGATTGGGTAGACTGGGGTTGTTCTCCTTGGAAAGACGGAGAATGAGGAGAGATCTAATAGAGGTATACAAGATTATGAAGGGTATAGATAGGGTGAACAGTGGGAAGCTTTTTCCCAGGTCGGAGGTGACGATCACGAGGGGTCACGGGCTCAAGCTGAGAGGGGCGAAGTATAACTCAGACATCAGAGGGACGTTTTTTACACAGAGGGTGGTGGGGGCCTGGAATGCGCTGCCAAGTAGGGTGGTGGAGGCAGGCACGCTGACATCGTTTAAGACTTACCTGGATAGTCACATGAGCAGCCTGGGCATGGAGGGATACAAACGATTGGTCTAGTTGGACCAAGGAGCGGCACAGGCTTGGAGGGCCGAAGGGCCTGTTTCCTGTGCTGTACTGTTCTTTGTTCTTTGTTCTTCGTTTACTAACCCTTGAACTGACCTGCTGACCTATCACAATACCCCAAGAACATCCTTCCCTCGGTACAAGGCAGGAACAAATATAACAAGCAGTGGAACATCCTGTATCTTAAATGTTAAAAACTTCACAGTCTGCTAACTTAGCACACAGGGACAGGAAAAAAAAGGATTTCATAACATAAGTTATCATTATGCAATAATGTAAGGTTAGGGTCTTAGAAGATGTCCCTTGCCATGGCAACATAACATGCAATGAGAGCAACATCCAAGCCTGGAAGAATCTTTGAAGTGTTTAGGATATAGAAATTCCAAAATGTATTTTTTTCTCACCTTGGTCTATTTTTCTCCAATCTGTGTAATTCTTCCAAGAGATTAATTCAATCAACAAATTTCATTACTCTTTACCCAGTAAGAAGTCTCACAACACCAGGTTAAAGTCCAACAGGTTTATTTGGTAGTACGAGCTTTCAGGGCGCTGCTCCTTCCTCAGATGTGTGGAGAGTTGGGTTCACAAACAGGGCATATATAGACACAGCCTCAATTGCAAGATAATGGTTGGAATGTGAGTTTTAACAGGTAATCAAGTCTTTACAGGTACAGGTAATGCGAGTGGAGAGAGGGATAATGACAGGTTAAAGAGGCGTAAATTGTCTCAAGCCAGGACAGTTGGTAGGATTTTGCAAGCCCAGGCCAAATGGTGGGGGGTTACACGGAGTGTGACATGAACCCAAGATCCCAGTTGAGGCCATCCTCATGTGTGCGGAACTTGGCTATCAGTTTCTGCTCGGTGATTCTGCATTGTCGTGTGTCTTGAAGCCTGCCTTGGAGAACGTTTACCCAAAGATTACCTTCAAGGCAGCTTTCAAGACACACGACGACGCAGAATTGCTGAGCAGAAACTGATAGCCAAGTTCCGCACACATGAGGACGGCCTCAACCAGGATCTTGGGTTCATGTCACACTACGTGTAACCCCCACCGTTTGGCCTGGGCTTGCAAAATCCTAGCAATTGTCCTGGCTTGAGACAATTCACACCCAATTCACACTCTGAAAGCTCATGGTACCAAATAAACCTGTTGGACTTTAACCTGGTGTTGTGAGACTTCTTACTGTGCTTACCCCAGTCCAACACTGACATCTCCCATCATTACTATTTACCTAAAAAGAAAAAACATTGTGGGTGATTTTGAGGCTGCATTCTTTGTCTGCGGGAATGGCGGCATGTGCTCAAAATCAGAAAAGCATGATTTGTGCCAGCAAGTTTTCGGGTTCCAATCTTTCTAGTCCCTTGCCGACGGAGTGGCGTGAAACATGCCACGGGACCGCAGAAAGCTCATTTTAATTCATTAACATGTCATTGGCGAGCACTCTCTCCGGAACTACCCCCTTCACCAGACATTCAGCAGGCATTGGCATGATATCGTGCTGGCACGGTTGCAACAGCTCCACCTAAATGTGAACTTGGTGCTTTCTCCTTTGAAGTGAAGTACAGAGATGCGCACTCATGCAGCCAATACCCTGCAGGATGTTCACTGCTCAGGGGACACCAGAGAGGACATGAAGGACACAGATAAGTGCAACACTCTTATGTTCTTATGTTCTAACACTCTGCCAGGGGAGGGGGTCTCACAATTGCCATATTGGGGTGAGGGGTCTACAGAAGTCTCTTGCTGGCCTTACCTTCTCTTCAATTCAAGGGGGTCTAGTGGGGGACTAGGTGTGGTTCACGTATCTGGGTTGAGCGAGCAAGATCACTCATCTTCCGCCACTTCTGCCCCGTCCTCTTCTGCAATTCACTTACACTGACCAGGGCTGTCACTGCATCCCAGGTGAGGGTGGTCACCCTAGTAGATGGCCATCTTCTGGAGTGTGGGTAAAGGGTTTTCTGCCTCTGCTCCACTCCATCCAGCAGCTTGGTGAGGGCCCCCCTCCGAAAAGCACAGTGTGTGCTTCTTGTCTGTAACCTTGCAGTCATTGTGGAAAAATTGCTGGGAAGTGCTGGGGAGCTGTTTATATGGAAATCCCCAGTGCTTGCAACAGTTAAGTTGTTGCAGGCGGGTGAATCAGAAGAAACACGCTGCAAGTGTGACATGATATTCATGGATATAAAAGTTATTATTAATGAGGCATAAAATTCGGTCCAAAAACATGCCAGTGCCGTCGGTGGAAAACACTCGGTTTTTTGTGTCAGAACCAACACTGCTGTTTTTTTTGGTAAGATTTTGCCTATTGATAAAATGTCTTCAGTTCCTCCTCAATCCTTCAATGGAAAAATGAAATATACGACTAATGCTGCAAGGAATTAAAAGCAAATCTTACAACTGCGTTTTTATCAGATTGTAATAAATAATAGAAATGCAGCCAAACTAAATTACTTATTTAAAAGTTATACTCTAAGCAAAATCTAACTCAATCCAACTATTTGTGTTTGTCAAAAGAGATCTGCCTTGTCCACTTAAGACTCAGCAGAGAAGGAATTCTGGTTTGTACCATCTACTGCAGCCTGATTTTCAGACAACACACAGCACTGGGTAATAGACCTGATCCTTCTCATAATAAACACAGGTGAAACTCCTTGATTGGGCAGGCAATCATTACCTCAATCAGGGAGCTCATACTTCAAGAGGCCAACCTCATGGGCCTTGTTGGGGGCATATCACCCATCGCCCCCTGAATCTGAGGAACCTTGATGGTTTGCGTGCCTCATGGATCTCTTGCAGCATTTCAGCGCTGGGTTCGGTTCTTCCAACAGGGCATCCGACATGGGCGGGGTGTATCGAACAGGCACTCGTCTCTGAGCGCCAAAGTTCTGGTTCCACTTCATTCCTCAGGAGGCAAAGGAGTAGCCGCGGTTTCATCCACAGTGTATATTTCAGACTCCGAGGTCCTGACTACGAGTGGCAGAGAGCCGGGGCTGGCAGGACTGGAAGGACTCTCCTCGGTTCTCGGCCTGCCCTAGTGCGGAGCCGCCTGTCCATGAGCAATTCTGCGAGCGCTACTCTGTATTAGCATGGGGGGTAGTTCTATAATCAAATAACCAACAGGAGAGCTTGTTATCCATTGAGGCTGCTGACTGTTTCTTTAAACTAGCTTTTAAAGTTTGGACTGCTCTCTCCACAATGCCGTTCGAAAATGGATGGAACAGTGCTGTCCAAATGTCATATCCCAATCAACTTCATGAACTGAGTGAACTCATGACTGGCAAAAGATGGTCCATTGTCAGAGACCAGCATCTCTGGGATTCCATGTGTCGCAAAGAAAGTGCAAAGTTTCTCTACCGTTATTGTTATGGCTGCCGAATGCACCCTATGAACGTCCATCCACTTGGAATGGGCGTCCACTATGATTAGGAACATCAAGCCCATGAATTGGCCTGCATAATCCATGTGTAGCTGAGTCCATGACCTTCCCAGCTATTCCAACAGTGTAGGGGAGTTGCTAGTAGCTGATGTCCTTGCTGGCATCGCTGGCACTGACCCACGAGCGCCGCTATTTCCATGCCCATTCCGGGCCACCGATCACAACTTCTTTCCAGCGTCTTCATTTTGAACATTTCTGGATGGCTGTGATCTAGTTCAGCCAGTATGTACTCACGGTCTTGACTTGGAACAACTGCTCGTGCCCCCCGTAGCAGAATGCCATCTTCTACAGTGAGCTGCTCTCTCCGACTCCAATAAGGGTGAAATTCAGGCTGCACTGGTCTTTCCATTTCCCCCATTGGTACTAATTGTTTAACTTTTATGAGGACAGGGTCCTTGTGTGTCCAAAGACCTATATTATGTGCAGCCACTTGGAGGGTGTCCAGAAAATTGATGGTCATTAATGTCTCTCCTATTTGGGGTCGCATCGGTGGTGTGTCGGCTAAAGGTTGTCTACTCAAGACAATTAGCTACTCATCCACCTGGCCAGTGTTCCGATTGATAGTGTAGGTAGGCAATAATAAAACACACCATTGGCTTTGAGATGATTCTATCATGGCTTCGCTTTGTCCTCTCTTGGTAGTCCCAGTAGTGGCATCTGGTGTGTGACAATCACAAATTTCAGCCCATAAAGGTACTGATGGAATTTCTTTACTCCAAATATTCCCTGAGTAGACCTAACATTCCCCATAATGTACAAAGCTGAGATTCCCTGACTGGGCAGGCAATCATTACCTCAATGAGGGTGCTCATACTCCAAGAGGCCAAGCTCATGGGCCTTTTTGACATCATTACAGAGTGACATTACCACTACGTCACCATTTCCATGTTTATGTAGGGAGGTTGCCAGAAATACCCTTGGAGCATTCCTGTGAGCTTGTGAAGCCCCTCCTGATTCGCCACTTTGTGCCCACATGATGGGCCCAGTAGGCAGCAAGGGTCACCCCTGCTCAATTCCCCCTTAGCTCCACCCACTATCCCCCATGAGGTCACCAGCCCTCTCCCAGCTGACTGGCCCAGGAAAGTCCACCTCTTTACTTTTCTAGGGGCTCCATTGTTGTTGCTGCTTTGGGGCCTTCTACAGTCCAGTAGTAGCCATTGCACCTGGTGGTACTGCTGGGACTGAAGATCTGTCAGCCCCTGATCGGCCAGCATTTTGTGGAAGCAGACTCTACACCTTTAAAGACATGAGAACCCCGATGTTCGCAGGTGTAACTGAGCAACAACTGCATTAGTAACCCAGAATTAATGTTGATGCCTCTGCTTCACAGCTCCTAATAGTTTCAGTGGCGCTAACAGACCAATACCACTAGCAAGGACTTCTGTGGTTTTGCTTTAAAACAACATGTGATCCTAATTATGTTATAGAACCCTTATTGCTTGTATTCTTGAAATCCCTGCTTGCCTCTGACAAGCCACAGAAGACTCAAAAGAGTGCATGCTGAGGGTTGTAGTGCATTGGGAACCCAGCAGCATTACCATGAATTTAACCTTCTACTCTGCGAGTTAAAATTGGTTCTAAATTTTAAAAAGTTGCATTTGCAGCATATAGGATGCTGTATGCTAACCTGGAAAGATCCTTCTGTTCTGAGCCATTTTTGTTGGTATTATTGACATACAACAGTGATAATGTCATAATATATGCGCAATAGTACTGCCCAACTAATTTTTCAGATGGGAATTCTGCCTCCAAAGAAAGTGCTCATGTGTGGTTTAATTAATACCTTACGCATAATTAGCATGTATTGTAATATATTTTCAACACATGGCTACGTTCAGCACTATTATTAACTCTAATAATCTCAGTCAAGTGGAAAGTATTACTTTCAAATGATCAGTAATTGGACAAAATGGAGCAGGGAGGCTTATTGCCCATCCCCTGACTGAAAAGCTGCCTTATAAATTTTCATTTGCTCTCACTGAATATGGACATCAATGACTTCTATTTTCTTGCCCACCTGCATATAAAAGTTAATGGAAGAGCTTACCTTAATTCAATATCTTTTACCCCTCATTCCCACCAGTGACAACAAAGAACAACTCACTGCAAAAGGCTTCTGGCCTGCTTCTTTTAATGCAAAGCTGATGCAAAGCTGCTTACTTCAGGAGAGTATTGTGTTCTTTCTTCAGGGCTGCAGATAAGGGTAAATCTTTGAATTATATTTTTCCATCTTTTTAAGTTTACTATTCCAAAATGGGCCTTATAAGAAGCAAAGTAGACATTATTGGGTCCCAGCCTTGTACTGTATTGGGAGGGAAAGGGGAAGAGGACCAAGAGATTGGCTGTAGAGCTGCCAAACTGAGCAGGTACGATGTGTAGCATCTGGACACTACTTGCTGGTGCCCTTTCTTTCCTGTTTACAGATCCAGATGAGGATAATTCACCATGACCTTTCAGCTATATTTCAGAATTGACTTGCCTGACATATGCAGCTGTTAATAGAAATCTTCAGAAGCCTCCAAATGCATCTGCCCTGCAACAAAGTTTATTCAGCCATATGTGACTTGATCAAGGCTCCTACTTGGAGATCATTCTGCTACTGTTTCAGTTAGGCATGCCACATTTTGCCTCATGTCATTCTGAGCATGTTGCAGTGATAAAAATATAATTGAAAATAAATCTTAAAACTTTTCAACTCCTTAAAAACATCCTGGCTGCCCTTGGTGCCCACTATTGTGTAATGGATGCCTGTAGTAATATAAGTTCTAGATGGCTGGCTTATAAATCTAGAGATTGAGATGGTACATCCTCATTTTTTGTTAAGTGCCACCTCCATGAGAATGTTTGGGAACTGACTGCAATACAGTTTTTAGTTATGCGCAAACCAGAAATTCCTTTCTTGCCTGCACATCTTGTAAGATTTTACAGGTTGTTAATCAACCTGTTTAGCCATGTTATAATGCACCTTCCAAGGCCATCAAGCCCTGGGATGGGACTGAAACCCAGCACTTCTCGCTCAAAGATGGTGAAACTAATCACTGTGCTGCAAGACTTCCTATCCTACTTGTTTAGCTATGAGTAAAAGAAAACACTGCACAAGGAAGAATGTGTAAGTTTAAGGTGTCAGAGGGTACTTTAATATGGTTAACTTGAATAATTCTGTCATTTCCTGAAAATAAAACTTAAAGAGAATAAATGTGAGTAAATGCCAAAACATTGAATGTATTGCCAAAACATTGAATATATTCAAAAGACAGCTAGATATAGCACTTGGGGCGAATGGAAAAAAGCAGAATGAGGCTACTGAGTTGGACGATCAGCCATGATCGTAATGAATGGCAGAGCAAGTTCAAAGGGCCAAATGGCCTCCTCATGCTCCTATCTTCTATGTTTTTATGTCCCTTAATAAGTATAAAGCAGCGATTTAATTGTACTGGAAAATATGCAATGTGTACTGTATGCACGAAAAAACTATATAACTAAGTTTGACATTGACTTAATGGTCTAATATTTTCAAATTCAAGCAGACAGTGAAGAATTTCCAAAGCAACTGTTCAAGGACATTTGTACAGGCAAGCAACATGTATAAGAGCGGTTATTTCAAGTAGAATCAACTTGCAGTCTAACAACATCTTTAATGTAGAAAAATATCCCGGGGTGCATCATTAGACACGAGCCAAAGAAGAAGATATTAGGAGGGGTAATTAGTAGCTCAGTCAAATAAATGGGTTTTAAGGAGGATCTTAAAGGAGGGAGATAAAGAGGCAGAAAAGATTAGGGTGCAAATTCCTCCACTTTTGAAGATACAGGTGCCAATGATGGGACCAAATTCTTGAGAGATGTCAGAATTGATGATCGAGAGAGCTATTGAGACAAAGGAGATTAGAAAGATGAGGAGTGTGACCATGATAAAATTTAAACATGATGATGATAATCTCTACTTAGAAACAGTGGGGCCCAAGACCCAAGTTAGGCCATAGAGTCAAAGAGGTAAACAGGCCCTTCAGCCCAACTTGTCCTTGCCGCCCAGATTTTACCACTAAGCTAGTCCCAATCGCCCATAGTTGGCCCATATCCCTTTATATCCATCTTACCCATGTATCTGTCTAAATGTTTTTTAAAAGTCAAAATTGTACCCGCCTCTACTACTGCCTCTAGCAGCTCGTTCCAGACACTTACCACCTTCTGTGTGAAAAAATTGCCATTCTGGACCCTTTTGTATTTCTCTCCTCTCACAAACCTATGCCCTCTAGTTTTAGACTCCCCTACCTTTGGGAAAAGATCTTGATTATCGACCCTATCCATGTCCCTTATTATTTTATAGGCCTCTATAAGATCACCCCTAAGCCTCCTATGCTCCAGGGAAAAAGTTCCAGTCTATTCAGCCTCTCCTTATAACTCAAACCATTAAGTCCCGGTGGCATCCTAGCAAATCTTTTCTGCACTCTTTCTAGCTTAATAATATCCTTTCTATAATAGGGTGACCAGAACCGTACACAGTATTTCAAGTGTGGCCTTACTTGTCTTGTACAACTTCAACAAGACATCCCAACTCCTGTATTCAATGTTCTGATCAATGAAACCAAGGATGCTGAATGCTTTCTTCACCCGCTGTCCACCTGTGACTCCACTTTCAAGGAATAATGAACCTTTCAAGGAGCTATGAACCTGTACCCCTAGATCTCTTTGTTCTATAACTCTCCCCAAAAGTGGGTCCTGCCCTGAGTCGATCTACCAAAATGCATCACCTCACATTTATCTAAATTAAACTCCATCTGCCATTCATCGGCCTACTGGTCCAATTGATCCCATTGCAATCCTAGGTAACCTTCTTCACTGTCCACCAAACCACAAATCTTGGTGTCATCTGCAAACTTACTAACCATGTCCTATAAATTCTCATCCAAATCATTAATATGAATAACAAATAACTGTGGACCCAGCACTGATCCCTGAGGAACACTGCTAGTCACAGGCCTCCAGTTTGAAAAATAACCCTCTACAACCACCACTGCCTTCTGTCGTCAAGTCCATTTAAGGTCCAATTGGCTACCTCACCTATGAGATTTAACCTTATGCAACAACCTACCATGTGGTGCCTTGCTAAAGTCCAAGTGTACAATGTCGACTGCACTGCCCTCAGCTACCTTCTTGGTTACCCCTTCAAAAAACTCAAACAAATTCAAATCAGCCCTTGCCTCTCTAAATGCTTGTAGATCTCAGAATACCTTCCAACAACTTACCCACTACAGACATTAGGCGTACTGGTCTGTAGTTCCCAGGCTTTTCCCTGCAGCCCTTCTTAAACAAAGACACAACATTTGCTATCGTCCAATCTTCAGGCACCTCACCTGTGGCTGTTGATGATTCAAATATCTCTGCAGGGGGACTCGCAATTTACTCCCTAGCCTCCCACAATGTCCTGGGATATATTTCTTCAGGTCCTGGGGATTTATCTACCTTGAGACACTTTAAGATTTCCAGCACTCCTTCTCTATAACCTGTCCACTCCTCAAGACATCACTATTTATTTCCCCAAGTTCCCTAACATCCATGCCTTTCTCAACAGTGAGTACCAATGAGAAATATTTATTTAGGATCTCGCCCATCTCTTGTGGATCCGCACATAGATAACCTTGTTGATTCTTAAGGAGCCCTACTCTCTCCCTAGTTACTCTTTTGCCCTTTATGTACTTGTAGAAGCTCTTTAGATTCTCCTTTGCCTTATCTGGCAAAGCAATCTCATGTCCCCTTTTTGCCTTCCTGATTTCTCTCTTAACTCTACACTGACATCCTCTATACCCTTCAAGGGATCCACTTGATCCCAGTTGCCTATGCATATCATATGCCTCCTTCTCCCTTTTTGATCAAGGCCTCAATATCCCAAGTCATCCATGGTTCTAACGTGGGGCAAGGCCAATTTTGATGGTATTACACAGGAACTTTCAAAAGTTGATTGGGGGAGTCTGTTGGCAGGTAAAGAGGCATTTGGTAAGTCGGGGGGGTTTCAAAAGTGTGTTAAACAGTGTTCAGAGTAAGCACATTACTTGTAGAGTGAAGGGCAAGACTGGCAGAAGTCAAATTCTCTAGTAGGGCCTCTTAAGGATCAACAAGGTCATCCATGTGCGAATCCACAAGAGATGGGTGAGATCCTACATGAATATTTCTCACCGGTATTTACTGTTGAGAAAGACACGGATGTTATGGAACTTGGGAAATAAATAGTGATGTCTTGAGGAGTGTACATGTTATGGAGAAGGATGTGCTTGAAGTCTGTAATCTCCTTACATATGTGGTCCTCAATTTCCCGTTGACTATTTGGGGGCCAATAAGCATAGGGGTGATAGGTGAGAAGTCGTTGTTGGAGGAGGATATGCAAAGCAGAGTTTTGAGGAGTGGATGAGATTGGCCTTTTATCCTTCAATCTGAGACAATGTCTAGGGTGAGAGGATAGAAACAGTGACTATTGTGGTGGGAACTGTAGATGATCGCTTCAGTGTTTCAAAGAGGAAATTCTGACTCATCCTACACTGGGGTTGGGATTCTTCGATCTCGTTTGTTCCACCACCCGTTGCGAGCGAGAATAGAGAATTTGACGTTCAGCCAAAACTCCATTCACTGCAATGGGACAGGAGAATCCTAGCTGCGGGCAGGGTTGGAGAATTCTGGCAACAAAAACATCATTGGAAGAATGGGGAGATGTGATAGAAGCAGCAGAGCTGCGTGCATGTGGAATTTACCTGACTAAGATTTGGCACCCATCAAGTAAATGGCCATCTTAATCACAAGCTGGTTCATAACAAGCCTTTCTGGGATCTTCACAGCTACTCCTTCCACCATAAAAGGGATAATATTCTAGAAATGTCATAGCATAGCAGCTCATGCATTGGAACGGATAGACACATCCGTCACCTTAAACACAAATTATACCTTCACTGATATTTTCTGCAAAGACATATCACCTTCAAATTTGTATTTATTATTCACCTTGAAAATTAGTGGGTTCTCCATAATTGCCAGGGGTAAGGAATACTGTGCCTATGTCCTAATGTACATTCATTTACTTTGATCCTGGGAGGAATTGGGGAAAATAGATTTAATATTAATGCTGATTCATCAAATCACTTCAAATTGCTGAATACATGACATATATAGAACTTTGGCAGCTGAGTGAAGTCACCCCTTTGTTTATTTTATTTATCATATTTATTATTTTCTTACACAGTTCGGTAGTTCTTCCCATCTCCTCCGCAACCTCCACAAATGAAGTAGAACTTGCAGTAACAAAACAAAAACAGCTAACAGGTTCCTGTTAATATATAATCTTCTTTCTCCAGTATCACTGATTGGCGTTTTCAGGACAAGGACTGGGAAGATATTGTAGTGGGGCCTATTGATCGGTGGTAGCTCAAAATAATTGTAGAATTCACAGGTTCCTTCCATCAAGTGCAAAAAACTTTTAGAAAATGAATGTAAGATCATGATGTTAGAGCTGAACAGAGCTCCCACCCTACTCAAAACTCAGTTGGTGTATTAATAATGCAAACTGAAACTCTGTCTGGCAAGCAATAACTGTGAGGTTCTTACATTTATTCCTTGCAGAAAGAGGATTGGTGATTAACGTTTAATAATGTCAATCAGAGTTACTGGTTCCAAGAAGCTGCAGGCAATGTTGTGTCTTTTACCACAGATAATCGAATCTGAATGCACTATTTGGTTGATTACACTATGCAGTCTGTGGGTGGAAATTTTCCTAAAATGTGGTGAGTCTTTCAAAATTCCATTGACTTCAATGAGACTGGTATGGGATATAAAATTCCACTTCAATGTAGTAGGTTTGTGACCCAGTGGAAAAAGACAGAGAAGCTCTCAATCTTTTACCTGATACTATTCAATGTGCAGAAGGTGCAGTTAATAGATCATCCTCAAGATAAGTTTTTTTTCATTCTTTCACGAGATATGTGTTGCTCATGGGAGCAATGGCCCATCGCTGATTGCCCTTGAGAAGGTGGTTGGTGAGCTGCCTTCTGGAACCCTAAAGTTTGGGTGGTGCATGTACACCCACAGTGCTGTTAGAGAGGGAGCACCAATATGGTTCCAAGTCAGGTTGGTGCATGGCTTGGAAGGAAACTTGCAGTTGGTGGTGTTCCGATACATTTCTTGACCTTGTTCTTCTAGGTGGTAGAGATCGTGGGCTTAGACGGTTCTGTCAAAGAAGCCTGGTGAGTCGTTGAGTAGATGGCTGGATGAGTAGATGGTACACACAGCTACCATGCATCCTTGGTGGAGGGAGTGAATGTTGAAGGTGTTGGATAGCATGCTAATCAAGCAATCTGCTTTGTCCATTGTGCAAACATCAGTGAACATCCACACTTCTCCACTTCTGACCTTATAATGGAGGGGAGGTCATTGATGAAGCAGCTGAAAATGGTTGGGCCTAGGCGACTACCCTGAGGAATTCCTGCATTGACTTGCAACAACTACAACCATCTTTCTTTGTGCCAGGTATGACTCCAACTAATGGAGCGTTTTTCCCTTGATTCCCATTGACTCCAGTATTGTTAGAGCTCCTTGACGCTACATATCATCACATGCTGCCTTAATGCCAAGGACAGTCATTCTTAGCTCACTTCTGGAGTTCAGCTCTTTTGCCTAGAGCTGAGTGACCATGGTGAAACCTAAACTGAGCGTCACTAAGCAGGTTATTGCTGAGTAAATCCTGCTTAATAGTACTGTCAATGACCCCTTCCATCACTTTACTGATTATTGCCGAGTTGACTGATGGGGCAGCAATTTCTGAATTGGATTTGTCTTGCTTTTCATATACAGGACATAACTGAGCAATCTTTCCACATTGCTGGGTAGATGCCAGTGTTGTAGCTGTCACGGTGGGGGGCACAGTGGCACAGTGGTTAGCACTTCTGCCTCACAGCGCCAGGGACCTGGGTTAGATTCCTGGCTTGGGTCACTGTCTGTGTGGAGTTTGCATGTTCTTCCCGTGTCTGTGTGGGTTTCCTCCAGGTGCTCCGGTTTCCTCCCACAGTCTGAAAGACATACCAGTCAGGTGCATTGACCCGAACGGGCGCCGTAGTGTGGCGACTAGAGGAATTTCACAGTAACTTCATTGCAGTGTTAATATAAGCCTTACTTGTGACTAATAAATAAATAAACTGTACTAGAACAGCTTGGCCAGAGGCACAGCAAATTCTGGAGCATGAGTCTTCAATACAATTATTGGAATATTGTTAGAGCCTGTAGGCTTTGCAGTTCTTCAGACATTTCTTGGTATCAAGAGGGGTGAATTGAATTTGTTGGAGACAGGCATCTGTGGTGCTGGCAACCTCTGAAGGTAGTCGAGATGGATCATCCACTTGGCATTTCCTGCTGAAGAATGTTGCAAATTCTTCAGCCTTATCTTTTGCACTGACGTACTGGGCTCCCCCATCATTGAGGATGGAGGTATTTGTGGAGCCTCCTCCTCCAGTGAGTTATTTGTCCACCGCCATTCATAACTGGATATGGCAGGATGCAAAGCTTAGATATGATCCATTGTTTGTGGAATTGCTTAGTTCTGTCTATTGCATATTGCTTTCACTGTTAGGCACACAAATAATGCTGGGTTGTAGCTTCACCAGGTTGACAGCTCATTATTAGATATTCACGGTCATGCCCTCCTCATTGAAGCAGGCTTGATCCCCCTCCTTGATGGTAATGGTAGAGTTGGGATATGCCAAGTGATGAGGTTACAGATTGTGGTTGTGTACAATTTTGCTGATGTCTCACAGTGCCTGGTGGATGCTCAGTTTTGAGTCATTAGATCTGTTTCAAATCTATCCCATTTAGCACGGTGGTAGCACCACACAACACAATGGAGGGCATCCTGAAGTTGAAGATTGAACTTCGTCTCCACATTGACTGTGTGCTGGTCACTTCTACCAATACTACTATGGATAGATACATCAGCAACAGGGAGATTGGTGAGGACAAGTTCAAGTATGTTTTTCCCTCTTGTTGGTTCCCTGAGACCCAGTCCAGCAACTAAGGCTGGAATTCTCTGACCTCGCCTGCAGCTGGGATTCTCCAGTCCCTCTGCAGTGAATAGAGATTTGGCTGAGCACCAGATTCTCTGTTGTCACTGGCAGCGACAGCGAAAATGCAAGACCAGAGAACTCCAACCAATATCTTTTAAAAATTGACCAACTTAGCCAAGTGATTGCATCAAAGAAGGGATGCTTTAGTAATAAATGAGCGAGTTCCATTTGAGGTTAAAATTAATGAGGACAAAATGTCAAGAGGTGAGGATGGACGATGGATAAAGTCATCAAAGGAAAGAGACCATACATCAATTTATCTCACCTTATTGAAATGAATTTCTAATGTATTTAACTTTTGCAAAGAGATGTTAAGCTGTCAGTCAACAATCAAACTCCAGAATCCAATTATAGATCATGTCACAGTGAGCTTCAAACTGACTGAGTAATTTTGACATAGCAATGTAAATATAAATTTTCTAATTGAAAGCACACAGGTTTACAAGTGACACAGAAGGAGATTTCGTCAGGACATTAGGCTTCTAAATATTGTGATATTATCTGCAGTCAATTTCCTTTTTTGTACCTATGTCCAGTTAACACTTTCTCTACTCACAATAAGGGAAATCACTTGACAATTTGACTGTTCAGTGTTTCTAGTTCTCTAAGGATATTGACCCAATTGTTCCTGATGCACTCCTCTGACATGGCAAACCTTTTATTTGCTGCAAAGATGCACCCTTACTTTCTAACAATGAAATCATTTAAATAGTTTTGGTGGGTTCTGTGGCTTTGCTGGAAGTTTACTGGGAGTAGTTTACCCCAACAGCTTTTTAAAGGCCTGGCATTGCACAGAAGTGCCAGTGACATCTGAGCTGCCGCTAAAACTTCAAAAATAATTGAAATGTTTGTATTTGGAGCAAAGGCGGCACGGTAGCGCAGTGGTTAGCACTGCTGCTTCACAGCTCCAGGGTCCCAGGTTCGATTCCCGGCTCGGGTCACTGTCTGTGTGGAGTTTGCACATTCTCCTTGTGTCTGTGTGGGTTTCCTCTGGGTGCTCCGGTTTCCTCCCACAGTCCAAAGATGTGTGGGTTAGGTTGATTGGCCAGGTTAAAAATTGCCCCTTAGAATCCTGAGATGCGTAGGTTAGAGGGTTTAGTGGGTAAATATGTGGGGGTAGGGTCTGGGTGGGATTGTGGTTGGTGCAGACTCGATGGGCCAAATGGCCTCCTTCTGCACTGTAGGGTTTCTATGATTTGGAGTGAAGCCTGTGTAATTTAGCATTCTACAGATCAATTACACAGTCCTGAAGGATTTCAGATGTTAAATTTCCCTCCCCAATGTAATAGCAATATTAGAGGCTGGGAATGAATAGGTGTGCCTTATATACAAAATTCCTGTGGATCAAATCCTGGTCCTGGATAAAATCAAGGCTTAAATGTCTTGCTTTCTTAGTAGTCCAATAATTCTCAATCCTCCACTGTCTCTCTAAGATAATAGCAGCAGGAGAGCATGGCCTGCTAATTCTATTTCCTTTCATATTTATTCAAATTTCTCCAGCTTTCTCTGAAGTATATATCAAAGCTGAACAAATAAAAATGTGATAATTTTGTAGAAGACAGTGGATAATGGATTACTTTGACATGTACTTCAACAGAAGAGAATTACCAGCTGATTTTAAATTGATAAAAGTTGAATAAATGCAAAGCGAGCTCGTAGTTCAGAACTAGAACAGTGCCCCCTTTGGGATGTTTGACGAGGTGTTTACAGCAGGCAAATAGAAACTTTGTCAAACAGGATGTGGGGATCAATTATCTTTTCTTCCAAATGTATTATGTTGTATTCAACATTATGTTGTATTGGGAGAGGATGCACAATTAGCTGTGCAACACTTTGGCAGTCAGTACAATGGATAATGGCAATTAATTTTACAAATATAAAGAAATAAAATAATAGACAAAGTAAGAATAACATGACTTAAAGTTGAAAGAAGCCATCTTGTACCCAAGGAGGACCTGAGCAAGTATGTTGCACAATTATCAGAGAAAAGTGAAGCAGAACAGTAGGAATAACTTGAGTATATAAAAGAGCCATTCTATCAAAGGTTCATGAGACTCAAAACAGAAAACAATTATCAGGCCCAGACGATATAGAGTCCCAGGCTAGCCACATCAACCCCCGCTGACTATTGCAAGGTCTGCAAGACATAATAGGCTACAAGATGAAGGCATGTAAAATTGCCGGCTCCAACGCACCCCTCCCTGATGAGCTCAATGCATTCTACGCCTGTTTTGAGCAAGAGGTCAGCGAGAGCATGCCCTCCATCCTGGAAGCTCTGGATGAACCTGTATCTGGGGTCACCATTGCAGATGTCAGAGCAGCTTCCACGAAGGTCAGCCCACGGAAAGCGATTGGCTTGGATGGGGTACCCAGTCGAGCACTCAGATCCTGCGTGGGTCAGTAGACATCTTCAACCTCTCTTTACAACAATCCGAGGTCCCTATCTGCTTCATAAAGACGACCATCATCCCGGTACCTAAGAAAAACCAAGCAGTGTGCCTCAATAACTATCGGTCGGTGGTTCTGACATCCATCATTATGAAGTGCTTCGAAATGCTAGTCATGGCACGAATCAAATCCAGCCTCTCAGACTACCTGAATCCACTACAGTTTGCGTACCGCCGCAACAGGTCCACAGCAGACACCATCTCCCTGGCCCTGCACCCTGGAACACTTAGATAACAAAGACATCTATGTCAGATTCCTATTTATTGACTACAGCTCAGCCTTCAATACCATTATTCCCACAAAACCCATCTCCAAACTCCGTGGCCTGGGGCTCGGCATCTCCCTCTGTGACTGGATCCTGAACTTCCTAACTCACAGACCACAATCAGTAAAGATAGGTCAAAGACCGCAAGAAACTACAAAAGGTCGTAAATGTAGCCCAATCCATCACGCAAACCAGCCTCCCATCCATTGACCCTGTCTACACTTCCTGCTGCCTCGGCAAAGCAGTCAGCATAATTAAGGACTCCATGCACCCCGGACATACTGTCTTCCGCCTTCTTCCGTCGGGAAAAAGGTACAAAAGTCTGCGGTCACGTACCAATCCCCGACTTTTGAACGGTCCTACCTTGCATTAAGTTGATCTTTCTCTACACCCTATCTATGACTCACCTGAAGGGGCAGCGCTCCGAAAGCTCATGCTACCAAATAAACCTAGTGTTGTGAGACTTCTTACTGTAGCTATGACTGTAACACTACGCTCTGCATTCTCTCATTTCCTTCTCTATGAACAGTATGCTTTGTCTGTAGAGCGCACAAGAAACAATAATTTTCACTGTATGCTAATACATGTGACAATAATAAATCAAATCAAATCAAAAAACAGCTAGAAGGAATTGGTGGAGGCACTAGTCATAATTTCCAAATATTTTTGACAAAGGATTAAAGGGGAGAAGCTGTTAAACACTTATTTAAAAATAGGAAAACTAAGGGAATGATTTTGCTAATCCGCATTTCCTTGGGTAAACTTTGAAAGAGTTAATTTTATGAACAAACGCCAACAGCAGGAACCTTTACTGTACCCCTCACCCCACCGCGCCATCCTCCGCCCACTCCCCACCCCCACACCCAAGACTCATATTAGGAAATGGTGGGTATGCATAATGTATGAAAAATCATGTAGCATGTCCATGATTCCGTTACGTACGGCCTGCAGCAAAACCCATGCCGTTGGTAACACATATTTGTAAAATCAGCCACCTAGAATTCATAATATGAGATGACATTATTGAACATTCAGAAAAGCATGAACTAACAAGGGACATTCATAGACTTATAAAAGGCAGATCATGCGTAACTAATCTAATTGTGTTTTTTTAAAGAAGAGGAAATTAGCAGATAAGCAAAGACAAATTTCTAATGAAAGGTGACAGACCTGGGACATTGGCCACTGTCCTGAAACCTCCGTGGAAGTCTCTACATTGAACTCAGGGTCAGAAGCAGGGGATATGCGGTATTTACCTGAATACGTATCCAAGAAATTTTACACTGATTAATACCTGGTTTAATTCAGAGATTTGCCAGCATAACAGAGCTGAACACAAGAACCTACCCTACCAATCGCCCACCTCCCGAAATGAGTCGACTCTCTCTCCCACCACCTGGCCTGAATATCTACCCGACCCAACTACCAAAGCTCTTAACCCAACTACCCATTCCACCTGACTGCTCATCTGATCTGACTGCCCTCTTGATCTGTCTGCCCACTAACCCGACTCAGTCATTCATCCATTTACTAAACCACATTCATTCATTAAAAGACTTGAGACCTTTAAAAACATACCTGAATGTAGCATGTCCTCTCCTTCCTTCATCTCTCCTGTGCTTGCTGGATTTACCCCAGGGGAGCTGCATGGGCCCATTTTTGCTTCAGCCAGGATCAGAAGTTCATGCAAAAATAAGCAGTTCTGTTAGGGCAAAAAGATTTTGTGGACAGCAACAATGTGCCTAGCATTGACCCTGATGCGAAGATCTAGGTCGACTCAATTTCTCCCTCCACAGGTGCTTCGAAACCTGCTGTGTATTTCCAGTAGTCTCTGGTTTTGTTTCAGATTTCCAGTATCCACAGTATTTTGCTTTTAATGAACTATTAATTAACATTTTTTATAAGATGCACAACTGAGATAAGTATTTTAATTGGATATTACATTTCATATGAAATTAATGTAGACACATGAAATGAAAAGGTAAAACCCAAATTAAAACTTATATGCCTACTCATTATATAATCATAAGAAAATGTATTATATGCATTCTGGGATTTAGAATACACACAGCCTAAAAGGCAATTACTGGTAAATATTTCACACAGGAACTCTATGTATGTTGATGAGGACATCCATCATTTGTACAGAAAATATGGGAACAAATAACTAAAAAGTAACTACAAAACAAAATTGTTATTCTCTGAAGGATCATTGTTGCATCCATTGTAAGTAATAATAAATGTAAATCATGAAACATAGCCCAAGACATTCCTAGCAACTGTGTATGATAAATAAATACAATCATATCAATTGACTTTAATGGACTAGTAAGGACCTGAAAGATGGGATTGGTAGGCTTACTGCTTTGTTAACTCCAGTGATTAAACCATTGGAACTTTCAGAGATCTGTGCTTGGATCGCTTAGGGTCCTGCCTGAAATAAGAGAAAGGCCTTCTTTCAGACGAACTGCGGTCTTAGTGACATCACTATAATCTCGATTGTAATGCTGACTTTCTTTGTGCTGTAGGAGTTTTAACAACACCAGGTTAAAGTCCACCAGGCTTATTTGATAGCAAATACCATTAGCTTTCGGAGCGCTGCTCCTTCGTCAGATGGTGTGGAAATCTGCTCTCAAACAGGGCACAGAGACACAAAATACAAGTATTCTGTAACTTGATTTTGTGTCTCTGTGCCCTGTTTGAGAGCAAATTTCCACTCCATCTGACGAAGGAGCAGCGCTCCGAAAGCTAATGGTATTTGCTATCAAATAAGCCTGGTGGACTTTAACCTGGTGTTGTTAAAACTCTTACTGTGTTTACCCCAGTCCAACGCCAGCATCTCCACATCATTTCTTTGTGCTGCCAGAAGAAGGAGGGCTCTTCTTGTGTCTGAAAAAAAATAGCTTGGGTAGCTGCTAATCTGGACGCACTCTACTTCAGCAGTGTGAATGTTCCCCACACCTCCTACGCATTTAATTGTGAGCCTCTGTCAGAAGTTTAATTGGTTAACATTCTTGATCCTGGAGAGCGGGGAGTTGGATTCTAAGGCTTGTTTGGTGTTCAAAGCTGGTTGGGCAGGTTCAAATGATGGAGAAAATGATGTTGTGGTAATGTCATGGGAATTGTATTCCAGAGGTCCAGATTAATGCTTTGGGGAAGATGGGTTCAAATCCCACCACTGCAGATGGTGGAATTTAAATTCTATCAATAAAAATCTGGATTTCAAAGCTCGTCTCAGTAATAGTGACCATGGAAACTATCACTGATTACTGTTTAAAGCCCCATCTGGTTTACTAATCCCTCTTGAGAAGGAAATCCACCATCCTTAGCTGGTCTGGTCTACATATACCCAAACCATTAATAATGTGGTTGGTTCTTAACTGTCCTCAGAAATAGCCCAGAAAGCTACTCAGTTCAAAGACAATTAGAGGTAGGCACAAATGCTGGCCTTGTCAGTGACACCCATACATCATGAAAAAAAATTTGAAAAAATTAAGTCATGTTCACTGCTTTAGCATAAGTGTGTTGTGCAAGCCTATCACCCAAGAGTAAAAACTGACCCTAGCCGACGATAAACAGAAAGCACTAAATGACGAGAGCTGCTTAATATGTTTCAAAATACTTTCTGATTATAATAGAAAATATAGAATTGTTTAATTGAAAGCCATTCTAATTATTTTTGTTCTTGGTCTTCAGGGAAAATATATGAAGTTAAATTCAGGAACATGGATTAAATTAGTCTTGGTGCTCTGGGGAGAGAACTCTTCAGTTACCATGTTGAGTGCTGATTGCTTCCCAGCAGTTGAAATTGCACACAATCTCTGAAATCATTGTGTTACAGCCTTCACAATAAGATTACATGAAAGACATCAATTTTATATTGAAACAGGAATAATGTTTCTTGCCACATTTTTCAGCTTTGTTGTTCAGTCTTACAATGATAGAAGCAAAATCAAGTAGAAACTGCCTTTATTTCCATTGCAAATCTTAGCATCCTGGGGCATTGCAATAATACTACAAATAAGAAACCCTGAGCACAATTATCTTAGTCACCCTGTTTATTTGAAAAGGAATGCTTGTCAATTATGCTAATTAACAAAATGCTGCCTGAGTGACTATGGGAGTTTAATGGATTATAGTAAAATACATGGACTGATAGGTTTCTTGTTTTGGAAGGTTGTTCAGAGATGTGTGACTGCAGTATTCCACCAGATACTGTATTGGCAAGGCCATGATGCAGGTTCAGTCTCGTGTCCTTGAATAAATGCTGATTATTTACATTGGAATTTATATTGGTATCTGGAAATCTGTTGGGTTCCCGAAACACTGGCAACAAGGACTTGTAACAAACAGTAGCTTATTCATGAACTGAGCAGCTTCTTCATGCTTGTACTCTGCCTGCACTACCGGGGAGAACTCCCACCCTCCCGACATGTGACCCTTTGTGTAGCTGTGTCATCACATGACCCCTCAGTCTGCACCTTCCCTGTTTAATTGAGACAACCCGAGGCATGAGATGTAACAGAGTGCATGAACAGAAACTGTGCACAGGCTATTTTATAACATACAAATTGAACAGGTGAACAATATTTAAATCCAGAAGAGAAAATGCTGGAAAATCTCAGCAGGTCTGACAGCATCTGCAAGGAGAGAAAAGAGCTGATGTTTCATTTCCAGATGACCCTTTGTCGAAGCTGACTCAAAGTCAACTCTTTTCTCTTCTTACAGATGTTGCCGGACCTTCTGAGATTTTCCAGCATCTTCTCTTTTGGTTTCAGATTCCAGCATCTGCAGTAATTTGCTTTTAAACAATATTTAAATATTTACATATGATGAGACAGATTAAGTTGTTGCAGCTGATGCTTAGCTCATCACTTCTCCTTTCCCCTCCCTCCCACCCCCAACTTTTCATTGTAGAAAGATGAGATTCGAAGGCCAGTTCTAAGACTAGGTGATAATATAGTCCTGGAATGTTGTGTTCAGTTTGCTCAGAAGACTTGAGTGTGTGGTTATGCCAGTTGTTGATATTGTAGTCTTTCTCCATTGCTGAAACCCATTTTGGGGCCTCTTCGGTGCAGGTGGTTTATCTGCTATAAGCCACGTGGCCCACCTGGGTACTGGGGTCTGGTGCGGCATATGGGTCTAATTCCAATAACATTCAGCTGGACAATACATTACACTTTGGTCCAGTGTCAATCTTTATGTTCATTCTTGCATTGCTGCAAATCATTTTGAGGGTGGTGAAGATCTCACATTTTGTGACAGTGTCAGCACTCTTGCAATAGAGTGTTGCTGGAGGCTCTGTGGTTTCACTGCTTTCGTTGAACTCCAGTTCATTCACCTTGCTGATGCTTCTATCCCTGGTGGGCTGACTGACTGCCATGTTGCTGATGGCAGAGAAAGACGGCTATGGTGTCGATCTGCAGCGTTTAGCAAAATGATTCAATTTTCCACATTTGTTACATTGTTTACCGTACACAAAACAAGCTGTTCTATTGTGAGGGTGATGGCCAATGCAGTAGGAGCAATGTGCTGTAAATACATCTGTTTCCTGCTTAAAATCTCTGCTTTTTTCTGATGGCTTGCTTAACATGTAGATGCTAACGGCTGTTTGTAATGTTAGATCTTTCTCCCACAGCAGCTGCTTGTGGACTAGACCACTGTAAACCCTGCAAAATATTCGATCCCTGCCTGGTTCATCAGTGAAAATGCTAAGATTTTCAAGCTGTCTGTATAAGATTGATCAACTTTTTGGAAAACAAATAACTTGAATTTCTTAATGGTCTCAGGGCTTGCTAAGTTTAGGAAGGTGTAAGCGTGTACCTTTTTGATTTGTCAGATAATGCAGAACCTCAATAAATATGCCACTCCTCAAACTTTTCTCAACTGTCTGCAATGTTTTCATCAAAGATGAACGGGTCTGTTATAAAGTGAAAGATGGGTAAATGTACCCTGACTCAGCTTGACTAGTTTGCAGTAACCCTTTTTAACTCATGTGCATTACACTAAGATAGACAAAAGGGACAAGGGTCAGGTGAGGTCCAACACAACTTTATTGAACACTTTATCAGGGAAAAGCAATATTAAATCTCTTCACAGCAGTGGGAGTCTTTTAAGGAACTATTGATAAGGCTGCAGGATAGGCAAGTGCCTGTAAAAAGGAAAGATAGGAAAGGTAGGATTCGAGAGCCGTGGATAACCAGGGAAATTGAGGATCTGATTAAAATGAAAAGGGAGGCGTATGTTAAGTCCAGGCAACTGAAAACAGATGGAGCTCTGGAGGAATACAGAGGGAGTAGGAAAGAACTCAAACGGGGAGTTAGAAGGGCAAAAAGAGGTCACGAGATGTTCTTGGCAGGCAGGATTAAGGAGAATCCTAAGGCATTCTATTCATACGTTAGGAACAAAAGAGTTGTCAGGGAGAAAATCGGACCTCTCAGGGACAAAGGAGGGGAATTATGCTGAGAACCCAAGGGAATAGGGGAGATCCTAAATGAATACTTTGCATCGGTATTCACGAAGGAGAGGGGCGTGTTAACCGGGAGTGTCTCGGAGGGAGGTGTTGACCCGTTAGAGAAAATCTCCATTACAAGAGAGGAAGTGTTAGGTTTTTTAGGGAACATTAAAACTGACAAAGCCCCAGGGCCTGATGGCATCTATCCTCGACTGCTCAGGGAGACGAGAGATGAAATTGCTGGGCCTCTGATGGAAATCTTTGTCGCTTCTTTGGACACGGGTGAGGTCCCTGAGGATTGGAGGATAGCAAATGTGGTCCCGTTGTTTAAGAAGGGTAGCAGGGATAACCCAGGAAATTATAGGCCGGTGAGCTTGACGTCCGTGGTAGGGAAGTTGTTGGAGAGGATTCTTAGAGACAGGATGTATGTGCATTTAGAACGGAACAATCTCATTAGTGACAGACAGCATGGTTTTGTAAGAGGGAGGTCGTGCCTTACAGATTTGGTGGAGTTTTTTGAGGAAGTGACAAAAACGGTTGATGAAGGAAGGGCCGTGGATGTCATCTATATGGATTTCAGTAAGGCATTTGACAAAGTCCCACATGGCAGGTTGGTTAAGAAGGTTAAGGCTCAAGGAGAAGTGGCTAGATGGGTGGAGAACTGGCTTGGCCATAGGAGACAGAGGGTAGTGGTCGAAGGGTCTTTTTCCGGCTGGAGGTCTGTGACCAGTGGTGTTCCGCAGGGCTCTGTACTGGGACCTCTGCTATTTGTGATATATATATATAAATGATTTGGAAGAAGGTGTAACTGGTGTAATCAGCAAGTTTGCGGATGACACGAAGATGGCTGGAATTGCGGATAGCGAAGAGCATTGTCGGGCAATACAGCAGGATATAAATAGGCTGGAAAATTGGGCGGAGAAATGGCAGATGGAGTTTAATCCGGATAAATGCGAAGTGATGCATTTTGGAAGAAATAATGTAGGGAGGAGTTATACAATAAATGGCAGAGTCATCAGGAGTATAGAAACACAGAGGGACCTAGGTGTGCAAGTCCACAAATCCTTGAAGGTGGCAACACAGGTGGAGAAGGTGGTGAAGAAGGCATATGGTATGCTTGCCTTTATAGGACGGGGTATAGAGTATAAAAGCTGGAGTCTGATGATGCAGCTGTATAGAACGCTGGTTAGGCCACATTTGGAGTACTGCGTCCAGTTCTGGTTGCCGCACTACCAGAAGGACGTGGAGGCGTTAGAGAGAGTGCAGAGAAGGTTTACCAGGATGTTGCCTGGTATGGAGGGTCTTAGTTATGAGGAGAGATTGGGTAGACTGGGGTTGTTCTCCTTGGAAAGACGGAGAATGAGGGGAGATCTAATAGAGGTGTACAAGATTATGAAGGGTATAGATAGGGTGAACAGTGGGAAGCTTTTTCCCAGGTTGGAGGTGACGATCACGAGGGGTCACGGGCTCAAGCTGAGAGGGGCGAAGTATAACTCAGGTATCAGAGGGACGTTTTTTACACAGAGGGTGGTGGGGGCCTGGAATGCGCTGCCAAGTAGGGTGGTGGAGGCAGGCACGCTGACTGATGCGCGACAATCAAGCACGAGGAACAAGGCTTCAGCTATTGAAGGCTTTTATTAGCAAACAATGGAACTAACTAACACGAGTACACCAGTTCAGACTGGAGGGGTCCCGCCTGAGCAGAGGGTCTTATACCTCTCCCCAGGAGGCGGGGCCCGACCGGGATGTGCCATAACAACATCTACCACAGGTAAACACCCTAACCCAACAACATTATACAACCCCCACAGTGGCAACACCCTAACCCAACAGTAACATAGGAATAATCCACAGTGGTAACCAACGATGGTTCACCACATTCACCCCTCCTTTAAAAACAAAGGCCGGCGGGGTGCGAAAACAGGTCACATATATACAAAATTCACAAGTCCAGACGGTCTGGAGGACCGCACCGTCGCTGTGATCTCCTCAACACCGGTTGCGACACCGGAGCAGGTGCTTGCGGTGGCGTTCTCTCCAAAACAGCGTCCGGCTGTCCCCTCGAGGACTCCCGGGCCGGTTGACCCTGGTGAGGTGATGGTGCAGGGGATCCTGGAACCTTCTGTGGTGGCGCCGATCTCCGAGTCTCAGGCAAGCTGTACATGGGAGTATAACTGTTATGCACTGGTCCCGGTGCTGACCGCGCCACGTCTGGGGAAGAAATAAGTGATAGGGGATTCGTGACAGGGGGTATGGGAGCGACAGGAGTTGCTACGTCCCCTGCGGGCGCCAGGTCTCGAATGGAGACTGTGTCCTCTCGCCCATCAGGATATGCCACATAGGCATACTGAGGGTTGGCGTGGAGGAGTTGGACCGGTTCGACCAAGGGGTCGGACCTGCGGGCCCTCACATGTCGCCGCAGAAGGACGGGTCCTGGGTACGTCAACCAGGCTGGTAAGGAGATCCCCGAGGACGACTTCCGAGGGAATGAGAACATCCTCTCGTGGGGAGTAGCATTGGTTGCCGTACACAGGAGGGAGCGAATGGAATGAAGCGCATTTGGAAGGACCTCCTGCCAACGGGAGACTGGAAGGCCCCTGGATTTCAGCGCCAGTAGGACAGCCTTCCAGACTGTAGCATTCTCCCTCTCCACCTGTCCGTTACCCCTAGGGTTGTAGCTCGTGGTTCTACTAGAGGCAATCCCGTATGAGAGCAGGAATTGCCTCAAGTCGTTACTCATGAACGACGAGCCCCTGTCGCTTTGTATGTAGCAGGGGTACCTGAACAGGGTAAAAAGATCACTGAATGCCTTAATCACTGTGGCAGTCGACGTGTCCGCACAGGGGACAACAAACGGGAACCGGGAGTATTCATCTATTATATTGAGAAAATAGACATTCCGGTCCGTTGAGGGAAGGGGGCCCTTAAAATCCACACTCAGCCTCTCGAAGGGGCGAGTGGCCTTGACCAATTGTGCCCGGTCCGGTCGATAAAAGTGCGGTTTGCATTCCGCGCAAATCCGACAGCTTCTTGTCACTGACCTGACATCCTCCACCGAGTAGGGCAGGTTGCGGGCTTTTACGAAGTGGTAGAGTCGGGTGACTCCAGGATGGCACAGGTCATTGTGGAGGGCCTTCAAGCGGTCCTCCTGCATGATGGCGCATGTTCCGCGCGAGAGGGCATCCGAGGGCTCATTGAGCTTCCCTGGACGATACATAATATCGTAATTATAGGTGGAGAGCTCAATTCTCCACCGCAAGATCTTATCATTCTTGATCTTGCCCCTCTGCGTGTTACTGAACATAAACGCCACGGATCGTTGATCCGTGATCAGGGTGAACCGCTTCCCCGCCAGGTAATGGCGCCAGTGTCTGATGGCCTCCACAATGGCCTGAGCCTCCTTCTCCACCGCTGAGTGCCGAATTTCGGGGCCTTGAAGGGTGCGGGAAAAAAACGCGACGGGCCTGCCTGCCTGGTTTAGTGTGGCGGCCAGGGCGAAATCAGATGCATCACTTTCCACCTGAAAAGGGATGGATTCATCCACCGCGTGCATCGTGGCTTTCGCAATGTCGCTTTTCAAAGCCTTGAAGGCCAATTGGGCCTCCGGCGTGAGTGGGAAGGTCGTAGACTTGATGAGCGGACGGGCTTTGTCCGCATAGTTGGGGACCCACTGCGCATAATACGAAAAGAAGCCAAGGCATCTCCTCAGTGCTTTTGTGCTAGCGGGCAAGGGAAGTTCAGTAAGGGGGCGCATACGGTCTGGATCAGGGCCGATGACCCCGTTTTCCACCACGTATCCAAGGATAGCTAACCTGCGCGTACGGAATACGCACTTCTCCCTGTTATAGGTCAGATTCAGGCGAGATGCAGTGCGCAGAAAGTTTTGGAGATTCGTGTCATGGTCCTGCTGGTCATGGCCGCAGATGGTGATGTTACCCAGGTACGGGAAGGTAGCCCGCAACCCGTTCTGGTCCACCATTCGGTCCATAGCACGCTGGAAGACCGAGACCCCATTGGTGACACCAAATGGAACCCTAAGAAACTGGTATAGACGACCATCCGCCTCAAAAGCCGTGTATTGTCGGTCCTCTGGGCGGATGGGGAGTTGATGGTAGGCGGACTTAAGGTCTATGGTAGAGAACACCCGGTACTGCGCAATCTGATTGACCATATCAGATATGCGCGGGAGAGGATACGCATCCAGCTGCGTATAACGATTAATGGTCTGACTGTAGTCGATGACCATCCGAGGTTTGTTCCCGCTTTTAACCACCACGACCTGCGCTCTCCACGGACTAGCACTGGCCTGTATGATCCCTTCTTTGAGGAGCCGCTGAACCTCAGATCTGATAAAGATCCGGTCTTCAGCGCTGTAACGCCTACTCTTAGTAGCGATGGGCTTGCAGCCTGGTACCAGATTCTTAAATAAAGAAGGTGTGGTGATCTTTAGTGTGGAAAGATTGCATGCGGGCGCTTTGGGCAATTTGGAGGCTGCGGCTGATTCCCTACTGCCAGTGAAGGGAGTGGCCCACCGTACTGTAGGATCACACTCTTCATGTGGACCATAAAGTTTAGTCCGAGGAGAATTGGCGCACAAAGGTGCGGTAACACAAGGAGCCTGTATCGCTCGTACATTGTGCCCTGCACCTCTAGGGTTACCATACAACGTCCTTGGATCGGTACAGACCGGGACCGTGATGCCATGGAAATTGTCTGTTTGGCAGGTAGAACCCGGAGTCCACACCTTTTTGCAGTGTCAGGGTGAATAAAACTCTCGGTGCTCCCACTGTCAAACAGACAATACACAGTACGACCATTTACCTTGATGTTCATCATGGAACTGTCAAGCCTGTGATGCTTTGTCTGGTCCAGAGAGATCGACGCCACCGTTGGCCCCTGGGCGTCACTGCATGCAGCCGAGGTTGATACTGAGGACCCCTGCTGGTCGCTCCTAGTCGTCGTTGACCATGATGGCCGCCCCCATGAATCGCACGTGGGTGAGGGCGCCAAGCGTAGCGACTCCTGGTGGTCTTCCTCCTCCTCCGTCAGCCACAATGGCGTCGTCCTGGGTTCGCACGTGGTCGGACCTCGTGGGTACTGCGACGCCGAAGGAGATTGTCTCCGCTCTGGAGGGTCACAGGCTGCACTGCCGTTCTTGGGCTTCGACCTGCAAACTTTAGCATAGTGCCCCTTTTTACCACACTGACTGCAGATCGCCGTTTTTGCAGGACACTGTTGCCGTGGATGCTTGGCTCCGCCACAAAAATAGCATCGCTGGCCGCCTGGAGCTGCCGCCGTCGTCGGATCGATATGGGAGCGCGAGCCCGTGGGGCGAGGAGGGATTTGTGCTTGCTCCTGCCACGTTGTCTCCACGTGGTCTTCGGGGTACAGCGCCAAGCTTTTCGATGCTGCCTCCAGCATCTCAGCCATCTCCATCGCTTGGGTCAAGTTGAGGTTCCCTTTCTCTAATAGCTTAAGCCGGATGTACGAGGACCCTACCCCTGCTACGAACGCATCTCGGGCAAGGTCGTACATATATTGCTCTGCCGACACATCTTTGCAGTCGCAACCCCTGGCAAGCTGCAAGAGCTCATTGGCGTAGTCCTCCATGGTTTCGCCCGACTGCCGACGTCGTGTAGCGAGGAGGTAACGAGCGTGGATCTCGTTGGGTGGTCTCGTGTATCGTTTCTTCAAGAGCTCGATGGCCCTCGGGTAAGTGGTGGCCGCACGAATCGCAAGATAGATCGTGTCGCTTACCCTCGCGTGGAGGACCTGGAGTTTGTCGTCGTCTGTAGTAACAGCTGCAGAGGCTGCCAGGTAGTCTTCGAAACACTTCCACCAGTGGTCGAAGGTGTTAGCGGCACCGACCGCACGTGGGTCCAGCGTCAGACGCTCTGGTTTTAGTATTTGTTCCATACTCCCTTTACTGTCGAGAGTTTTATGTTTGCTAATAAAATTGATGCGCGACAATCAAGCACGAGGAACAAGGCTTCAGCTATTGAAGGCTTTTATTAGCAAACAATGGAACTAACTAACACGAGTACACCAGTTCAGACTGGAGGGGTCCCGCCTGAGCAGAGGGTCTTATACCTCTCCCCAGGAGGCGGGGCCCGACCGGGATGTGCCATAACAACATCTACCACAGGTAAACACCCTAACCCAACAACATTATACAACCCCCACAGTGGCAACACCCTAACCCACCAGTAACATAGGAATAACCCACAGTGGTAACCAACGATGGTTCACCACACTGACATCGTTTAAGACTTACCTGGATAGTCACATGAGCAGCCTGGGAATGGAGGGATACAAACGATTGGTCTAGTTGGACCAAGGAGCGACACAGGCTTGGAGGGCCGAAGGGCCTGTTTCCTGTGCTGTACTGTTCTTTGTTCTTTGTTCTAAAAGCACTCTACAGACAACAATCTTAAATCTCTAAGTTAACAGTCTCAAATTTACACTAGCTATCGACTTCTAACATATGCTTCTGAGGATTCATTACATTCTATTCATACCCTATCACTATGTTTGTCTGAAAAGACTGGTAATACCCCCTCAATAAGGCCGGTACAAGGTGTTCCTTGGTCTTTGAGCATTGGCTGATGTTTCAGGACTTGTCGTTCTGGGCTTCTCCTCTCGTCTAGGATCGTCTCACCAGGATGGTCTATTGGGTCTGGTCAGTGATGATGCTCACCACAAACAGCTAGAGATTCTGTGCAGCTGTCAGTCGAAGGTGCACTCTGCAGACTCCATTTGAGAAAATGCAAAAGAGCAGAGAGAGAGAGAGTTGGGTCTCCAAGTTGCTCCCTTCACGCCCTTCTCAAACATCCTGTGTCCAGTCCTTGTCATATTAAGTTTTTGGTCTCCTACTGAACAGGGTGCCACCAAGTCTGCGTAGCATTCTTTTAACAGAGCAGGTTTATTAGATGTGTAAACAATGTGGCCATCAGCAATCGGCCAGGCAATTCCAGGTCTGTCTGGTTTCGATGCAAGGTTGGTTGTCCAAGGCCTGCTGCATGAAAACTGCCTGATCCAGCCCTGCAGTTTGCATATTGCAGAGTATGGCTAGGTTTAAACTTGGCTTCTACATTTCAAGTTTTTATCCATGCTCATGAAAAAATATCAATATTTCTGTGACAATCCTGGAGGTCATGGGTTACCTGACCGAGGTCAATGTGGCTAAGTCCTTGTGCCATACTGTCAACTCATGACCATATAAGGTAAAGTTTATTTATTAGTCACAAGTAAGGCTTACATTAACACCGCAATGAAGTTACTGTGAAATTTCACTGTGAAATTTGCCTAGTCACCACACTCCGGCGCCTGTTCGAGTCAATGCGCCTAACCAGCACGTCTTTCAGACTGTGGGAGGAAACTGAAGCACTCGGAGGAAACCCACGCAGAAACGGGGAGAACATGGAAACTCCACACAGACAGTGATCCAAGCTGGGAATCGAACCCGGGTCCCTGGCGCTGTGAAGTGGTGGGTTCCCGAAACACTGACAACAAAGGACTTGTAACAAACAGTAGTTTACTCACTAGCTGAGCAGCTATTTCATGCTTGTACTCTGCCCAAGTTCCCGGGGAAAACTCCTACGTTCCTGGCACATGACCCTTTTTGTAGCCATGTCATCACGTACAGTGTTTTTGTTCTGCCCATACTTTGGAGAATGAGTCTAGATCTTCTCAAGATAAGTAAACACAGAAATATTTGGATGTGAATTTTCACCACAACAGCTTATTTAAAATGGCATGGAAGCCTAGAAGGCAGATATCCTGCCCCTAACTCAGCCTCCACCATTTCTGCAACAGGTTGGGAGAGGAACATGGATGATCGCATTTTGGACATATACATACAGCTGCCTCTGTGAACTGTACAAAACTGCAGCTACATTTTCTCAAGGAAGGAATTGGAAACTTGACTTGTGCACTTCAGATCTATTGACGGAAGGTATGAAGTTTGCTGAGTTCTTTGGAGAGGTAACATATTGTTTTGGATAGGTCCAGGGATCCTTTGGATAATGTTAAAAAGTTGCAGTGACTGCCATAGAAGTGACAAACAAATCAATCACAGATATTAGATTTTAACCCCAAATCTCAGGCACCCAGATGGCAGGAAGAAGAGTGTGTATTGCATATTATGTCAAAGAAATTATAGATGAGGAAAGCACCTTCACAAATTGGCACCATAAAAGGCCAGTGAATTTGATGAATGAGAGGCCAGAGTGAGCGCAGCAGGCCAGGAGGCAGAGGTAATGCAGCTTGCACTAGAAAGAAGGAGGATAAATTTTACCTTGACATAAACGTATACAAATTTCAGATGTCCATAAAAATATAACTGGAAACCGATGAGAAGGCAGCTAAGGTTACACTAAGATGTGGCAACAACATCTTGAACCACAGTTTGTTAATCCTCATACCCTGTGAGTGGCTGTGAAGATTCCTGTGGCTCTACATTTTTGCACATTAGGCTCTTTCCAGGGCTTAGTAGGAGGTCTATGTGTGATCTCACAGTCAGCCGCACATAGCTGCATCAAAGCAGTAACTTATGTCCTGTTTGATCAGGTGACAGAGCACATAAACTCCCCAGTTAATATAGTGTGCAGAGGGCCATGGGTTTTGCACTACTGGCAGACTTTCATCAGGTGCAGGAGATTATCGGCTGCACCCATGTCACCTTAAGGCTCGAACTTATCAACCGGACACCTTTGTGAACAAAAAATCATTCCACCCCCTTGATATGCAGGTAATTTCTGACCATAGCAAGGCTTTCCTGCAAATCTGTGCAAGATTCCCTGCCATCTTCCCTGACTCATTCATACTGAAGAGTTTCCAACTACCTCCTCAGCCACCTACACAGAACTGTGGTTGGCTTCTGGGGGACAAGAAGGTGGTTAATGACCGCCTTTAGGCAGCCACAAACTAAGCCTGAAAGGAACTATAACAGGAGTCATATGGTGACCTGGAGTACTATAGAGCATAGTTCTGACATTCTCGAAATGTGCTCCAATTGTCTTGACAACTCAGCTGGAGCTCGACAGTATTGTTTTGCAAGGGTATCCTGAATAGTCGTGGTGTGCTGCATGCTGTACAATATTGTGCAGTGGAGGGGCCTACAACTGAAAGGGAAAGAGCTCCATCATCTGAGCAGATGGATGAGGAAGATGGCAATGGCCAAGCAGCTGAGAGGCATACTCTTGTAGCTATGGGTGATTCCGTTCAGGAGGGGGCATTGTCAGGAGCATACTAATCCAAAATAGATTTACTTTGGGTCTAGAAATTCACATTTTCCATCAGCTAGTCTCTGGTTCGCAGCTTCCATGTAATAAATCTTTTTACATGGAAGCCAGAGTTACACGTGGAAATGCCCATCCTCAACAAGAGACAAAATGAACATCAATGAGTTTGACTCAGTTACATACTGCTATAATCAATAGCCTCAACATATTGCAAACATACATCTTGACAAATCCTTCACAACCTGGACCTTTCATATTACCACCATCAATGGCTGTCAATGAGGTACCAAAGCCACACCCTTGTGCATATTCAAACCATGCCCATTTTGCTGAAAGCATAAGTATGAATCGTGGCTTCACATCCAATATCTACTGATATGATTGTATGTGCTAACAGAGGTGTAAACAATGCACATTGCACAGGGTGACATCACAACTGGGCTCAACCAGCTCTTTGAATGGTTGTCCAGTTTCAGGAGTGGCAAAATATGCAACATGCAATACTGTTTTAAACTTCAGCTCACTTAAAAACTACAGCCTCTGCCATCTGGAAGATAAGGGCTTCCAAAGTAGTAAGGAGAATGCACAAGCACTCTTCACTGGAGCATAAATGGCATCTTGACCTCCATGTAGTCGACTGCACACCACCAACATGCAATGATTGCTTTGCATCCAGCATGCTTGAGGTGCACCTGATGAACTCCACCTGACCATTGAGCTTCCCTTAAAGTCAATCATGGATGGGCAATAAATGATGCAAGGGGCATCCCATTCCTTGACACTCTCATCACAACTACCTGACATGAAGGACCGGAAAAGGAAGAAGTGTTCCACAGCCAGACAAATATGCTCACATCCTTGCTCCTGAAGTCAGTGCAAGTTAGGCCTCAGCACATAGTCTTCAGTATCACTGGTAGGAACATCCTTCATTATGTTAGCATTCTCATGGTGTTTGCAGTGTATTAATGCACATCAAGACATCTTAGTGTGTATTAACATGTATTCACAAAGTTAAATTGTGATATTTACAAAATTAAAAATGTAATCATGTATTATCTATTAGCACACTAGGTAAGATGGCACACTGCACTTGTGCACATTCCTCCAAAGTTTCCCCCTCCTCCCCAATGTTGCCTCAGATGGTGGAACCAACTTGCACACATCTTGTTCTATGTGGGATTGAGGAGTACTATGGCTAGCCCCATCATACAGGAACCCATTGGGGACCTTTTTGAGACTGCAGCCTCTGTATTTCTGCATGCAGCTGTGGTCATTGGCACATATGGAGCAGGTGAGTTCTAGAAGATGGGCAAGGGAGTTGGAAGAAGGCGAGGATGCTGAGAAGGTCTCAGTACCTTCATCCTCATCAATAACCTCCACAGCCCTGGGTTGGCCTTCAGGTGGGGTTGATGGGGCTGACTGCTGGTAAATTGCAGTTCTCCATTCCAGTTACCACTGTGCCAATAGTGTGATCGTGCAGGGAATGCAATACCTCAAGAACAAAGAAAATTACAGCACAGGAACAGGCCCTTCAGTCCTCCAAGACAGCACCGACCATGCTGCCGACTTAACTAAAACCCCCTACCCTTCAAAGAACAAAGAAAATTACAGTATTCCATGGATGTCAGGGCTCATACACTGTGGAGACTACTCGAGACTACTGAGTAAGTCTTACACTCTTTCCTGGATGATACACTGCTCTTGCATCCACTCTGAGTGCTGCTGCATGTGTCCCACCATAAAAATTGTCATTTCCACATGGTTGGAGCTCATGCAGTTGAGTCCCGGGGACAATGTGGATTTCATAATAGCAATGGATTCCCCCACTCGGTGCATGAACTTTCATTATCTCAGAGAACTCCACAAGATGTCCGCACATCTGCTGCTGATCATTTAAATACCGTGCACCAAAAGGCTGACACCTGAGGCTCCAGATTCTTGCCCACTGGAGCATCATTGTGACATTCCTACCTCCTCCAAGGGGAACTATGCACAGATGTCTCTAATTCTAATGCCTCCTCCTGCATTCTGGCGTAATGCCCTTCAACCTGTGTTACTGATTACATGTGTGTTACGTTCCTCTGATGTGTTGGTATCTGTGTTGGTGGAGTGTGGGCTGGTATAAGGTGATACTGCCTCCTCGGCCAACTCTTCTATCTCCCAATGCCCAAGGGATAAGATGGCCAAAGGGGTTGAGCAAGCAGAACTGGGAAGTATGTGAAACATAGAAGGAATTATTTAGTCTCGCCCTTTACATGTGAAGCACACTCTGATGCACTTCATTGTCTTTAATGTTTGGCTGTTCTTATGATCCAATCCCATTTTTGCACCCACTCGCCTGCCAATATTCCCTTAATGGACTGACAGATTGACCTCTACCATTACCAGTGATGTACTAAAATGCCTTTACCATCATCTTTATCACCTGCTACAGGCGATTCTGAATCCCCTACAGCCAACTGGACAACCACCATGGCTACCTCCATGGCTATCAACCCAACATTGCAAATCATCCATAGCCTTGCTGTGCTATGACTAGGCCAGCTCCTGGAATTCTAGGCCCTCTTAAATTGTAGAGAATGTGTCATGTGTTATTTGGCTGCAAATTTAAACTCTTTCCAGGCACTCGGTTTAGTATCACAAAACCAAAGGACAGGAGTCGACTCAGATTCACTTAAACAAACTTTGTTTATTTAACACTTTAGGTACGAAATTCAAACTTACAACACTTAACTCTTTCACTGAATATTAACTCTTAACTTTAACTCTTTAAATGAAACTTAACTCTTACATTGAACTTTAACTCTAACTGAAATGAATATTACTCGATTCAGAACGAAGTGTGGATGGAGGTGGTTGGAAATGGCTCTACACAGATGCATGATTTTGCTGCTATCACTCCCAGATGGCATGCTGTGCTCCTGTTCACTAACTACCCCTCAAGCTTACTCACTCTGAGTCACACTGTTCTCCCATGCCAGTGTACCGCTGTGAGTGATGTAGACAAGGGTAATTGAGTGGGCATATCCTGACAGGTGGACATACAAAGGACGCTGGCAATTGTAGTGTACATCAGACATCATATGAGGCATAATAGTAATCTGTGTTAATGCAGAATTTCATAAGCAGCCATTGGTGCATTTCTATGGCTATGTCTTGTGATGTCTCTCCATGCTTTATGTGGTTCAGTGTACTTCTTCAGTATAATGTGAATAGGCAACAACAATTGACTATTTTCTCATGCAAAGTCCATGATCGGCCATCTGTTCCAGGGCTAGCAACCAGTTGGACAAACTCTAGAGAGTTTGCACTCACCTGACTGCTCATTGACATCTCCTCCAGGCACAGTAACAGCAGCATGGACCACGCGGCATGGTAGCACAGTGGTTAGCACTGCTGCTTCACAGCTCCAGGGTCCCGGGTTCGATTCCCGGCTCGGGTCACTGTCTGTGTGGAGTTTGCACATTCTCCTCGTGTCTGCGTGGGTTTCCTCCGGGTGCTCAGGTTTCCTCCCACAGGCCAAAGATGTGCGGGTTTGGTTGATTGGCCAGGTTAAAAATTGCCCCTTAGAGTCCTGAGATGTGTAGGTTAGAGGGATTAGTGGGTAAATATGTGGGGGTAGGGCCTGGGTGGGATTGTGGTCGGTGCAGACTCGATGGGCCGAATGGCCTCCTTCTGCACTGTAGGGATTCTATGATGATATACATTACTGGCCTGCTTCTTAAACAGGATTGAGTCATCCAAACCATACTGGGATAACCTCTGCTTCCACACTATTTCGGAGGTCGCTGAGCCTGATTCCCATTATACCCGTCCCCCACTCCCCCCACCCCATAACCAAAATCAGAACATCCGGGGTAATTTTTCCCTGATCAGGTTAGTGGAGGCAGGAATTTTCTCAGATCTGTGCTGCCAACTGAGAGCAAACATTTGGGCCTTAACACTCAAAGTTAGTTGGGTTCCTATTCCATCAACAGAAGTGCAGAGAGGCAGGATTATCACTGTCCAAACTTTGCTAGAAATCATGGGAATGAGCTACCTCGTTGAATATCCGATGAGGGAAGTCCAGGAGAGAGTGTTCGCTAATGACATTCTAATGTATTAAAATGTGCTTTCTGGGATCCTGTATTTTTCACACTACTCTGTCAGCAAGAGGGCCGGTAAGATTGGAACTTGGAAACTCGCCAGTGCAAATCACGCTTCCTGAGTTTCTCTGGATTTTAAGCACGCACCGCCTTTCCTGTGAACGGACAGCATGGGCTCAAATCGCTCCCCCCCACCCATGACATTAGTTAGAATCATGCTGCAGTCATTAAATAAAGCTCATTGTTGCTATGTTTAATGTAGTGACAGTTAAGTTACAGCAAAACTATTTATTTCAAACACAAGTCAAGTATTTCCCTTGCTTATTTTCTCTGTAAAAATATATATTTCCCTTCCTATCTGTTGTCATTTCAAAATAAGCACAGGATATCACAAATCTTAGAGGAAGTGATAAAACAACTGGTATAGATGTGAGCCTCTCACATACTAGCAGTGATAACTGGATTAACAAGGATAAATGTATCTCCTGTGATAACAATGGTTGTCATTTGAGAAGACATTGAAGCTCAACATTAGAAATAAACACTTATCAGAAACACATTGATTTAATATTGTGCATGCTTCTCTGGAAATCCCAAGGAGCAAATGATTGATCCTGGAGTATGACAGATTAATTAGATACTGTGAGAAGAAATTAGACACAAAGGGCTACAAAAAACATATATTTGAACAAAACAATAAAAAATTTTACTTCAAAGAAGGTTTTTATAATTTGTCAGTGTTCCACTGGAGTCGATGAAATTTCAAATAAATTTAGAACCCATCTTTCCATAGCACCATTCTTGAAGTCAAATTTTAAAAAGTGTATCATAACAAGGTCATGGAGAAACTGTGTTATAACATTTAGCTACTAGACAGAGTCACAACAATGGATTAAATAAAATTATGTCTTGCATTTTATCTTCTGGTGTATGTAATTTAAAGATTTATTTTGAACCAATACAATCAGGAATTGAATATAGTAATGTTCCTGCATCTCTTTTTTGAGACAAGCAGTCCCAATGCTAATATTTCTTCAATATTTGTTGTTTTAATTTTATATTTAAGTTTTAAATGCTCAATTAGTTGTAATGCGATCACATTTATGCCAGAGATAAAAGATGGAGCATGCTATCAGTCACTGAATCTATCCAATGAATTGATTTAGATTAGACACAGATGAGATCAATTATGGGAAAAGTGCAATTTGAACTCAAGCACCAAAAATATATTTTCAACACAGTAGAAGGTATTATCCTGTATGGGCAGGGTAGCTTTCTGCTATTCCGTTTCTCCTCCATAGGGAATATGAGCAGCTAGAGGCTAAATTGAAATGCAGAACCAAAAAGGTAATGATCTCCGGATTACTACCTGAGTCATGAGCTAATTGACACAGGATCAATAAGACTAAAGAGGTAAACGTTTGGCTCAAAGGTTGATCTGGGAAAAATGGGTTCAAATTCACGGAACATTGGCACCAGTATTGGGGAAGGAGGGAACTGTTGCAATGGGACGGTCTTCACCTGAATCATGCTGGGACCAGAGTCCGAGTGAATTGCATAACTAGGACTGTAGATAGGGCTTTAAACAAAGGAGAGCGGAGGAGGATTCAGTTGCATGGAAAATTAGAAAATCAAAATTAAAGGAGAAGATAATAGAACAGGTTAGTGATGAGAAGGATTGTTACCAGTAAATAAATGGAAGGGACAAAATGTGTGATTATTTTGCACAAGGAATTATACACGAGTAGGAAAATTTGATAATAGAACAAACTTAAAGGCTTTGTTCCTGAATACACAAAGCATTTGGAACAAAATCAATGAGTTAATCATGCAAATAGAGACATAGGAGTATGAGTTGGTGGTTATTACTGAGACATGGTTACAAGGTGACCATTCTGGGAATTGAATATCCACGGGTGCTCAGTAATTCGGAAGGATAGACAAAAAGGAAAAGATGGTGGTGTACTCTTGGAATGCTTTGTGCATTCAGGAACAAAGCCTTTAAGTTTGTTCTATTATCAAATTTTCCTACTCGTGTATAATTCCTTGTGCAAAATAACGTTCACACATTTTGTCCCTTCCTTTTATTTTCTGGTAACAATCCTTCTCATCACTAACCTTCTTCTTTAATTTTGATTTTCTAATTTTCCATGCAACTGAGCCCTCCTCCCCTCTTCTTTGTTTAAAGCCCTATCTACAGTCCTAGTTATGCAATTCGCTACTGAGCACGCTTGGTTATAATATTCCAAAATTCCCTGGATGTGTGTAAAGTTCCAGTGGATTGGAAAAATCCTTATCCAAAAAGAGAGGGAGGCAGAAAGTAGGAAACTATAGACTAATTTGTTTAACATCTGTTTTTGGGAAATTGTTGGAATCCATTATTAAGGAGGTAATAACAGGACATTTGGAAAGTAGTTAGAGCCAGCTTGGTTTTATGAAGTGTAAATTGTGTTTGGTTAATTTGCTGGAGTTCTTCAAAGATCTAACAAGCCAAGTGGGTAATGGTGATTCTATAGATGTAGTATATCTGGACTTCAGGAAGCTGTTTGATAAGATGCCACACAGATGATTAACACACAAGGTAAGATCACATGGGATTAGGGGTAATTTGTTAGCTTGGATGGAAGACTGGCGAACTGACAGAAGGCAGAGAGTCCAGGGATAAATGGGACTTTCCCTGGTTGGCAAAAAGTAACTAATGGAGTACTACAGGGATCGGTCCTTGGACCGCAACTATTTACAACCTATATTAATGACTTGGATACAGGGATAGAAGGTACTGGAGCCAAATTTGCAGATGACACTAAAATAGGTAGGATAGTAAGTTGCAAAGAGGAAATAAGAAATTTACAAATGAATATAGATAGGTTAGATGAGTGAGCCAAAATGTGGCACTTGGAGTTTAACATAGATAAGTGTAAGGTTATCCATTTGGTCAGAACAATGGTAAGGCAACTTATTATCTCAATGGAGAGAGATTTTGGGATGCTTCGGTGCAAAGGGATGTGGATGTCCTTTTGCATGAGTCACAGAAAACTAGTATGCAGGTACAGCAGGTAATATGGAAGGCAAATTGAATTTTGGCATTTATAGTTATAGTTTTGGCAACTATACAAGCCATTGGTGAGGCCGCACCTGGAGTACTGTGTACAGTTTTGGTCCCCTTATTTGAAGGAGGATGTAGTGACATTAGAGACAGTTTAGAGGTTCACCAAAAGAGAAAACGCTGGAAAACCTCAGCAGCTCTGGTAGCATCTGTAAGGAGAGAAAGGAGCTGGCGTTTCGAGTCCTGATGACGCTTTGTCAAAGCTAGAGGTTCACCAGATTGTTTCCTGGGATGAGGGTTTGTATCATGGAGAGATTGAGCAGCGCAGGCCTATACTTTCTAATGTTTTGAAGAATGAAGGGAGATCTAATTGAGGTATAGAAGATGATAAAAGGCATTGACAAAGTAGATATAGAGCGGATGCTTCCTCTTGTGGGGCAATCTAGAAAAAGACGTCATAGTTTTAGGATGAGGAGCAGCAGATTTAAAACAGAAATGAGGAGAAACTATTTCTCTCAAAGGGTCGTGAATCTATGGAATTCACTATCCCAGAGTACAGTGGATGCTGGGAGATTAAGTAAATTTGAGGAGGGAATAGACAGATTTTTAATTAGTAATAGGTTGAAAGGTAATGGTGAACTGGCAGGAAAGTGGAGTTGAGACCAAGTTCAGGACAGGTAATTTCTTGAGACGGATACAAAGCTGGAAGCAAAGAGTTGGCATAAACAAGTCCTTTTCTGATTGGCAGGCAGTGACTAGTGGGGTACTGCATGGATCTGTACTAGGACACCAACTGTTCACATTATATATTAATGATTTTGAAGAGGGAACTAAATGTATTATCTCCAAATTTGCAGATGATACAAAGTTGGGTGGGAGGGTGAGGCGTGAGGAAGATGCAAAGATGCTTCAGCGTGGACAGGCTGAGTGTGTGGGCATATGCATAGCAGATGCAATATAATGTGGATAAATGTGAGGTTATCCACTTTGGCAGCAGTGATAGGAAGACAGATTATTACTTGAACGGGTGTAAATTGGGAGAGGTGAATACTCAGCGAGACCTTGGAATCCTCGTGCATCAATCACTGAAAATAAGCACGCTGGTGTACAGCAGGCCTTCAGGATGACAAATAGTATGCTGGCCTTTATAGCGAGAGGATTTGAGTATAGGAATAGAGATATTTTACTACAATTGTACAGGGCATTGGTGAGTATTGTATGCAGTTTGGTGTCCTTATCTGAGGAAGGATGTCTTTGTTATAAAGGGAGTGCAGTGAAAGTTTACCAAGCTGATTCTTGGGATGGCAGGTCTGTCACATGAGGACCTCTATTTCCTAACATAGGTTTCAAGGAGCATGTTAAAAGAAGAGAAGTGGAGTACTGGCAAGGTTTAAGAAGTGAATTCCAGAGCCTAGGGCATAAACAAGCTAAGATCATTACCATGAACGGAAGTGCAAAGAAAATTGGGTACACCAGAAGCCGGATTTGGGAGAATACAGATTTTTCAGGTGGTTGTTAAACACAGAGATGGGATTGGGAAAAGTCATGGAGGTTATTTGGACACAAGAATGAAACTGAGATATCAGAATCTGTCAAGCAAAACATTTCTGGAAGGAGAAAAGGAGGCCTATGATCCAGATGAATTTTAAAAATAATTGGCATATTAAGGCTTTTGATAAGATCGGAGGATCAAAGAACAATGGTCATAAATCCTCCTTGAATGCTGCACGTTACACAATTATGTAATTCAGAACTAGTCCTTGCAAGGAACAATGAGTAAGATGAGGAGAAGGTTGAAGAAAGAAGCCCTGCATTACAAGATCATGCACAAGTTAAAGAGGAGATTAAGGCCATCGCCAGTTGTTCATGATAAATAGCAGCAAATAATTACTGATTGTTTTCAACAAACATCATTCATGACATTCGTATTAAACCACGGTACATTGAATAAGCCTGATGATTTCTATTCTGAGAAATATGCTTTAACACAACAATCTTAGGTCCTTTCAGGAAAAGCCATTCTCTTGAGGATGACTTGCACCTTCCAACAAAATCACAGACTTTGGTTGACAAATTGCAAGTTTATTAATTACAATGGTAATAAAGTAGATTTTAGGGAAAAACCTGTTTTCACGAAAAACACAAAACTGAAATGAAAGAATTTGAACTATATTGTGCTTTATGTAATGTCAAATTTAAACTGTTATGTAGTGCATTTTTACAAATTATATGAATAAAGTATATTTTGGGGGAAAAAAAGTCTGACGTGATACATACTCCATTGAAATTGCTATCATTGAAGGACCCATTTCATTTGCATTTCTCTTGTGAAGATTGGCATGACTTGACATAAAGCTTGCTTTCTGGTGTTAACATGGGTGAATATAAGAACATAAGAAATAGGAACAGGAATAAGCTGTTCAGCCCTTGAGCCCACTCCACCATTCAATGATACCATGGCTGATGTTCTGAAGTGAACTCTAATCTTAACCCCTTATGGGGCTATCTAGATCAGGAGCACTTCCCTGACAATCACCCTCACTTGAGTTCAAAGTAGCACCTCCTACAGCCACTTGTTTTGGCTCTGAGTAAATCAAGCTTGTCCACATGTGATCCAAAGACCATATGTAGCCCTTGAAGCTCCTCATTGTGTCCCCCAGAGCCAGTTTTCAAAATGCTACTCAAACTGGTAAGTCTGAATGGAAGAATCTAGAGGGAGCTGCTTCTCCATTCACAGGCCATTTCTTTCCTATATTTGCTGCTGGTAAGCTCACTAGTGAGCTTATAAGTGAGCTTATCAGCAGTAAATGTGGGAGAGAAACAATTTGTGGTTGGAGGAAAGGCGAACATCAGCAGTGGGCAGTTCAGAGCCATGGAAGCTGAGGTGGGGGAGCTGAGGAGCAGGACCTCAGGAGGCCAAGAGCTGTGGAGCCAATGAGCAGGGCCTGGGAAGTCAAAGGCTGGGGAGCCAAGGAGTGAAGCCCAAGAAGCCAAAGACCAGGGAGACAAGGGCTTGGATGCAGAGAAGGGTGTTTGTGAGCCAGATGACTGGAATGCGACCCAAGTGATCAGAGCCAGACCCAGATGATTGGCAAAGGGCATAGGTGTCCAGAGTGGGTTCCAGCCATCCAGGGCAGGACCTAGGCACGCTGGAGCAAAGCAGTATGCAGTGGGAGTGGGGCCCATGGTGCTGAGTAAGTTAGTGAGGGACAGTGTACGAGGAGGAAAAGAGAAAATGCGTGAGGGGGGAAGAAAGTGTGTGGGGAAGAGTCTGTGAGGGGAGTAGAGATTTTAAGAGAGGGAGAATAGAGTGTGAAAAGGGAGAAAGTGTGGGTGGGGTGAGCAAATGTGAGGGGGTTGAGAGAGAGCCCTGCCCATATCGATGACCACCCATAGGTAACACGGTAGTGAGAGGCTGTCAGACCCCATGGTGAAGACATCTTCACAATCTAGTAGACAAAGTTGATTATGATACTGTTTTAACATTCCTTTCAATTAAACATCATCATGTGTTCCTCATACTAGAATCTCTCACAGAATCCATAGAGCGCAGAAGGAGGCCCATCTGCACCGATAACAATCCCACCGAGGCCCTATCCCCATACCCCCACGTCTTTACCTTAGCTAGTCCCCCTGACACTAAGGGGCAATTTAGCCTGGCCAGTCAACCTAACTTGCACATCTTTGGACTGTGGGAGGAAACAAGAGCACCTGGATGAAACCCACAGTCAGGGGAGAATGTGCAAACTCCACACAGACAGTGACCCGAGGTGAAATTGAACCTGGGACCCTGGTGTTGTTAGGCAGCAGTGCTCACCACTGTGCCACCGTTCCACCATCTATGTTTAAGAAATTCAATGAATTCTACATCCAGTAAGTAATGTTCCACCTGGTGTAAATTCAGAGATGTCCCTGTGTGCAAAGGTATCTGGGTAAAAACTAGCCATTTTCTGTTTTTTTAAATTCATTTCATTTGTATTAACTAAAATGGAATGTTCTAATTTATATGAATTCTATTACCTTTTTTCCACCTAATCATATCTGTATTTCATCTAACTAATCTATATTTTCCACAATTCCACTTAAACACCATTTTTGCTGCACTATCTGCGTATCCCTTGATGTTTTTCTTACAGCGTATATGAACATTCTGGGAGGTTCCAAGTATTTTCTTCCATGAAGACAGACACAAAGTATTTGTTTAGTTTCTCTGCTATTTCCTTATTCCTCATTATAAATTCTCCTGGCTTGTAATGGACCCAGATTTCTTTTGAAAACCTTTTCCTTTTTTGCATATGTATAGAAGCTTTTACAATCCGTTTTTATATATTTTGCTAGTTTACTCTCATACTCTATTTTCCCTTTCCAAATCTTTTTTTCGGTCCTCCAATGCAGAATTCTAAACTGCTTCCAATTTTCAAGCTTACCACTTTTTGGCAACTTTGTACATCTCTTTCTTTGATTTCATGCAATCCTAGATTGTTTTTATTAGCCATGGTTGGAATACTTCCTTGCTAGGTTGTGTATTAAAAGGATATATCTTTTTGTAAACTATGTTTCAGTTCTTTAAATGTTAGGTATTGCCTATATACTGCCATATCTTTTAACAGTTTCCCAATCTACCATAACTAATTTTCCCCTCATACCTTAATAATTTCCTTTGTTTAGATTCAAGATCTTAAGTCTTGTTGAACAACAAACATCACTTTCAAACTTCATGTAAAATTCTGTAATATTATTGATACTCTTTCCAAAAGGCTCCTTGACAACAAGATTATTAATTAGTCATTTTTCATTGCTCAACACTAGAACATAGAAAAACTACAGCACAAACAGGCCCTTCAGCCCACAAGTTGCACCGAACAATTTCCTTACCTTCTAGGCTCATCTGTAGCCCTCTATCTTACTAACCTCCATGAACCTATCCAAAAGTCTCTTAAAAGACTCAATCGAATCTGTTTCCACCACCACTACCGGCAGCCAATTCCACGCACCCACCACCCTCTGAGTGAAAAATTTACCCCTAACATCTCCTCTATACCTACTCCCCAGCACCCTAAACCTTTGGCCTCTCGTGACAACCATTTCAGCCCTGGGTAAAAGCCTCTGAGAATCCACTCTATCAATACCTCCCAACATCTTATACACCTCTATCAGGTCACCTCTCATCCTTCGCCTCTCCAAGGAAAATAGACCTCGTTCTCTCAACCTATCCTCATAAGGCATACCACTTAATCCCGGCAACATCCTCTTAAATCTCCTCTGCACCCGTTCTATGGCTTCCACATCCTTTCTGTAATGAGGCGACCAGAACTGGGCACAGTACTCCAGGTGGGGTCTGACCAGGGTCCTATACAGCTGCAGCATTATCTCTCGATTTCTAACTCAAATACTCTATTGATGAAGGCCAGTATTCCATACGGCTTCTTAACCACAGCCTCTACCTGCGACGCCGCTTTGAGCGTCCTATGAACCCAGACCCCAAGATCCCTCTGTTCTTCCACACTGCCAAGCGTCTTACCCTTAATATTATATTCTTCCATCCTATTCGACCTGCCAAAATGAACAACCACACACTTATCTCGGTTGAAGTCCATCTGCCACTTCTCCACCCAGTCTTGCATCTTATCTATGTCTCGTTGCAACTGCTGACATCCCTCTACACTATCCACAACACCTCCAACTAGATCTAAAATAGCCCATTCCTCAGTGGTTCCACAACGTACTGTTCAGAAAACCATCTTGCATACGTTCTAAGAATTCATCCTCCGCAATATTAGTACTAATTAGGTTTACCCAGTCTATATGTCGATTGAAACCCGTACAGCACCCCCGTCCCCATGATTACTGTATTACCCTTGTTACATGCACTTCTAATTTCCTGATTTATATTGTGAGTTACATTTCCACTGATGTTTGGTAGCCTATAAACTACTACCACCAATGTTTTCAGCACCTTGTTTTTTAGTTCCACATAAATTGAGTCTACATCTTGATTTTTAGAACTAAAGTCATCTCTCACCACCAATGCCGTCTTTAATTAAAGGAGCTACTCCACCACCTTTTTCAAGCTTCATGTCCTTCCTGACTGTCATATATCCTTAGATATTCAAGTTCCAGCTTTGGTTTCCATGTAAACATGTCTCCGTAATGGCTATCAGGTCATACATATGAATTTCTGTGAGTTGACAATTCATCAGTTTTATTGTGAATGCTACAGGCACTCAGATATAGAGCATTAATTCAGTTTCTTTAATTGTTTTTATAAACTCTGACCCTATCTGATGGCACACTGTTCTTTTTGAAATCACTAATCCTTCCTGCCATACATTGGTCATCGTTACACAATCACTACTTCAAAAGCTACAATTGTACTCAGAATCTTTTCACATGTTTTGCTGAAGAAATCATCTGATTTGCTATACTCATCAGGCAAACTATCTACAAATTGTTGTATATGTGCCAAAATTACATGAGGACTGTTTCAATCTTAGGGAGAGACCAAGGAAGGGGATTAAATTGGTGGCAAGACTACAGAGTAGGTGGAGGTCCACCGAAGACAACGGTTTTACCCTTCCCAATGTTCAACTGGAAGCAATTATAGCTCACTCAAGACTGGATGTAGATAAGCAACAAGAAGTGTCGGGCAGAGGCAGCAGAGTTAAAGCAAAATTAAAGCTGCAGAAGTATAACGGGGCACAGAGGGTCAAAAGCTGACAGTTGGTAGTTGGAATGTACATTAGTAAGACAGAGGTAAGCACAGAATGAAGTGGAGTTGAGTGAAAGTTGACAAATACAAACATACGAATTAGGAGCAGTAGGCCACTTGGCCCCTCAAGCCTGCTCTGTCATTCAATAAGATCATGGTTGATTCTTATAGATTCAACCTCACATTCTTCCCTACCCTGGATAATCTTTCATCCCCTTGTCAATCAAAAATCTATCTAGCTCCATCTTAAAATATTCAAAGACTCTGATTCAAAGACTCTGATTCCACTGCCTTTTGAGGAAGAGAATTCCAGAGACTCAAGTCCCTCTGAGCGAAAATAATTCTCCTCGTCTCTGTCTTAAATGAGTGACCCCTTATTTTTAAACAGTGACCCTAGTTCTAGATTCTTCCACAAAAGGAAACATCCTCTCTACATCCACCCTGTCAATACCCCTCAGGATCTTAAAGGTTTCGATCAAGTCGCCTCTTTCTCTTCTAAACTCTCATGGATACATAGTGGTTAGCATTGCTGCATCATAGTGCCAGGGACCTGGGTTCGGTTCCCAGTTTGGGTCACTGTCTGTATGGAGTCTGCACGTTCTCCCTATGTCTGCGTGGGTTTCCTCGGGGTTTCCTCCCACAATCTGAAAGACGTGCTGGTTAGGTGAACTGGTCATGCTAAATTCTCCCTCAGTGTACCTGAACAGGTACCGGAGTGCAGTGACGAGGGGATTTCCACAGTAACTTAATTGCAGTGTTAATGTAAGCCTACTTGTGACACTAATAAACTTAAACTTGACCTCTCCAAACTTTCATCACAAGACAGCCTGGCCATTCCTGGTATTAGTCTAGTAAACTTTTTCTGAACTGTTTCTAACTCATTTATATCTTTTCTTACATATGGAGTCCAATACTTTACACAATACTCCAGATATGGTGTCATCAGCGCCCTGCACAACTAAAGCAGAGCCTCACTATTTTTGTAATCAATTCACCTCATTATAAATTATACCCCATACTAAATGATAACATTCTATTAGCTTTCCTAATTACATGCTGTATCTGTATACTAGCATTTTGTGATTCATGCACTGGGACACCCAGATCCCCCTGCACCTCAGCATTTTGCAATGCGATCCTCTGTACCTCAAATTTTTGCAATCCATACAATTAGTGAAAGATACAAAGAACTGACTGGAGATAGCCCCGTCAGTGACCAAAACCATGGGAATGTTGGTTCATGAGAGATGTTAAGGTCGAAGGGTTTGCTGTGAATATGGATGATGTGGAGATGCCGGCGTTGGATTGGGGTAAACACAGTAAGAGTTTTAACAACACCAGGTTAAAGTCCAACAGGTTTATTTAGTAGCAAATGCAATTAGCTTTCGGAGCGCTGCTCCTTTGTCAGATGGAGGGGAAATCTGCTCTCAAACAGGGCAAAGAGACACAAAATCAAGTTACAGAATACTGATTAGAATGCGAATCTCTACAGCCAACCAGGCCTTAAAGATACAGACAATGTGAGTGGAGGGAGCATTAAGCACAGGTTAAAGAGATGTGTATTGTCTCCAGACAGGACAGTTCCAGTGGCAGAATCCAAGGGTGCAGTTTTTGAGTGGAACAGAAAGAAGGTTGACAAGGAGATGCTTCCCACAGCCACAGGGATGGCACGGTAGCTCTGTGGTTAGCACTGCTGCCTCACAGTGCCAGGGACCCGGGTTCGATTCCGGGCTTGGGTCACTGTCTGTGTGGAGGTTGCACATTCTCCCTGTGTGTCCGTGGGTTTCCTCCGGGTGCTCCGGTTTCCTCTCACATTCTGAAAGATGTGCTGGATAGGTGCATTTGTGGATGTAAATATGCAGAGTGTAGCTCAAATCACGATGTTTTGGCGCCTGTTCTAGTATTTGAATGTGCGGTTGGTGCAGTCACGTGATGTTTTTGGCGCCGGTTCTGAAGCAGTATTTAAACTGTAAAAAGCGCGGGAACTGGGTTCAGTCTTCTCTGATGGCTGCAGGCTTCGGTAACCCGCACCATTACAGAAGGCTGACCCGACATCGTTAAAGGGAATAAAGAAGTTAACTAGTTACTGGAATTGAATCGATTTTTGTCGAAGCCAAGCCTGATAAGGAGTATTTCAAGATTGACATTTGGTGTCAGAAGTGGGATTCCAACGCTCGGCGGACGACAGGAAACAGCGTTAGAGTCAGCAGCACCGAGTCCAGGACTGAGGAATTGGCCACCCAAGTGCATGAGTACCGTTGATACAACCACTTGGTTTTCCTCTGCCCTGTAGTTCTGATGTTTCTTGACCCTTTGTTTGTTGTCGCCAGCCGCCCCGACGGAATAGCCTGTGATTTCGTCAGCTTGTGCAACTCCAGGTCGGGTGTTATTTGGGTCACTGTGAAAACGGTGAGGTAAAAATTAATTAGTCAGTGAATAATTGGCCAGAACCGTAATTCAGAGGGTCGCCATTGATCAGCGAGGGTCACCAGGGAACTGGTGAGGTGGTGATAGAATTGTTAGAGCTCCAATTGAATTTACCGGGGTATTGAGTGAATACAACAGTTTGTTTTAAAATGGGGAACTATTTGGATACAACCAATCAGACAAATTCAGCCTTACAAATGCTTTGTGAAAAATATCCGGATAAAGCCACCAAATTGAGACAATTGTCGGGGGCATTGACCCATAAATTAGGGCCATCCGAATCGCCCCCAGGAGGGACCAAAAATATCCAACTTGTTAAAGCTGCGCAGCAACAAATTTGGCGAAAGAAGATGGGAAGGAAGACGAAGGAGCTTATAGGGTTATGGTTGCAATATTGTCAGGAGTTAAAGGAGCAGAGTCTCTTATCCAGCTGGCAGGACAATGCTGTTAAGTTGGGAATAGAATTAATGGAGGGAGGGACTCTGAAACCGGTTGAGGTGTTGAAAAGGGAATGCTTACATAAAAAACGTTCCCTCAAGGATCGTGAGGTTTCTGAGATAGGGAACATGATGGATGGCATTAAGGTCACTGATAATGATACAGATGAGGATCTACAAAATTGGATGACAGGGGTAACTGCACCCCTTCCGCCTCACCCGCCTCAAGAGCAGCCCTTAGCAGACCCACCCCCGACGGCATCTAATGCGGATGCCGATACACGGGAAGAGATCCCTGGTCCAACTGCCCCTTCTCCTGAGGGTAAAACTGCGCCTCCCCCGTACCAGGGACAACAGTCGACCCTGTACCCCCCTCTCCCTGGCATGTTAGGTTTGCAGACCCCAATTGTTATTAACGTCACCAGTCCCAGTCCCAGTCCCTACTGTCCCAGCCCTGACGCCCAACCTACTGAACCTCCGGCAGACGAGCCTGTTTCCGGTCGCATGCGGAGCCATAAAAACCAGGGCAATGAATCCAAAGCACAGACGAATAATCACCCTGGGAACTACCCTATAAGACCAATGCCCAACCCTCGACACGACCCAAACGACGTAAACTCCCGGGCAACTATGGAAGTATATTACCCATGGAAGCCGAATGAATTGATGGCCATACTAGGCGGTGCACCTGATCGGCATAAGACCACGCAAAAATTTGTAGACTTCCTTCGCACCACTATCCAGATTTATGGCACTGAGTCAAGAGACCTGTGGGCATTGGTTCGTCAGGTGCTGACCCCATCGGAGTGCACCCGATTCCTCGGCCATGTGAGCACGGACGACCACCCGGTCCGCATTCATGACGATCTATTACCGATTAATAATACGGGGCAAGGACGCATCGATTTGATACTTCAAGCGGTCAGTCGCACTTTGCAGAAGCCTGTTGATTTGTCCAAGATATTGGAATTGAAACCCCGGAAGAGTGAAGGGGCAGAAGAGTTCCTAGAAAGGTTCCACAAAATCTATGAAACTCAGTCAGGAGACCAGAGGTATGCGGAGGGGAACCCTTCACCGCAGTACTGCTCAATCCTTATGCATTGTCTCCCTTCCATGGTGGCGACAGCCATAAAGACCAATAACATTGATTGGGCAGACAGCTCCCCCATGCAGATGTCCCGTGCTGTCAAAGCCTTTTGGCCAAACTCACAAGGGGACACTAGAGGGGAACCTCAAGGCCTGAAAGAGGAACCTCAGGTTAAGGTCAAACCTGAAAAAACTGAATATGTAATGAAAGAGGAACCGCGGCAGCCTCCTATCAGAGGAGACCCTGATCAGGTGCATTATCAAATGGAACCTCACTTTTATCATCCAGGGTGGGTAGGCCAGCAGGGATATGGATATAGAAACCATCCAAGTGGCTCCACAGCTCCCTTCTATGGCCCGCCATATACTCATTACCCACCTTATAACCTGCATCGAGGACATGAGAGAACCCCACGGGGCCGGAATAATGCCAGATCTGATGGCTGTTTTAACTGTGGCCGTCTGGGACATTACAGCAAGGAGTGCCCCAGCAGAAGGCAGATGAGGGGAGGTGATAGACGCGGACCCTACACTCCATTTTCCCAGCAGAATCCCTTCTGACAACGTATGCTGTTACTGACAGAGTCCCATTCCGACCAAGAACCATTATTGATGTTGAAGCTCTATAATCACTGGTATCCGTTTCTGGTAGACACTGGGGCAGCTATGTCCTCCGTACAAGCCACCTTGAAGTTTCCCCAATCGAAAAAAATCCGAAAACTTTCCGGACTCCAGGGTCAAGTTCTGCAATATGCGGTGTCAGAAAAGGTCCCGGTGTCCTATCAGAGCGAAACCGTGGATCATCAATTTGTTATCACCACTGGAATCGATTGCAACCTAATGGGGAGAGATTTGTTGTGTGCCTTTCAACTTCGACTCCGCTGTTCAGAGGCTGGTATCCAAATTGACATGTCACAATCTCCTCGAACGTGTTACATCGCATCAGTTCCCCAGTGATGGACCTTAGATCTGGTGGGTGCCACACGCCATGTGACCCTTGCCTATGATCGCAGTGGCCAGAATCACGATTTGGCAGAGTTTTTCAAGGATTTTGAAGGTACATCATGGACCATTGAGACCCGTGCCTGGGTTCAGGGACCGGAGGGTGAAGCTGACTATGTCAATGTCCCTCTCCAATTGTGGAAACAGCCGTCTGGAGTGGCCCCGCATATTACCAGATCCGTCACCCCACCCAATCATGCCAAAGATCTGGGCTCCATGGTGCACAGAGCGGTGGAATTAGCTGACCCACGCAGAACGGACAAACAAGAGCTTCCTGGAGACCTGTGTATCCAATTTTATCACTACCCGCAGGTCTCCACTGCGGTCCTCCATCGACACGAGGGAAAGGACATTATAGAATACACTAACCCCTCTGTATGGGCAATAGACTCTGTGCAGGTTGGATTTACGGATATTGAACCCAACGAGATCTCGGTGCAACCTAATGTGACTTTTCCATCAATCCGGCAATATCCCTTAAAGGCGCAAGCCGTTCCGAGTATCACTCGACTGATCGATAGCCTTTTACATCAAGGGATTCTATTACCACGTCAGTCCCCATGTAATACCCCAATCCTTGCAGTCCCTAAACCAGGAAAGCCAAATGAATATCGCCTCATCCAGGATTTACGAGCCATCAATTCTATCGTCCAACCTTTACATTCCTTGGTGCCCAACCCAGCCCATATCCTGGCCTCCATTCCAGCTAATGCTCAGGTGTTCGCGGTCATTGATCTTCAGCATGCCTTTTTCTCCATCCCATTACATCCAAATAGTCAGTTCTTGTTTGCCTTTTCCCACAACGGCCAACAATATACCTGGACTCGACTACCTCAGGGCTTTATTAACTTGCCTACCCTCTTCTCGCAGTATCTCCAGAAACAATTACAGAATTTAACCCCTGCTCGTGGATCAACACTCATCCAATACGTTGATGATTTGCTTATAGCAAGTTCGGACGAATGCAATAATAGAGAAGATGCCGTTCAGGTCCTGAATTACCTGTCCTACTTCGGCTACGTTGTGTCTCCCGGTAAAGTCCTGATTGCTCAGACCACTGTTAAGTTCTTAGGTGTCCTGCTGTCCACTGACACTCGTCACCTGTAAGAAAGTCGAATTGAACCAATAACACACTTCCCCAGTCCCACTGATGCCAAGCAAGTCCGACGGTGGTTGGGTATGATTAATTACTGCCGGCAGTGGATCCCCAATGTGACCTTGTTAACAAAAAAACTACCCCCTTACACGGCTAAAGAGGGATCCTTCGTCCTTTCCGCAGAAGCAGAAGAGGCGTTCAGTGAATTAAAACAGTCCTTAATACAGGCACCAGCCCTGGGGAGGCCTTTATACGATCCACCCTTTCAACTCTTCGGTACGATCATCGACGACTGCGCTACTTCGGTTTTGACTCAACTTCATGGTGACCGACACCGACCGGTTGCCTATTTTTCCTCTAGACTGGACCCTGTAGCACTCGGATATCCACACTGCACCCAAATCCTTGCGGCTATTTACCTCAGCTTGAAGGCGGCTGCAAATCTGACTTTACAACAGCCCATCGTCATATATACCACTCACGCGGTGGCAGCACTGTTGGGCCAGTTACAGACACAACATCTGACTGTGGCCAGACAGAACCGATATGAGATTTATTTGCTTAATAATCCTCAACTTACCTTTAAGTATTGCACTGTTATTAATCCAGCCAATTTCCTGACCCACCCTCCCCGGGTCGCTGATTCCCCTCCACATGACTGTTCCGTCCTTCTCAGGGAAGACACCACCGTGCGCCCCGATCTCTCTGAAATTCCCCTAACGAACCTCGATCTCATCATGTTCACCGATGGCAGTGCCTCCATTGATGAGAGAGGCCATCGGCTCTCAGGGTACGCTATTGTGAATGACCAGGGGGTTATTTTGGAGTCAGCAGCTTTTGAGACCCCTTTCTCGGCTCAGCAAGCCGAACTGTTTGCCCTCATCAGAGCTTGTGTCCTGGGTCGGAGTTTGAATGTTAACATCTACACGGACTCCCAGTATGCTTTTGGTGTTGTCCATGACTTTGGACAACTGTGGAGGAATAGAGGCTTCCTTACATCATCCGGCGCCCCTATTTCACACAAACAACTGGTGTCTGACTTACTACAGGCCCTTCTTCTGCCTGCATGCATTGCAGTGATTAAGTGCGCTGCCCATACTGCCGGTAAAGACCCTGTCACTTTAGGTAACGATAGGGCAGATGAGGCGGCCAAATTGGTTTCTAAAACTTGTCAGATGATTGTGCCCCGAATGATGAGACAGGGGAAAAGTCTGGACGCAGATGGCCCTGCCTTTGAGAAACCCATGCCAATCATTGATGATGTTCTTAGATCGCAGCAAGAAGCCTCGCCTCGCGACAAAGATTTGTGGAATGCACTGGGCTGTAGGGTGGACCCAGAATCCGGAGTCTGGATCACCCCTGCTAACCAAACCTGTATGTCTGATACTTTGGCTCTCTGGGTAATTGATTGTGTACACTTTGCAACTCACTGTGGTGCAAGGCCTCTTAGTGATTTACTCCTCACTTCCTGGTGGCATCCTCGCCTACAGGACATGGCACAAAGTCTAAGTCTCCGCTGTTTGATATGCCAACAGCATAATCCGGGCAAGAGTGCGCCCTGTGATCTGGGTAAGACTCCCCTGCCAGCAGGCCCCTTTGAGACCCTGCAGATGGACTTCATTGAGTTGCAGAGATGTCAGGGGTATAAATATGTCTTAGTAATCGTGGATGTCTTTAGTAAGTGGATTGAAGCGTATCCTACACCGGATAACAAAGCGACAACTGTCGTCAGGATTTTACTGCGCAAAATTGTGCCTCGATTTGGCGTCCCGACCTGCCTGATGTCCAGACAATGGCCCACATTTTATTGCATCGGTCAATAAGGAACTGTGCGCCCAGCTGAATATTCGCCAACAACTCCATTGCGCTCACCATCCCCAGGCTGCTGGTGTAGTCGAACGGTCTAATCAAACGCTCAAAACTAAGCTGGCTAAACTTGTAGAAACTTCACGTCTGTCTTGGGTCAGACTACTCCCTGTAGCCTTATTTCAAATACGAACCACTCCTGCAGGACCGCCCCATCTCTCGCCTGCGGAGGTCTTGTATGGTCGTCCCCTGCGGACCCCTTGGGACGATGGGTCAAAGACACTCATTGATCCACTGGAGCAAGCTGAGAGGGGTGATTGAAAAGCAGCTGGTAAGAGATTAATTGGATTAATTGAATTGTTTATTTATTTAATTAGTCAGCTAGTGTGTGTATTTTTTTGGCCTTTACTTTAACAGCAGTTTTTCAAGTTTAAAGTGAAAACTAGAAGTGGGCAGCAAAGGAGTCTGGGAAGGGTTTTTATTTTAACTTTAAAAGTCAGTTACCTGGGTGGTTCCCCCTCAGTAGTAGTTTTTTTTTTCTCTCGGGCCCCGAGCCCTATAAATTGGTGCAGAGGAGATACCCGATCCTCTACACTGGTAGAGGATCCCACCCTTCCATCCTCCTCTAACCTAATTATAAGTGTGGGGAAGTTTTTTTGTTTTCTTTTTTTCTTGCTGGTAATGGCTTCAGGGATGGCAGTTCAGGCAGTATGCTGCATCTCCTGTGGGATGTATGTGGTGAGGAAATCCAGTAGTGTTTCAGGAGATTTTAGTTGTAAGAAGTGCATTAGATTGCAGCTTCTGGAGGAGTGTGTAAAGGAGCTGGAGGGGGAGGTAGAGGAACTCCGCATAATTCGGGAGGCGGAGGTGGAAGTTGATAGGAGTTATAGAGAAATAGTAACTCCTAGAAATGAGGCTTGGGTCAATGCCAGGAGGAGGGGTAAGAAGCAATCGGGAAGACAATCCCCTGGGGCGGTTCCCCTCCATAATAGGTTTTCGGTGCTGGAGGCTACAGTTGAGGAGGAATCAACTGAGCATAGAGAGCAGATCTCTGGGGGTGAGCCGAGTGAGAAAGCTCAGGTGGTTAGGGGCTGTAAAAGACTGGGCCTTGTGATTGGGGACTCCACAATTAAGGGGACAGATAGGAGGGTCGGAACTAAAGGTAGGGACTCAGGGTTGGTGTGTTGCCTACCAGGGGCTGGGGTCCGGGATGTGTCTGACAGGGTATTCAGGACTCTTAGGGGGGAGGGAGATAAACCACAAGTTATTGTACATGTGGGGACACACGACATAGGGAGGATAGGGGAAGGGGATATTAGGCAGGGATTTATGGAGTTGGGGTGGAAACTAAAGGCCAAGACTGACAGAGTGGTTATCTCTGGACTCTTGCCTGTACCACGGGATAGTTTAGAGAGGAATAGGGAGAGGGAAGGTTTGAATTCATGGCTGAGGGGATGGTGCAGGAGGGAGGGGTTCAGGTACTTAAGCAATTGGGGCTCGTACTGGGGAAGGTGTGACCTCTATGAGAAGGATGGTCTACACCTTAATCAGAAGGGGACCAATATCCTGGGGGGTAAATTTGCTAAGGCCATGCAGGGAGGTTTAAACTGATTCGGGGGGGGGGAGGGATCCTGAGTAGTGGGGCTGAAAGTGAGGGATGCATGGATGGGGACTGCAATGCACGGCATTGCAGAGGTGGGGTGGAGCAGGGTTTGAAATGTGTATACTTCAATGCCAGGAGTATTCGCAATAAAGTGGGTGAACTTGCAGCGTGGATCAGTACCTGGGACTTCGATGTTGTGGCTATTTCAGAGACATGGATAGAGCAGGGGCAGGAATGGATGCTGCAGGTCCCGGGGTTCAAATGTTTTAGTCGAAGTAGGGAAGGAGGTAGAAGAGGGGGAGGGGTAGCATTATTGGTCAGAGATTGTATCACAGTGTCAGAGAGGAGGTTTGATGAGGACTTATCTGTTGAGGTAGTATGGGCGGAGATTAGAAATAGGAGAGGAGAGGTCACCCTATTGGGAGTCTTTTATAGACCTCCTAAAAGTTCTAGAGAGGTTGAGGAAAGGATTGCGGAGTCAATCCTGCTTAGGAGTGAAAGTAATAGGGCAATTGTTATGGGGGATTTTAACTTGACTAATATTGACTGGAATTGTTATAGCTCTAGCTCGTTAGAGGGGTCAGTTTTTGTTCAAAGCGTGCAGGAAGGTTTTTTGACTCAGTATGTAGACAGGCCAACTAGAGGTGAGGCTATATTGGATCTGGTGCTGGGAAATGAGCCAGACCAGGTGCTAGACTTGGAAGTTGGTGTGCATTTTGGTGATAGTGACCACAATTCGGTTACGTTCACCTTAGTGATGGAAAGGGATAGGCATGAACGTCGGGCCAGTGGTTTTAGCTGGGGGAAGGGTAATTATGAGGCTATTAGGAGAGAATTAGGAAACATAGGTTGGACTAGGAGATTACAGGGACTGGGAACGTCCGACATGTGGAGTTTTTTCAAGGAGCAGCTACTGCGAGTCTGTGATAGGTATGTCCCTGTCAGGCAAGGAGGAATTGGTAGGGCTAGGGAACCGTGGTGCACCAAAAAAGTTTCTTTGTTGGTTAAAAAGAAAAAGGAGGCTTATGTTCGGATGAGACGTGAGCACTCGGGTAGTGCACTAGAAAGCTTTAGATTGGCTAAGAGGGAGTTGAAGAGCGAGCTTAGAAGGGCTAAAAGGGGACATGAGAAGACTTTGGCGGATAGGGTTAAAGAGAATCCTAAGGCGTTCTATAGGTATGTCAAGAACAGAAGGTTGGTTAGGGCAAGTTTAGGGCCAGTTATAGATGGCAGAGGGAAGTTATGTGTGGAACCGGAGGAGATTGGTGAAGCATTGAACCAATATTTCTCTTCGGTGTTCACGCAAGGGGACATGAATATAGCTGAGGAGGACACTGGGTTGCAAGGGAGTAGAATAGACAGTATTACAGTTGATAAGGAGGATGTGCAGGATATTCTGGAGGGTCTGAAAATAGATAAATCCCCTGGTCCGGATGGGATTTATCCAAGGATTCTCTGGGAGGCAAGAGAAGTGATTGCAGAGCCTCTGGCTCTGATCTTCAGGTCGTCGTTGGCCTCTGGTATAGTACCAGAAGATTGGAGGTTAGCGAATGTTGTCCCATTGTTTAAGAAGGGGAACAGAGACTTCCCCGGGAATTATAGACCGGTGAGTCTCACTTCTGTTGTCGGCAAGATGTTGGAAAAAATTATAAGGGATAGGATTTATAGTTATTTGGAGAGTAATGAATTGATAGGTGATAGTCAGCATGGTTTTGTGGCAGGTAGGTCGTGCCTTACTAACCTTATTGAGTTTTTTGAGAAAGTGACCAAGGAGGTGGATGGGGGCAAGGCAGTGGACGTGGTATATATGGATTTTAGTAAGGCGTTTGATAAGGTTCACCATGGTAGGCTTCTGCAGAAAATGCAGATGTATGGGATTGGGGGTGATCTAGGAAATTGGATCAGGAATTGGCTAGCGGATAGGAAACAGAGGGTGGTGGTTGATAGTAAATATTCATCATGGAGTGCGGTTACAAGTGGTGTACCTCAGGGATCTGTTTTGGGGCCACTGCTGTTTGTAATATTTATTAATGATCTGGATGAGGGTATAGTTGGGTGGATTAGCAAATTTGCTGATGACACCAAAGTCGGTGGTGTGGTAGACAGTGAGGAAGGGTGTCGTAGTTTGCAGGAAGACTTAGACAGGTTGCAAAGTTGGGCCGAGAGGTGGCGGATGGAGTTTAATGCGGAGAAGTGTGAGGTAATTCACTTTGGTAGGAATAACAGATGTGTTGAGTATAGGGCTAACGGGAGGACTTTGAATAGTGTGGAGGAGCAGAGGGATCTAGGTGTATGTGTGCATAGATCCCTGAAAGTTGGGAATCAAGTAGATAAGGTTGTTAAGAAGGCATATGGTGTCTTGGCGTTTATTGGTAGGGGGATTGAATTTAGGAGTCGTAGCGTTATGTTGCAACTGTACACAACTCTGGTGCGGCCGCACTTGGAGTACTGTGTGCAGTTCTGGTCCCCACATTACAGGAAGGATGTGGAGGCTTTGGAGAGGGTGCAGAGGAGGTTTACCAGGATGTTGCCTGGTATGGAGGGGAGATCCTATGAGGAGAGGCTGAGGGATTTGGGATTGTTTTCGCTGGAAAGGCGGCGGCTAAGAGGGGATCTTATTGAAACATATAAGATGATTAGAGGTTTAGATAGGGTGGATAGTGATAGCCTTTTTCCTCTGATGGAGAAATCCAGCACGAGGGGGCATGGCTTTAAATTGAGGGGGGGTAGTTATAGAACCGATGTCAGGGGTAGGTTCTTTACCCAGAGGGTGGTGAGGGATTGGAATGCCCTGCCAGCATCAGTAGTAAATGCGCCTAGTTTGGGGGCGTTTAAGAGATCCGTAGATAGGTTCATGGACGAAAAGAAATTGGTTTAGGTTGGAGGGTCACAGTTTTTTTTTTAACTGGTCGGTACAACATCGTGGGCCGAAGGGCCTGTTCTGCGCTGTAATGTTCTATGTTCTATGTTCTATTTCCATCATATGACGGATGAAATGACCTCATATATTCTCTCCCTTACCCACTCTTTGCGTCATCTTCATTCGCAAGTCCGGGCTGCTTACGGTAAACCACCTACCTTATCCACTCCCACTAAAGTAAAACCGGGCTCATTTGTCCTTGTCAAAAATTGGACTCGCAAGCATTTAGAGCCGCGATGGGAGGGCCCATTCCAAGTCTTGTTAACCACCCTGTTGTAGGTAAAAAACCTCTGACATTATTAGAGGTTCAAAATGCAGGTTTATTTTCACAATTGTGGGAGAAGTGAGGTTTCTAACAGTGGACCCCCAGCCTTCTCATCGAACACAAGTAAGAACAGAGTTTATATATGTCCCGGGCCCCGCCCTCATTACATTGCAATTCTCTAAGATGTCTGTCATTGTTCATGGTGAGATTCTTGTTGTTTTAGCAGTATCTTCCTCTGCGTAGTTTGTTTGATCTCCAAGGCCACAATCGTTCGCCATTGCCTTGAAACAATATTACAGGTTTTGCACAAACAAGTTAACTAATCTACATACAGGTTTGTATAATACTTTATATCAGGATAAGATGAATAACGTATGATGAATATATATATATGAATCTATGGTGATTCAAAGACAGAAGGCATACATGCCAACTCCATCGTGTTAAACAAAGGTACATAAAAATGGAGACTGTTTAGCTTATTTCGAGCTGGGTTAATCGCATTTCTTGATAACAAATGGAGACAGAGGAATAGCTGTTCCTTTTATCTGGCACAGACATGAAAAACACCGAACTCTGACAAAAACATGGACTCTGCAGTGTTCTAAACAAAATCACAGAGTTCGGGTCTTACTGCTTAAGTGTGACAAGGTTCATTAACCCATTCCCGACTGCACTCCCCCCTTCTGGTCGGATGCCAGGTCCAAACATGGCATTTATGACCAACTCAGAACCACATTGTATCGGGGAATGGGCCTAGCTCCTTAGTCGGGAGGTCTGCCCCCTTCGCCTGTACACTTGCGACTGTCATAATTCGTGCTGTTACTGTTTTGCTACAGGCGTTCAATAATGCCATACAAACACAGCAAGTAATTACAATTACAATTAATACAATCAATCCATGCATCAGGTATGAACCCCACGACCCGAACCATTGCCCCAGCCAGCCCGGAGGGTTTTAATCATGCTATTGGTTCCCTTCTTCCTGTATTGCTTTTGCTACTTGTTTAATATGATCTGCTAAGCGAGTTATATTCTCAGAAGCTTCGGGAATATACATACAGCATTCGAAGCCAACTATGGCACATGTTCCACCTTGGGAGGCTAGCACACAATCGAGTTCCAATCAGTTCTGTAACGCCACAGTCCGAATAGCTACGACCTCTGCTGACATTTCAGAGATGGCCGTGCTCACCTCCTCGAACCCATCCTTAGACTTATTTGTAACTTTCTCTAGGGTTGAGGCCATCCGTATAAGTTCCTGTGCTGCCTTTGCCGTCCCAAAAAATGGGTAGGCTATCATGAAGAATCGTTCTGTCTCACTAATGGCTTGCTTAGCCCGAAGCAGGTGTATTTCGGGGTGGTCCTGTAAGTCAGTATAATGGGGAATATAAGGCACCACATATGCCAAATAACACAATCCTGTCCAATTCCAAGGAAGCCACGGATAGGCATTGTTTCCACAGACAAAATAGGTACCATTATATGCAGTCATCTCGCTTACATAAGCGGAGGAGAGGCTAACCGGGACGGTGGCTATGGGGCACTGGATTGTGACCTGTATCATGGCCTCAGCGTCATCAGTGATATCAACCTGCTGTATACAGTAGCTACGGCCAACAGGTATGGTTCCATTTCTTATCAGGCAGATAGATCCTCTCTGTTTATTTTTCACAGCAAAGTAGGGTGGGGATCCTGATCTGTCGTAGCCAGGCTGGTAATTCTTCTTAAAGGACGATAAAGTGCACCCTCCGCCCCCTAGCCGTGAAACAACATCACTGTTGCTGATACCCTGCATAGTGGTACCTGATGGGGTTTTAAATGTCAGTTGCCTTGTCCCTTTCTGGGTTCCATTCCTTATTTAAAACTCATTCAATTACTTTTGGAGCTGATAAAGGGATAGGAAATAAGGGAATTCCTCCCTTTCCTCCGTGCATGGGAATGTGTGAACAGACCCAGCACTTGCTCAGATTCGATTGTGATGCATACAGATAAGACATATACACAAAGGTGTTCATACAATAGACAGAGTCATCATTACAGAGATGATCACTGTGCTTCATCCCTAACTCATAATTCAATTTATATTCTCCTGCTATGGGTAACAGGGCCAGGGTCGTGAGTATCAGCATGAGAAGCATCTTATCACTTACTAATATCCCGCGCGACCGTTATACAATGGTCCAAAGGCTATATCGCCCACGCGCAACACCGCGGATCCGCGAACCCGTTCAGCTTGCTTGGAGGTCACTCGTTGTTTGCTTATATCTGTAAGTGGAGTATATCACATATTTTTCCAATTAATTTCAGCATATTCAACTGAGTATATACAGGCACAGATATCTCCACTAATTATAACTTCATACAGCTCATTTCATTTTTGTACAAGCCCTGATTTGTTAGGTAATATTTTTACTAGGACATCCCACTGTTGGGACTGTCAGGGAGCATGTCAAGCTCTCTCTGCATCTCTTATTTCTTGATTGTCTTTTACCGATTTATGCATCCCTTTTAGTTGGGTGCTTAGTTCCAAAACATATCTCTTGATTTTATCTTTTAGTGGACCTACATCGGTCCCACCTGTTATGATGCTTTTTGGTAATTGCATAGTCCGTCCTGTCATTAGCTCATAAGGGGTTAATCTGGTTGTTTGGTTTGTAGCAACCCTTAAACTCATTTAGTATGGTGGGCAATACCTTCATCCACGTTTTTTTCCCGATGTCTGTATGGCCTTCGCCAGTGGAAAGTATTTTTGCCCAATGTAATTAATTGTGCTATGCTTTAAGTTAATTTAAGCTAATTTGGCCTCGGCAGCTTGGCCCCATCAGCTTGGAATTCTGAGTCCAATTTAGAAACTTAGCTGCATTCTCTGATAGTACAATGTAAGGTAAACAAACTTTCTCATGGCCAAGTTGTTGATGTAGCTGGAGACTGCTTGTATGTAATAATCAGTTATGCTTTAGAAACAGATGTTTTGGTTTTTTTAATCTCAGCACTGGTTTTTGGTTGCTCTCTCTCCCTCCTTTCTCCAAAATAACTGTTATTTCAAAAATAATGCTTAAAGAAAGGCATATTTACTTCAGATCAGTCGAGTTTATTCTGAAGAAATAAACAGACCCTTCAATTGGCTTGGGGTGAATCACACAACACTTTGCACTGGCTGCAGCTGGACATTTTATCAAAAGACATCGCTTTTCTCACTTAGATCACATACCATACAACTCTGATCGTTATATGATGTTATATGATTTTTACATTATATCTAATTTGATCATTTGCTTGTCCATATTTAAAAGTGCAATGTTTAAGCAGAAATGATCCTTCTATAGACAGATTGTCTCACAAGGTAAACACCAGTGTTTCGTGGTCATAGATGCCAATTGTATGCTGCCATACACAGCTCTTTAAAAACACAGATAACCGAATAAGCCGTTTGTTGTGTGCAGTCGAATGCTGCAAGATTTTTGAGTCTGGCTGCAAAGCCAGTCTCCAACTCTTTTTCTCTCTCTCTCAAGTAATCCGGTTTCACTTCCTGTCATGTTAATGTTAATTGTGCAAACTATTACAAATTATGGCAAAGAATGGTTACATGTTTGGAATAACTAGCCTTTTTTCACAGACTTATGTTTTTATCAATACACAATATACATTATATCGGGTATCTCAAAACCCTCTTAATTTAATTTTAAATTAATCTGTTTCCATTTTTAAACTGAGCTCCAGATCAGAATTCCTTCATTTTCAGAACGATAACAAGCACAATACATATAACAATAACAAGAGTTACTTGATTAGAAATGTTTTGGTTTGCTTCCTAGCTGGCTAGGTTTTATGCTTTGCAGTGTTCTTAGATTTGGAAAACCTTGAACAATAGATAGAACAATTCCAACGGCAGTATATAATTTTAACTAGTTACACTATCAGAACTATCATCAATGTTAGATGATTTAAATGATGTAATTTGTTGCATGTTATCAGAACATCACACAAGTCTTGAATTTCATATCGGTAACTAATTGGCAACACAAGTTCCAATAATTCATGGTGTTCAATGGTTGGCATCAAATGCAAATTAAAAATACTCAAGGACAACATCTTTTTTTGTATTAACAACTGAGGTTTTAACTGATTTAATCTCCTGCTGTAACTTGGGATAATCGGAACTACGATTCATTGATTTGATAGACTTTAAATTGACTCATAGACAGTATATTCGCCTCAGTCTTTTGTTCCTGCTTTTCTATTTTTCACAAAATTACTTATTTTTTTTAACTTCTCAACGACATTCTTATAATTTCAACTTCAAGACAAGGAAAGAGCACATGGTCCTTCCAAGGTCTAACTCCTTTCTCAACATTAAAACGAACAACAAAACATTCAAGCAATCACGTTGTTAAACACACAAATACACATGGAAGCTTCCAACATTTATTCAGACTTAACATCTTAAACTGGGATGGAAGTAAAACATTTAAGAATACAGACCGTTGATTAACAGTCGCTTTTATGCTGCTGCCTTCCAAGCTGTAATTCAACTCAAAACAGAAGTAAATTCAAGAAATCTTATCACTTTAATCTTTAACCGTTTGTAATAAATACTTCCCCAGCATTTTCTTATCTCATTATTCCACTGAATTATTTCCCTCATCTCTAATTATATTGATTTGTCAATTTGGTATTATAGGCGGGCACTCCCTTTTAGCCCGTCTGTCATTTAATAAGTTTCATGGTTGATCCATGTAACACATTTTAATAAGAATGCATTATGGCAGTACAATAATTCCCAGTATGACACACACACTCCCATTCTACCTTATGTAACTCCCTTCTCTGTTAAATTTTGACTATATCTTAAAATTACTGCAAGTCTTATAACTCAGAGGAACATAAACAAGTGATTAATCATCATTTCAAATACGCAGGAATAATTCTTTCTATTTATCTTTTCAACTTCAGTTCTATCAAAAATACATTTTCAAATTGAACAAAGCCTGATCCAAATAATCCATTTATTTTATCACTTTTAAATATCCCTACTAAAATAATTATCTTTACACAGGCAGGTGCAGTAACTCTCCTTACGACTCTTCAGATGTAATCTAATGCTATTATTCTCACATTCCCCAAATCTCTGTCCGATGCCCCTATCGTAAAATTTATTAATTTATTAAACTCGCATTGATCTGCTATACCCCATTCCATCACATGAGGCTCTCGATCGCAATTACATCTTACATCTCTCTCTCTCTCTCTCTTAAGTGAGAGAGAAACTTACAACCTGCTTGTTTTCTTTTAACCTTTTATTCCCCTTTTAACTGTTTTGTTGCGGTAATTGGTGTATTCCTTTAACTGAGTCCAATGCTTCCAGACACCCCTACCTTGCATATCTATGCAGGCACAGGTGTCTCCACTGATAATGACCTCATAGGGGCCTTTCCATTTGGGGGCAAATCCAGGTTTTCCTGGTAGTGTTTTTACCATAACCTTGCTGCCCGCCGGGGGTATCTCCGGGGTCTGTTCTAGTTTATTGTGCTCATCTATCACTATTTGTTTGTCCCGTACTGTTTTCCGCATATCTTTTAATTGGGAGCTTAACTCTAATACAGATCGTCTAATCCTGTCCCGTAATGGGCCTACATCTGCATATTTCCCTGATCCATCCACAAACAGGACCAAATCTGGTGCCTCCAGGGGCGCATCTTTTATTCTACTCTCCTCTACGTCTTCGTCTACGTCCCCAAATGAGTGGGGAGACCCTTCACCTAACATTCCTTCTGCGGGGTTCATTCCCATGTCTCGTACAATGGTGATGGACTTAGTGGGTGGGAGAAGCACTGCCTCCCACTTCGCCCTTCTCATGTTTGAGACAGACCGCAATTTTCCTGTGTTCAGCATTTCCACCAAGGTATGTTTGGTGTGTAAAACAATATTCCCCGTCATTATGATGGGCTCGCTGACCTTTACTACCCATGCCACGCAATCTAGTGCGGCTATACATCTGGGTAACCCGGTTACTACGGGGCCCTCTGCTGTGGAATAATAACCCACGGGTCGCTGTTTGTCCCCATGGACCTGTGTGACTACTGCCGAATAAAACCCCCCTTCGTTATTACAATAGATATGAAAATCTTTACGAGAGTCAGGCAGTCCAAGTTCTGGAGCCTTCATTAGTTCTACTTTTAGTTTACTATATGCCCTTTCCTGTTCTGATCCCCATTCTATAACTTCTAGAGCGGGTTTCCCCCCTTTTACTAGCCTTTGTATTGGTTCGGCTAGCCTTGCGAATTCTGGTATAAAGTTGCGGCTGTAATTAAACAACCCCAAAACCTTCCTTACCCCTCGGTCTTGGCATTTGCTGAATGGCTGTTTTCCTGTCCAATGGCATTTCTTTGGTCCCCTGGGATATCAGGTGTCCCAAATATAACACCTGTGCTTTCCCTATTTGGGCCTTCCTGGGGCTTGCCTTTAGTCCCTGTTCGTCTAAGTGTTTCAGGACTGAGTATAGTGCCGTCTGGTGATTATCTACACTGGGTCAATTCCACCACTCCTGTTCATTCGTATCAGGATTTTGGAACAACATTGGCAAGCCTATTATCTCCGGTTTGTTATCTTTCCTTTGTTTGGCTTGCTGTTCTAATCTTTTTCTCGGTCTTGTCTTTCCTTTGATTCTCACATTCACTGATCCCTCTTAATTGTTTTATTGTGGTAATTCTGCTCCAATAAGTGGGAGCATTCCCTAATACTCTCTGAATCTCTGTTTTACACTGGGTGACGGGTTTATAATTTTGCTTTTGGCCGCGCACCAGTTCCCCTCCGGGTTACTGGTGCTGAGTTGTATTCTAGCACTTCCTACTCCTCTGGAGGAGCGGGTGGTCCCTGTGTGGACTCATTAGGAGGTAGAGGAACAGTTTCCTCTCTCTATTGTTTTTCTTCGAAGACTTGGTTTCGTTTCTCCAATTCTCTTATTCTGAATTCTAGTTCTCTAATCTTTTTTTCTATCTTGCTCAATTAGTCCAGCTAACTGATGTATTAACAATACTCCTATCTTCTTTGCCTCGTTTCTCTTTTCTTTATATATCCACGTTTTCTGCTACTCTAAGGTCTGAGACGTATCCCAGCCATCCTTTTGCATCCTCTTTATTAATGCTTTTTTCTTTGATAAGTACACGTCAATGAGAGGACCTGCAGATCCCCTCATTACTTCATTATCTGCCATTTTGCAGACTTCACTACCCCCCTTTGGAGCCCTACAGTGCCTGACAAAGTGACCCAGTTTTCTACAATTATGGCACGCACCCTTTGGTTTATCTTCTCTACTGTTTGCACGAACGTTTTCCTGTTTTATTTGTAGGTATGGTTTCTCATCTGGTCCATCTCTAATTCCAGATGCCCGTTCCACTAATTCATCATAAGTCTGGGTATTGAGAACTCCCATTTTAAGGATTTTTTGGTGAGCTGCCGACAGCCCGTCATTAAATGCTTGTAAAAAGACTCTATCTGTTCGGGCAGCTTCGGGTACTCCCCACCATTCTTGGTATATTCTAAAGAGTCGCTCCCCAAATTCGGAGGCTCTTTCACCTCTTTGTTGATTAACATTTTAATTTTTTCTTTGACATCAGCCCATTTCTTACCCGAGGCTGAAACCTGTTCAATTAATCCAGCCAATTGATGAACTAAGAGAACTCCAATTTTCTTAGTTTTGTTTTTCTTTTCCTTTTCCAACCATTTTCGTTGTTGGTCTAGTGGATGGTCTAAATCCCATCCCCCTTTTATCATCTGTTTTATGAGTCTGTCCCTCTTAATCATAAATTCATTTATCAGGGACCCAGGGGATCCCCACTGTCTTTGTCCCGCCATAACACTGATAAGTTTATACTCACCACCTGGAGTGACTTATTCTCCCTTCTCGCTCTCCCCCTCCCAGGTCGCTCTTATCAGAGTCCGGTGATACCTGTAAGGGTTGATCAGATCCCTCTGTACCACCGCTTATACTATTTTTTTTTAAGCCGGCTTCTCCTTAGAAGGCCTTTCCTTCTAACTCTTACACATGAAGGCTTTTCTTTCAAACCCCGGCGATCACACAGACAGTCTCTATCTCACTCACGTCAGAACATCACACACTCTTATCACAGATGATTACCCACTGCATTTTGACCCACTCTATTTAGAGTTCGATAATCTATTCCGGTGTCCTGGTCGTGGCCATTCAACCGGACCGTAAACAGATTATCCCGGACGAGCCCCCAATTGTTGTAGGTAAAAAACCTCTGACACTATTAGTGGTTCAAAATGCAGGTTTATTTTCACAATTGTGGGAGAAGTGAGGTTTCTAACAGTGGACCCCCAGCCTTCTCATCGAACACAAGTAAGAACAGAGTTTATATATGTCCCGGGCCCCGCCCTCATTACATTGCAATTCTCTAAGATGTCTGTCATTGTTCATGGTGAGAGTCTTGTTGTTTTAGCAGTATCTTCCTCTGCGTAGTTTGTTTGATCTCCAAGGCCACGATCGTTCGCCATTGCCTTGAAACAATATTACAGGTTTTGCACAAACAAGTTAACTAATCTACATACAGGTTTGTATAATACTTTATATCAGGATAAGATGAATAACGTATGATGAATATATATATATGAATCTATGGTGATTCAAAGACAGAAGGCATACATGCCAACTCCATCGTGTTAAACAAAGGTACATAAAAATGGAGACTGTTTAGCTTATTTCGAGCTGGGTTAATCGCATTTCTTGATAACAAATGGAGACAGAGGAATAGCTGTTCCTTTTATCTGGCACAGACATGAAAAACACCGAACTCTGACAAAAACATGGACTCTGCAGTGTTCTAAACAAAATCACAGAGTTCGGGTCTTACTGCTTAAGTGTGACAAGGGTCATTAACCCATTCCCGACTGCACACCCCTACAGCGGCTAAGGTGGCGGGACGCGATGCTTGGGTCCACCTCCACCACTGTAAATTGATCGGGCAAGCCGATCCCAAAAAGGGGGGAATTGAGGATGGCAGTGAGGAGGATTTTACAGATGATTAGTATGAGAAGCGGTACCGGGTGACATGCTCTTTACTCTGGTTGTTATGCTTGTCGTTATGTTTTTGTCCTCTTCAGGTAGTGGTCAAGTAAGGACGAACCAACATGAAATTGACAAAAATACTCTTAGAGCTCATCAGCTTGATGTTCTGTGCTGTAAGTGCAGGGGAATATGAAATCAGCCAGCCTAATCGGACCCCTGTTCCTGGGAGAGACATCCACAGTCGGAGACGAAGGAGCACCGGGGATAGTGTATTTCAGGTTGAAGGGTTATTAGAGGGACTGGACAATCCATCCCCAATTAAAGGGCAAGAGCACCCTCTGGGAAACTGGTTTGTACAAGCCCATCATACCATCCATGGAGCTTCTGCTATAGCATGCTATCCTTTGCCCAAAGACGTAAATTCTCTGTTCACAATTACTCCCTCTTGGTATCGAGAGGGACGATCCTTCGAATGTGCAGAGCAAGATGCAACTCTCCCGAGGGAGGACCGGATAACTTTCCGGTACGACCCCGCCCGTGCCCCACCCGCAGATTGCTACCATCCTCCTCGTGAGTCCAAGGTTAGGCAGGGGACTAATGACTGGTGGAAAATTTCCCTCTGGTGGGAACAACCTGCCAATGGGACAGCAGTTCCCGAGGATAATCAAAGCTATGAGAACAGCTTTAAAGGGAGGGGTTGGGGATGCTTCACAGTTTATATGTGCTAGGATCACCCCTGCCTGAGCAAGCATTGCCATCAGCATAAATGTGGGTACGAAGCCCAGAGAGATGAGGTAATCTGTAAGTGTTTGAATTCGACCTGCATAGCTTTGGGAAAAGGGGAAAATCTAATTTGTGGCCATATGAATGGCACCCACCTTCATGCTTACGGTAGGGACTTTACGATAGTACAGATTAATGCAGAAGGAAGACGGACGGTACCATCCTGTACAGGTTCCAGATCACTGTTCTTGGGAACCGATGATACCTATCACTGGGTTCGAGCCATCGGGACGTGGCAAAAGTGTTCAGAGACCATGTACACTGAAACAGGGTATTTCTTCTTTTTCAATGGTGCGGCTACCAATTATTTGTCCTACCCTTACCTCCAGGCGGTGGCAATAGGGACCATACTTCCCAGCATGGTTCCTTGTCCAAGCCATTGGGGGCCCTCACGTCATCACCATAGAAGGCCAGAGCGGGAGTTATCGGAGGATTTTTGCGCTGACTACAAGGAAATAACTGCCCTCACTCCTGGTCAGGCTGCTGGCTATGGAGGGGTGGGTTTCTTTTCTTTTGGAGCTGTCCCAGGGCGAATGGCTGCAGATAATCGTAATTACATTGCTTGTGGCCTTACCGCCTTGGGGAACACTACAAGAGGGGCCCTCCGGGTCATCACCGTCCAATTAGAGAAACTCAGGCTGTATGCCCAGCAGAATAGATATGTCTTGGATTACCTGCTGGCTCGACAAGGAGGCATATGTGCCATAGTGAAGGATAACTGCATACTGGGACTAGATAAGGTCACTACTAATCTCACTAATTACCTGAAGCAAATTGACCAGCAACTAGGGTCTATTAGAGAGGGCAAGGGATTGGGGGAATGGGAACTGTCAGGATGGCTTGGTTGGCTAAAGAATGTGGGGTTATATGCCATACTCTTAGTTCTTTGTATAAGTATCGGAATTGGTATTGTAAAGTGTCTCATCACACGGTGATGACCACCTTGGAATCGATAGGATCTCGACCGACTCAACTGATGATGGTCACCACGAGTGAGGAGGAGGACGAGGAATACAAACTCATACTGGACGACGAGCTCCAGGAGGAAGCCCGACCAGAAGTGGAGGCAGAATTGGATGCAGAGGATAAGGGAGATAAAGTAATATTGGACTTGATGAAAATACAATTGTAACCTGAATTGAACAAGCCACGACGATGTTAGTGGTTATCACAGAGTGATAAAAGGGGGGAATGTGGATGTAAATATGCAGAGTGTTGCTCAAATCGCGATGTTTTGGCGCCTGTTCTGGTATTTGAATGTGCAGTTGGTGCGGTCACGTGATGTTTTTGGCGCCGGTTCTGAAGCAGTATTTAAACTGTAAAAAGCGCGGGAACTGGGTTCAGTCTTCTCTGATGGCTGCAGGCTTCGGTAACCCACACCATTACGGAAGGCTGACCCGACATCGTTAAAGGGAATAAAGAAGTTAACTAGTTACCTGGAGTTGAATCGATTTTTGTCGAAACCAAGCCTGATAAGGAGTATTTCAAGATTGACACATTGACCCAAACAGGCATCAGACTATGGCAACTAGGGGAATTTCACAGTAACTTCATTGCAGTGTTAATGTAAGCCTTACTTGTGACTAATAAATAAAATTTAATTTTATCCCTGGACAGACATCAGTGAGGGAGAAACACGAGGGGGTGGGGGGGGGTGGGGGGGGGCGGGGGTGGCAATTCTCTCATCTCATCCTGCTGCGCTAATTTTCTACCTGTTGGACTTTAACCTGGTGTTGTTAAACTTCTTACTAATTTTCTAGCACAGGGGGTGGGGGAATCTCGCGACTGGACTTGCGCGGGAAGACAGGTAAGTAATTTGAATCTTTATTTTAATGTAATTTCATGTTCGGGACTGAATTCTCCAGGCCTATTCGCATCTCCCACCCTTCCAGCGTGTTTCACTCCAGTGGGGATTACACTAGCTCCCCACTTTCAAGGAATTAGTAGCCTGACCCCGCTGAAGTGAAAGGGGGGGCAATCGCTGCCACTCTGCATAGGAATCGCTGGGGGTGGGAGCAGGCCAGTACTCGAGACGGGCTGGTGGGGCGGGGGGGGGGGGGGGGGGGGAATAAAAAAAATTGGACTGCTGAGCAGTGGGGGGAGGGGGGAAATCTGTTGCCAGGGTGGGGGGGCGGTGGTTGGAGGTTGGCCTCTTCAGTGCACAGAGTGTGGGAGATTCTACTGTGAACTCCCACTCAAAAAAACCAGCACGAATTCCTCCAGTTTTCCCACAGATTCATCACTTGGAACGTTTTGGGGGAAATTCCAGCCAGGGTATTAGGCCTGCTGCCTGTATAGAGTCAGTGATTAGTGCTTTGATAGGTGCTTCAGACAATGTCAACAAAGGCACAGAAGATAGTTTATTCAGCAAGGATTGAAGCCTGGCCAATGGCAGAATAATGGCAAGGCAATAGAGTAGTGATGGAGCACAGATTAAAGTACACATTGAGGACCAAATGTCTTAGAGGGGAGAAATTGAAAAGTACCAAGGCTGCGTAATAAAAAGGAGAGGGTTCAGGAGAGAAGGGCTGAAGGGGAGTCAAAAAGGTAAAAAAAAACACAGATAGAATTAATGGGCTCAGATCCAGAGCAGGAGTTCAACTATGTGCATAACCAGATATAAATGGAATTTAGATTACAGAGATTAGAAGAGAGATCCTGTTCTTTAAAAGAGCAGAAGGAGGCTAAAAAGTACAAAGTCAAAAAAATACTGGCTAAAAAATATTTACTTAGAAATATACACTAAAGCTATTCATAATTTTAAATGTTACAAAGGGAGTTAACCATACATGAAAGGGATGAAATTGGTGTGAAACAAGCTTGTAGCCAATTTTACACTGAAATGCAGTCACAACTTTTTCACCTGACCTTTAGACTCAGGCTGGATGAGAAAGGTGTAGTGTGGTGGTATCCCAAGACCTTATGTTGACAGCAACTGAGCCAGAGGTAAGAAAGCCTTTTGTTCCAAAGGAAGAGGGCCTTTGTTATGGCATTAACTGCTGTAAAGCAGTTAGATTTTAAAGTCACGACACTTTTGGAAGCCAGGGGATAAGGTAAGTGTATAAGTGCAGTATTGGTGGGGGATAAAGTGAATTGGGGTAGGCTGGTCAACAGGGGGGGAATGGTCAGACAGAGAGGCCAGTGGAAGGGGTGGTCAGTAGGAGGATGAGGAATTAGTTGGAGATTGTAGGGTAGTCAGGGGGTGGGAAGTTGGGAAAAGGAGTAGTTGGGCTGGGGTGCAGTTGGGGGTGGGGAGAGCAGTCGGGCGGTGGGAGAATCCCAAGGGGGTTCACGAGATAGTCGATTGGGGGCTGGTCAAATAGGAGTTAGTTAGGGGGCATTGTAGGGGTTGTTGGGTTGTTAGCGGAGGGTTGGGGGAGGAGAAGTTGGGGTGGATGCAATGGGTACCCAGAAATGGTTTTAGTACTTCTAACTTTTCATGGATAATTATTGTTGCAAAACAATCTGAACCATCCGAAGTTTGCAATTTAAATCGGTGTTTTGGATGGTTCCCATCGCAGGGCAAGTTTGAACTTAGAACATAGAACATAGAACATTACAGCACAGAACAGGCCCTTCGGCCCACGATGTTGTGCCGACCTTCATCTGAAACCAAGATCAAGCTATCCCACTCCCTACCATCCTGGTGTGCTCCATGTGCCTATCCAATAACCGCTTAAATGTTCCTAAAGTGTCTGACTCCACTATCACTGCAGGCAGTCCATTCCACACCCCAACCACTCTCTGCGTGAAGAACCTACCTCTGATATCCTTCCTATATCTCCCACCATGAACCCTATAGTTATGCCCCCTTGTAATAGCTCCATCCACCCGAGGAAATAGTCTTTGAACGTTCACTCGATCTATCCCCTTCATCATTTTATAAACCTCTATTAAGTCTCCCCTTAATCTCCTCCGCTCCAGAGAGAACAGCCCCAGCTCCCTCAACCTTTCCTCATAAGACCGACACTCCAAACCAGGCAGCATCCTGGTAAATCTCCTCTGCACTCTTTCCAGCGCTTCCACATCCTTCTTATAGTGAGGTGACCAGAACTGCACGCAATATTCCAAATGCTGTCTCACCAAGGTCCTGTACAGTTGCAGCATAACCCCACGGCTCTTAAACTCCAACCCCCTGTTAATAAAAGCTAACACACTATATGCCTTCTTCACAGCTCTATCCACTTGAGTGGCAACCTTTAGAGATCTGTGGATATGGACCCCAAGATCTCTCTGTTCCTCCACAGTCTTCAGAACCCTACGTTTGACCCTGTAATCCACATTTAAATTAGTCCTACCAAAATGAATCACCTCACATTTATCAGGGTTAAACACCATTTGCCATTTTTCAGCCCAGCTTTGCATCCTATCTATGTCTCTTTGCAGTCTACAACACCCCTCCACCTCATCCACTACTCCACCAATCTTGGTGTCATCAGCAAATTTACTGATCCACCCTTCAGCCCCCTCCTCTAAGTCATTAATAAAAATCACAAAGAGCAGAGGACCAAGCACCGATCCCTGCGGCACTCCGCTAGCAACCTGCCTCCAGTCCGAAAATTTTCCATCCACCACCACCCTCTGTCTTCGATCAGATAGCCAGTTACCTATCCAATCGGCCAACTTTCCCTCTATCCCACACCTCCTTACTTTCATCATAAGCCGACCATGGGGGACCTTATCAAACGCCTTACTAAAATCCATGTATATGACATCAACCGCCCTACCTTCATCAACACACCTAGTTACCTCCTCAAAAAATTCTATCAAATTTGTGAGGCACGATTTGCCCTTCACAAATCCGTGCTGACTATCCCGGATTAATCCGCATCTTTCTAAATGGTCGTAAATCCCATCCCTAAGGACCTTTTCCATCAATTTACCAACCACCGAAGTCAGACTAACCGGTCTATAATTACCAGGGTCATTTCTATTCCCTTTCTTAAACAGAGGAACAACATTTGCCACTCTCCAGTCCTCTGGCACCATCCCCGTGGACAGCGAGGACCCAAAGATCAAAGCCAAAGGCTCTGCAATCTCATCCCTCGCCTCCCAAAGAATCCTAGGATACATTTCATCAGGCCCAGGGGACTTATCGACCTTCAGTTTATTCAAAACTGCCAATACATCCTCCCTCCGAACATCTATTTCCTCCAGCCTATTAGCCTGTAACACCTTCTCTTCCTGAAAAACATGGCCCCTCTCCTTGGTGAACACTGAAGAAAAGTATTCATTCATCACCTCGCCTATCTCTACTGATTCCATACACAAGTTCCCACCACTGTCCTTGACCGGCCCTAACCTCACCCTGGTCATTCTTTTATTCCTCACATAAGAGTAAAAAGCCTTGGGGTTTTCCTTGATCCGACCCGCCAAGGACTTCTCATGTCCCCTCCTAGCTCTCCTCAGCCCCTTTTTCAGCTCATTCCTTGCTAACTTGTAACCCTCAATCGAGCCATCTGAACCTTGTTTCCTCATCCCTACATAAGCTTCCCTCTTCCTTTTCACAAGACATTCCACCTCTTTTGTGAACCACGGTTCCCTCACTCGGCCATTTCCTCCCTGCCTGACAGGGACATACCTATCAAGGACACCCAGTATTTGTTCCTTGAAAAAGTTCCACTTTTCATCAGTGCCTTTCCCTGACAGTTTCTGTTCCCATCTTATGCCCCCTAATTCTTGCCTAATCGCATCATAATTACCTCTCCCCCAATTGTAAGCCTTGCCCTGCCGTCCGGCCTTATCCCTCTCCATTGCAATAACAAAAGACAATTGCTGTGCAAACCTTACATGGGACCTCCAGGAGAATGGGGATGGAATCTGCTTGCACATCTGTGGGGTATCTCCCTATATACACTGCTCAGAGGTTACGGGCCACATAGTTTTCCAAGAACTACACACAAAAAGATGTGGAGCAGGTTGTTTACAAACAGTTGTTTTAAAGTCAGTGAACTGAATAACCATAAGATTGAAATGAACAAGCCCTCGAATGTGAAGCAAGAAGTGCGAAAGATGAGTGACAGCTTGAGGAATTAGATGAACCCAGCTGAAAAGAAGGATGGCCATAAACATAATAAAGACAAAGAATAACTGAGAGATGGAACAAAAATCAGATCAGTGAAGAGAAAAATAAACACAGATAAGAATAAAACTAATAGAAAGATCATCTAGTAATAAAACAAGAAAGGATAAATATCAGGGCTCAATCCTCCCAAAGCCGAATTTTACTGAACACATATCAGGATTCCATGTGGACTTTGGACATACTGGCCTCCATGCCCACATTGTGGACATGCACTTCCCTCGTGTGAAATTCTGAAACTTACGTTTAAGAGACAAGAATCATTAAAAGAACTAAAGTGGGAGAAAAAAGGGACATAAAGATAATATGAAGAAATGTAGTAAATTTTGTGCGTGAGCACTTCTGACACAGAAGCACATTCAACATGAGAACGAAGCAGACAATCATGTGCTTAAGTAGCCATTTTTAATCACTAGAATTAGATTTGTGACAAAAAGCACAAGAACACAAGAATAAGGAGCAGGAGTAAACGATTCAGCTCCTTAAGCCTGCTCTGCCATTCGATAAAATCATAACTGATCTGGTTGTGGCCTCAACTCCACTTTCCTGTCTGTAACCCTTGATTCCCTTGTCAACCAAAAATATATCAACCTCAATGACCCAATCTTCACTGCTATCTGGGGAAGGAAATTACACAGACTAATGGCCCACTGAGAGAAAATAAAGGGGGCGATTTTCCCATCGTGATCTGCAAATTTTCTGGCGGGTCGGGTCGGGAGATGAAAGTGTCGGCTATTTTGCAGGATTCGCGCATGCGTTCCCGACGCATGCACATCTCCCAGAGCTGGAGAACAGTCGCAGTCGGGACCGCGCTGGAAACCGGCGGGAAGTAGGTAAATGATTAAAATCTTTTAAAAATCTATTTTAAATATGATTATCGGGCCCAGCACGGAACTTGCCAGGCCTGATAGCATCTCCCACCCCGCCAGGAGTATTTCACTCTGGCGGGGTTTAGAGTAGCTCCCCACATTCAGCGAACTAGCTGCAGATCCCGCCAGAGTGGCAGGGGGGGCAATCAGGGCCCTGCGGGAGGGGTCAGGCAGCAGGGAAGTAATGCCCCCTGGGCATCAGGCAGTGCCAAGGGGGTGGGGCCTAGGGGGTATTCGGTGGGGGGTGCCACTGTCACTCTGCAGACAGAATTGGTCGGGACTGGAGGGAGGCCAGCGATTGGGGTGGGCTGGGTGGGGGGGGCGGGGGAGGGGGTGAGTCTGTCTCCCATTGGGAGTGTCTGCCTCTGCCGGGGGGGGCGGTCAGCGACAGGAGGAGTGGGGAGTTCTGTCAGGATGAGGGGGTTGGGGAAATCGCCACTGCTGGATGCGGGGGGCTGGACATCAGGGCGCTTCGGAATGGTGTGGGGGGCAGGGGGAAGGGGTTGGCCTGGGAATGCTTGTGGGGGCCATGATCCGGCCGTGGACAGGGCTGGAGGGGCAGCACTGCGGAGGTCCCGGGCTGGCTAGTGAGTGAGCTGGTTGTCAAACGGGGAGACTGACAGATTGGGACCACTGCGCATGCGCAGAGTTCCAGGGTTGTCAGCCTCTGGCGTGAATAGGCCCTGTCCCCCTGGCTTTTTAATGATATTCACGATTGTGACCTCTGCAGTGCACAGAGAGGGGAGATTCAGGTCTGAAGTTACACCGAAAAAATAGTCGTGATCGAGACCAGTTTTCTCGGCAAATCAGCACTTTTGGGAGAAGCGCCCCCAAAATTTCCTTCTCTCAGTCTTAATGGGATACACCTAATTTTTAACCTGTTTCCTCGAGTTCTAGACACCCCACGAGATTAAACATCCTCTCGGCATCCACTCTGTCAAGTCTCCCCCGGATCCTATATATTTCAACAAGGTCACCACTCATTCTTCTAAATTCCAATTAGTGTAGGCCTAGTCTGCTGAACTTTTCTCACAAGATAACTCGTGCATCTCAGAAATCAGTCACGTGAACCTCCTCTGAACTGCTTCTAATGCAATTATATCCTTTCTTAAGTCAGGAGACCAAAACTGTACAAAGTATCCCAGATGCAGTAAAGTTAAGGTCTCATAAAACTGTAGCGTAACTTCCCTGCTTTTATACTCAATTCCTCTTGCAATAAACACCAACATTTAATTCTCCTTGTTTTATCTACATTCCTTTCTTTTGTGATTCACGTCCGAGGTCACACATATCCCTCTGTACTATCGAGTCCTGCAATCTCTCTCCATTCAAATAATATCCTGCTTTTCTATTCTTCCTGTCAAAGTGGACAGGTTCACATTTTTCCACATTATAATCTCATCCACAAAATCTTTGTCCACTTAATCTATCTAAACCCTTCTGTCGACTTTCATCCTCTTGACAACTTATTTTCCTTCCATACCTTTCTGTCATTAGCAAATTTAGCTACTATACATTCAGTCCCTTCATCCAAGTTATTGATATAGATTGTAAATAGTTGAGCACTCAACCCTATGGCACTCCACTGGTAACAGCTTGCTAACTTGTTTCTTCATAGAACGCAGTTCACCAGGCAAGCATTATGGAGTTGTGCTGCATGTTGAAATCTGACCCTCAATCAAACATTGCCACAGGCACATCACTAACAGCAATTTTGCCAATAACTCTTTGTACTTTAGATTCACTACAAGGTGCATGAGGACATCAATCAACAGCTCACAAATGGAGAAATGTCATTTTTGCCATTTCTCAAGGATAAATGGCAACAATAGAAGACCCTGCACATTTTCAAAATAGCAGAATTTTTTCAAGGTGCAACAATATGACCCCAAGAGACTCTGTACCTTATAGTTGCAGATCCACAAATTGCAGGAGCTATCATTCCATAATATAGTGCTCAGCTGTGGCCAGTATATGATCATACAGGTCAACACCAACTTCCCAGGCAGTAATAAAGATAAATTTATTTTAAAAAACATGCACCTTAATTAATTAACCCGTACAAAAAACTACAAGTTTCACTGTTACAAAACCAAAGCTACTCTCTTGAACTCTTGTTTATGAAAAATCTATGACAGTCATGAGTAACTTCAGGGTACATATAAGGTAGAATTAAATGCCAAAATTATTACTGCACACATCATAATCATGGTGAAACCAAAGTTAAGCAGTGCTCTTAGCCTCTTTTAAGGAAGCAGTGCTCTTGGTAGATTGACAAATTGAAAGCCCACAAATTAGTCCAAAATCTACAATAACATTGTAATCTGAAATATATTGCTCAGTTTTGCCATCCAATGAGGCATTATAATTATGGGAGACCTGTGAAGAACATGACTAACCATACTAAGAAGATCATGAGAAGATTCAAAACATTTTGTTGAAGTAAAATACTCCTAATATTAGGGTATGAGATCAGAAACACCAAGGTATATTATAAGGTTAGACTAGACCCCAACCATTTGCTATTTTGGCATTAATGTGAGGATATGATGTTTCATTCCAGGTGTGATTCTACTGACACATTAGGAAGCTTTTATCAAAACAACCTTTATTTAACAATATAGTTTAACAATACAAATGAATTAGCTTAACTTTTACCAATTGAATTTTACTTAAACATGACAAGATACAGTTCTTAACTGCTAACTATCTCTATTAGCTCCAATTCAAGCAATATTCCTCTTATAGACTTAAACTCCTCTTCAAAATCAGTTGACAAACATTATAGGCTTACATGCTTGTACTTGTTAACAATTTTAGAGCCTTTTGTACACCTCTGAAGAAAGTGATAGAAAGACGTCAGCCTCAAACAGCAACCTCCTGAGAGACAGAAACATCTCTTGCTTCTTTCAGAACCTGGCAGGAACCTTTTGCTTTCACCTGTATGGTTAGTTCCTCCCATTAGCACATGACTGTCTCTGTCAATCAACCTAATCAAAACTCTACTCTAAAACTCCATGGGAAAAATCAAAGAAACAAAAATCCATGAACTCTTATGAAAACAATCACATCTCTAGTTAAAGTCAATCATTAGCTTGCATTCTCAGCATGTGATCTGCCTGTTTTGCAGACAAATCGGCACCATATAAAACAGAGCTGAATTTTAAACATGCCCCTCACAAGAATCATGATATAAATACATTTCTTAAAGGCACAGTATCATCACACTGAAGGCACATTTTTCATAATCCAGACCATTAACAAAACAACCAAACCACATAATGCATCAATAGTTCTCTCAAGATTTTCATGATACCTTGATTAAATACATGTTCGCCAACATGTATAGACAGGTTGAGCACAATTACTGGTTCTTCCCCTATTCGACTGTGGAGCTCTTTTTAAATAAAAGCAGTGAAATACAAACATACAAAGCAGGTGTAGAAGTAGGCCATTTGGCCCCTTGAGCCTATTCATCATCCAGCAAGACCTTGGCTGATTTAATTTTAACTCAACTTTGCATTCATGCCTACCCAATAACCTTTCACCCCTTGCATACCAGGAATCTATTTTCTCTGCCTTAAAGATGTACAAAGACTCTGCCTCAATCACTCTTTGAAGGAGAGATAGCAAAGTCTCACAACCACGTAAAAGAAAAAATGTTTTCCTCATCTCTGTCTTAAATAGATTACCTCTAATATCCCCTATTTATAGATTCACCCACAAGAGGAAACATCTTTTCCACATCCACCCTGTCAAGATCCCTCAGAATCTTATATGTTTCAATCAAGTTGCCTGTTACCCTTCTAAACTCATAAGACAATGTGTCCATTCCAGGTATTAGTCTCGTAAATCTTCTCTGAACTACTTTCAATGCATTTACACATTTCCTTAATTAGGACCAATACTGTACACAGTCCAGTACTCCAGATGTGGTCTCACCAATAGCTGAAGCATAACCTCCCTACTCTTGTATTCAGTACCCCTTGCAATAAACAATAACATTCCATTAGCCTTCCTAATTAGTTGCTGCATACTAACCTTTTGTGATTCTGGCACCACTTCCTCAGTGATTGTAATTTTCTTGAGTCCCAATTCCTGACTTGCAACCATTTCTGGGATGTTACTTTTGTCCGCTATGGTGAAGACCAATGCAAAATACCTGTTCAATTTATCTGCCATCTCCTTATTTTCTATTATTAACTGCGGAGACTCTCATGCTAAAGGACCAGCACTCACTTAGTTAACTTTTTTTTTCTTTGAATTATCTATAGAAACTCTTAGTTTCTGTCTTTATATTTAAAGGGAGCTTTTTCGTGTGCTCTAATTTTTCTGTTTATTAATATTTTAGTCATTCTTTGCTTTTTTATATATTTTACCCAAACTGCCACCTACCTTTGTGCGATTATATGCATTTTAAGTTTGATATTATCTCTAACTTTTTTAGTTGACCACGGATGGTAGGTTATTTTTCTCTGTGTAAGCCTCGTCCCGCCCAGTCATAAGAGTTTTCCTGTCAATCAGCCTAATCAAGCTCCACTCTGAAAAACCCCAGGAGGAAACACTCAAATAATAGCACTGCATTAGCCCAGATTAAAACAAATATTCCAGCAATTAGGCTCCTTGGAATTTCTCCTACTCATTGGAATATATCCATTCTGTGTATTCCAAAATATCCCCTTAAATATCTGCCACTGCATCTTCATTGGCCTAGCCCTTAACCTAAATTACCAGTTCATTTTTGCCAGCTTTCATGCCCTCATAATTGCCCTTATTTAAGTTTAAAATACAAATATCTGTTCCACTCTTCTCTTCCCTCAAATTGAATGTAAAATTCAATCATATTATGATCACTGCTCCCTGTTCTGATGATACTGTGCCTTCAAGAAAACTATTTGATTCATGTTTCTTGAGCAGGATATTTTGAGGAGCCAGTTCCATTTACCAGTGCCATTTTGTCTATAACTGGCAGCCGACATGTTGATGCTGCAGGAGCCTAATTGCTGGAATATTTGTTTTAATCTGGGCTAATGCAGTGCTGTTATTTTAGTGTTTCTCCCTGGGGTTTTTCAGAGTGGAGCTTGATTAGGCTGATTGACAGGAAAACGTATATGACTGGCTTACAGAGAGAAATAACCTCAGTTGCTGCTTGAGATTTTTAAGAGAGAAGTAGCTCTCTGTTTGTCTCTGTCTCTCTCTGGAGATTGGAGACTGGGACCTTCCAGAAAATGGAACAGTTCTGCTGTTTGAAGGTAGATCTTTCTCTGGAGGCTGCTCTATGGGAGTCAGAACACAGATCTCTTTCTGTATCTCTGTCCAAAGGGGTTAAAAGGCTGAAAACGTCACACCCATGTGAGTAAATCTGTTTTTGTGCTAATTGATTCTGAAGTATGTCTACGGGGATATTGCTTAAATTGGAACTACAGAGATAGTTAAGATTTATACCTTGTCATATTTAAGCATTTCAATGAGTAAAAGTTATGCTAATTCTTGTTGTTATATTTTAGCTGTGTTATTAAAATAAAGTTGATTTTAATAAAAGCTTCCTAGTGGGTTAATAAAATTACACCTGGAGCAAAATGCCTTATGCTCGCACTAATGCCAAAATCAAAAAAAGTCTAGGCTAACTTCATAATGTACCTTGCAGTTTCTGATCTGGTCCCGAACACTAGGGACACCTTCACTAATGAGGTCATTAATTAATCGTATCTCATGGCATAATATTTGATCCAGTATAATTTGATCCCTGGTTGGCTCTAGAATGCGCTGGTCTGAAAAATCATCCCACATTCTATGAATTTGTCATCTACACTATCTTTGCCCATCTGATTTTTCTCGTCTATGTGTAGATTTAAATCACCCATGATAATCGCTGTGCCTTTCTGACAATCGCCCATGATTTCTTCTTTGATATCCCATCATACCCTGTGGCTAATCCATCTGCTAACCCTTCCAACATGCCAATAGCAGGTGGTAAGAGGAGATATTCATGATCAGCTATTACCACCAATATGCCTTGTTAGCATTTTATTATACAGCAGAATTTCATATAACATAGCTGAAGATCATGTTCACGGAAAAATAACACCATTTTACCTGTTATATAATGGCCCAGGCCATTCAAAAAGCTATTGCACTGTGTACTGCTGACCCTGCTGTCAGCATGTTTACTGACACTTTCCTTTTGGGAAGACATTGGCCAGAAGGGGTGGTGATTGTTGCACATCACAATTATCCTGGTAGCCATTGAAAGGGAGCTTTGGAATGTTTTTCCTCACCAGTTCACCTGGTGTACCCAATCCTGACTTTGGCTGCAGAATGGGCTTCATCCCTTTCCTTGGCGTGAAGTCAGCCATTTCCTTCTTTGCTGTGATTTGAAATGGATTGACATCTTTCTGTTGTATTTCCCTTTGTGTAATACATTTGGTATTATCCGTATACATTTGTGTGTGGCTGGTCAGAGCACAGTGCACTTGCAGCCTGCGGCTCTTGACCTTTACTGAGCCACAAGTAATCAATTAATCAGTTGGATTCTTTCAGATAGGTGTCAGAATGTGTGTACTTTATAAATATCCTGGTTTCCCTTGGAAAACTCAGTCTTGTTATGCAATCGTCACCTGTGAAACTTTCACAACAAATAGTGTCTACCTCTGGAGTGGGGCTTTTTAGGCATGAAGAAGTGGATTTAAGGACTTCATTTATATTCCTTTGTCCTTCATTTGTTTGGTAGTTCGCTGGCACGGAGTGACCAAAACATGACATTCTAGGCCACTTGTCCGGCACATTAAATCCCAACTGAACTGCCTATCTTTCAGATCCACGGCTACTTTTATCTTCTCCAACGCAAAGAGATGTCCCAAATCAGTGTTCTGCTTGTACCACAATAGACCCAGTCATCCAGAACAATTATTTCAGAACCTACTTAATTGTTTGCGTCCTTCTTTAAAAAGCAAGTTGTTTTCTTTGTTTGAATGTTACTCTGACTAAATCACATCAGTATTCCTCCAGCACTTCTTCAGGGATGGCAGACTTTTGAGTGTGCACCAATCTCTCTAGTCTAACCGAACCCAGTACAGTTAAATGCAATCGCAGTTAATCCAGGCAATTAAATTGGAAACGACACAACCCTGGACAGCACTTCTGTATTTTTTTTGTTCTCCTCCTCCTATGGTCTGTATCTGCCTTGCGCTTTCTCTTCAGGGGTCGCATGTTCTCCATCCACCACGGGCGGCACAATGTACGCGAACCCAACTCCTCCCCGCGATGTCTCCACGCGAGCAACTGTCAGCGGCGCGAGGACACTGTGGGGGAGGAGGGGGCGCGCGAAGACCCGGGGGGGGGGGGGCCGCTGAGAGGAGGGGTGCGCGCAACGACACTGGGGGCGGAGGGGGTGCGCCCGACGACACTGCGGGGGAGTCCGCGCGAGAGGAGAGCGAGGCGTTGTGTGCGCGCGTGCTGGCGGGGCCGCGCAGTAGCGGCGCCTCCTCCTCACTTGGGACCGAGCTGATGGGAAGCGGGGTCGTGTGGTGGTGAGTGTCTGTCAGCAGTTACAATCCCCGAGGGAGAGGGAAGAGAAACTCGGTGCCTGGTTGTTGCTGCCATTATTATTGCCGCTGTTTTCAAGCTGTTACTTTGACCGGTTGTATTGAGGGCGGTGCACGGAAAAGTTAGATTGTTTTAACGGTTGAAAATGCCACATCGCCTTTCCCAAGCGGTTCCTGATGGAGAGCAAGCGGGGAGAGTGCAGGCGGGGCAGAAGAGGGAGATTCACTGTCTCTCAACTCAGCTTTACTATGGGATCGTACTGTGCCTTGGGGGGGAGGGGGCGTAGTGCGTTGCCCAGCAACCCTGCCTTTCATTGGGAACCGAAAGTAACGGATGGGTTTGCATCACTTATTTATTCTCATGGTTCAGATGTTTCGCAAGAGTTCAGTCCCCAGCACAAAGTTACGATCTTGCTGGTTTCAATAACAAATGAAATCTACATGTTGTTTTGCTCTGTTTTGAACAAACATTCGTATCTCCTTTGCGGAAATCGGAATGCACGTGTGTGTGGGGCGGGGATTGCAATCAATGGCACAAATATGTGTATTTACACAACATACGTGGCTGGATTTTCAAACAAAAGCAAAATAATGTGGTGACACCAGCTGAATAAAGGAACAATTAACAGGCACAACTAGTGCAAATATTGCCGAATGCAATGAATGCTTTTGGTAACAAATTGAAAGTTGCTGATCAGCAATCTCCTCTTTCCACATTTACGTTCGCCCGTCAAAACATTACTGAAGTAATTTTCTTTTACAAAAAAGGTTTATAAAGTTTGTAAACATTTACAGTTATTCCACAGCAATATTTTCAATATATTCAATAAATTATTGATTTTTACATTAGCATTAATCTTGGAGGCGGTGTTCTGGGTGCAACAGTTAGTGTACGTAACCTGGAGCTTCTAGCTCAGGAGGTTTGAGTCCCATTTCAGGATTTGATGGTCACCGTATGTGTTCATAACATGGCCAAACAGGTTGAGTATTAACCACAAATCCTTCCAACAGGTCTGTGGCAGGCAGTAAGAGTGGTTAGCCATGCTTGATACAGAGTAGTGCCCTCAAGTTATATATGTTCCAGAGAAACACTCTAAACATGTGCTTTGTCTGCCTCATGCATTACTAGTTGTAGAAAGCTGAAGATTAATTAATGTTTTAATATATATGTTAAATGAATTTGTAATTTAAATGGATTATAGTAGAATATTATGGCTTATTTTAATTCAGTAAAACATTGATTATTCTCATCTATAGAAACTCCGAAACAAATAAATTGCAGTATCCCTGTCAACATGTGAACTGATAATCTGCAGAAATTGTATTGGGATGCATATAAAAATAGTTGTTTTATGTTGGTGAAATAAATTCTTAGATGCTGTTGGGATTGCTACAAGCCATTAGGTCTTGCTGAAGATTTTACTTTTGTTCTGTCCTTTTTATATTAATCAACTTTACATTGTGCTACACTTGATGGCCTCCATGAGAATAATGGGTCTGTAATGACCTCAGTACCCTGATGTAATCTTGGAAAATACAGCCAGATTTCCTGCACTTAATGACATATTACATTTTGCTGGTAATGGTGCATGTGGACCTCAATTCTCTGAAGTACCCTGACATCAAACAGCCACCCAATACACAATGCCGATGCTCCCCCATGAAGAATGGTTACTTGAGTGAGACATTGACGGATGGTCACTTGTGCTGTCTTGTATAATAGACAGTGACATAACTGAACAGTTTGTATAATGTATGGTTTGTTGGCAAGCATAGTGTTATATAATGGAAAATGATGTTATGGTTATGGATAGTTCAGAAGGTTGATTGCAATCATCTATAAATATGCTTGTTTTATAAAGTCTATAATCTTGTTGGTAATTGATATAATGCAGAATGATTGACTCATTGAATCTTATTAAACAGGTGTTCTAGTCCAATAAGTCTACTCCAGTATTTTTCCCACATGTTATCCAGGGGAACTGTTAAATGTTGTTATCAGAGTATATTGAATACTATCAGTTGAGGTATTACTGACTTCTGTGGTGGATTAATTTTCATTTGTAATGTGGGACACACATGTAGTGCAGATTTCCAAAGCTAAAGTATATTCATGATTGATTGAAAGCAAAATAAAAAGCACCACAAAAATGCTGATTTTTTAAAAAACTGCATTTTAAATTTAAAGTTCAGTACAAACATGAACACAGCTTAAGGCTCGTGATTTAGAGTACTATGCAAAAAAGGTTTCTATTGTTTTTCTATCCTAAATCACTAACTTTGTTTGATTTTATTTCTCTGCCATGTCGTTTTGGAACCATTAACTATTTGAAACATTCTGTTACTATGAATCCTGCCCTTGACATAATTTTTAAAAATATCTATCAAATTGTGTTATAATCCAGAAAGCCAGGTCGTGACGGTCAGAACTAGAGTCAATATTTACACTTTCATAAACATTTATTTACAAAGTGCCATGATATCATTGATCTTTGTGTCCCTGGGTGCTACATTAGCAGTCTGTGAGACATTTAAGGTACAGGATGTCCTAATGCTTGTTGCATTGTTTCCTGTCTAACAAGGATGAGGCCCTCTTGGAGTGTTTTGATAGATCACCAGGTCATTTCAGGGATCAGTGAACATCTTTTCTTGATGCAGTCAGTTTGAGGGAGTCTGCCATCAACAAATGTAATAAAGACAAAATGGATATACAGAGGTCCAAGTTAAGTTAAAGAAAGAGCTACAAGAAACAGACTTGAAATAAAGAGGGCCAATGGGGAAAGGGTACTTCTTTGGAGCAGTGTTATTCTGCTTAGCACAGCCATAGATCTGAAAGTGTGCTTGTAAGCTAGTGGTTGACTGCACTTGGAAATTTAGGGAGAAGGAATCCCAGAAGGGATTCTGTGATTCTATAGTTATTGGTCCCTAACTGGATCTCCCTCCATGTCCTGTTTCTGACCAAGGATCATAGGAGACAAATGTGCATCTCCTAACCCAGTTTCAGTTTGATAATTTTTACAGAAACACTAGTGAATCCCCAGTTATTGAGCACCATTTGTACACACCTGTGCCATTAGACAAGCTGTCCCAATACAGCTACAACACTGCATCTACCTGAAAATTGCCCAGGTATGTGCTGTTCAGAAAGAGCATGACAAATCCAATCCAGCCAGTCGCCACCCCTTAGTCTATTCTTAATCATCAGCAAAGTAGTGGAAGATATCATCCGTAGTTCTATCAAGCAACACTTACTCAGCAATACCTGCTTACTGACACTCAGTTTGGGTTCCGCTAGGGCCACTCAGCTCCTGAATTCTTTGCAGCATTGATCCAAATACAGACAAAAGAACTGAACTCAAGGAATGAAGTGAGAATGTCTGTCTTAGTGTGGCATCAAGAACTGCTAGCAATCAATGGCAAGAGGGAGGTGGACAGGTTGGGGAGGGGCAGAGAGACTCTCCATTGGTTGGTGGCACATCTTGCACAAAGGAACATGGTTGTGGTTGTTAGAGGTCAGTCATCACAGTCCCAGGAATCACTGCAAGAGTTCCTCAGAGTAATGTTCATAGAAACTAGAAGCAGGAGTAGGCCTTTGAGCCTGTTCCGCTATTCATTTTGATCATGGCTGATCATCAAATTCAATATCCTGATTTCCCCCCCCCCCCCCCACTTTCCTCCCATCTCCATTGATCCCTTTAGTCCCAAAAACTATAACTAATTTCTTCTTGAAATCAGACAATGTTTTGGCCTCAACTATGTTCTGTAGTTGTGAATTCCACACATTCACCACCCTCTAGTTGAAGACATTTCTCCTCACCTCAATTTTAAAAGATTTACCCCTTTATCCTCAAAATATGACCCTTAGTTCTGGACTCCCCCATCATTGGAAACATTCTTTCTGAATCTACCCTATCTAACTAACCCTGTTCGAATTTTATAAGTTTCTATGAGATCCCCCTCACTCTTCTAAACTCCAGTGGATATAATCCTAACTGACTTAGTTTCTCCTCATATGACAGACCTGCCATCCCAGAAATCAGCCTGGTAAACCTTTGCTGTACTCTATAGCAAGGACATCCTTCCTCAGATATAGATACCAAAACTTCACACAATACTCCAGGTGTGGCCTCACTAATGCCCAATACAATTGCAGCAAAAGATCCCTATCCCTATACTCAAATCCTCTCACTATGAAAGCCAACATACCATTTGCCGCCTTTACTGCCTGCTGTTCCTGTACGCTTACTTTCAGTGACTGATGCACGAGGACACCAAGATCTTGCTGAGTATAAACCTCTCTCAATTTACACCCGTTCAAGTAATAATCTGTCTTCCTATTATTGCTACCAAAGTGGATAACCTCACATTTGTCCACATTATATTGCATTTACCATGCCGATGCCCACACATTCACCCTGTCCAAATCACGCTGAAGCATCTCTACATCCTCCTCACAGCTCCCCCTCCCACCCAACTTTGTATTGTTTGCTAATTTGGAGATAATACATTCAGTTCCCTCTTCCAAATCATTAATATATAATGTGAACAGTTGGAGTCCTAGCATAGATCCTTGCGGAACCCCACTAGTTACTGACAATCAGAAAAAGACCCATTTATGCCAACTCTTTGCTTCCTATCTGCTAACCAGCTTTCTACCATCTCAAGACATTGCCTGCAATCTCATGTGCTTTAACTTTATATAATAGTCTGTTATGTGAGACCTTGTGGAAAGCCTTCTGAAAGTCTAAATAAACCACATCCACTGGTTCTCCTTGGTCAACTCTACTAGTTGTGTCCTCAAAAAATTCTAATAGACTTGTCAAGCATGATTTCCTTTTTGTAAATCCATGCTGACTTTGTCTGATTATACAATGCCGAGTTATGAAATCCTCCGATAGATTCTAGCAACCTCCCCAGTACCAACGTTAGGCTCACTGGTCTATTGTTCCCTGTTTTCTCTTTATCTCCCTTTTTGAATAGCAGGCTTACATTAGCTACCCTCCAGCCTGTAGGAACTATTCCCGAGTCCAAAGAATTTTGGAAAATAACCACCAATGGATCTACTATTTCCAGGGCCACTTCCTTAAATACTCTGGGATGAAGATTATCAGGACCTGGAGATTTATCCACCTTCAATCCATCAATTTGCCCAAAACCATTTCTCTACTAATGCTGATTTCCTTCAGCTCCTCACTAAAACATGTTTCTCTCTGCACTTCTGATACATTATTCATGTCTTCCTTTGTGAAGATTGAATCAAAGTACAAATTTAATTCCTCTGCCTTTTCTTTATTTCCTGTTATAAATTATGCCATTTCTGACTGAGGGACCTACATTCATTTTTATCAATTTTTTTCTCTTTACATATCTATAGAAACTTTTAGTCAGTTTTTATGTCCCCCGTTAGCTTTCAGACTCTATTTTTCCCTTCTTATTTAATCCTCCTTTGCTGAATTTTAAACTGTTCCCAATCCTCAGGCCTATTGCTTTTTCTTGCCGATTTGTATGCTTCTCCCTTGAATCTGGTATTATCTCTAATTTTCCGTGTACTCGATGATATGGCCACAATTCCCTTACCACTCTTGCGCCCAACAGGAATAAACAACTTCTGGAGTTCAGCTATTCATTCTTTAAATGACTACCATTGCCTGTCCACACTCTTTCCTTTCAGTAATGTTTCCCAGCCCATCATAGCCAATTCATGCCTCATACCATCATAGTTACCTTTATTGAGATTCGGGACCCTGGTCTCCGAATCAACTACATCATTATCCACCTTGACAAAGGATTCTGCCATATTATGGTCACTCATCTCCAAGGGTTCATAGATCATAGAATCCTACAGTGCAGAAGGAGGCTATTCGGCCCACTGAGTCTGCACCGACCACAATCCCATCCATAACCACATGCATTTACCCTAACTAGTCCTCCTGACACTAAGGGGCAATTTAGCATGGCCGATTCACCTAACCCGCACACCTTTGGACTGTGGGAGGAAGCACCCGTAGGAAACCCACGTAGACACAGGGAGAATGTGCAAACTCCACACCCAGTGACCCAAGCCGGGAATTGAATCCGGATCCCTGGCGATGTGAGGCAGCAGTACTAACCACTGTCACCATTCTCTCGCCATTAGATTGCCAACTAATCCTTTCTCATTGCACAACACCCAATCCAAGATGGCCTGCTCCCTTGTTTGTCAAAGCATTGTTCCAGAAAACCATCCCATATGCCCTCCAGAAATTCCTCCTCTATTGTACTGTGACTAATTTGACACTCCCAATCTATATTCAGATTAAAGTCACCCATAATCACAGATGTTCCTTTAACACATGAATCTCTGATGTCCTGTCTAATGCTTTTCCCAACATTACCATTACAGTTTGGTGGTCTGTATACCATGCTCACCAATGTTTTTTGTCGCTTGTTGTTTTTTAACTTGACCCATACAGATTCCACATCATCTATGCTAATATCTTTCCTCAATATCATATCAATATCATCTTTAATCAACAATGCAACTCCACCACCTTTTCCTTTTCATCTGTCCTTCCTAAACACTGAATATCCCTCAATGTTTAGTTCCCATCCTTGCTCACCTTGGAGCCACGTCTTCATAATGCACGTTTACATTACCCCTTTACATCTATCTGTGCAACAAATTCATCCATTTTGTTTCAAATGCTCCGAGCATTCAGGTACAAAACCTTAAGGTGGGCACTTTTTACATTTCTTTTCCCTTTCCTACCATATGTTACTTGGTCCTTATCTCGCTCTGGCCCTTGATTTCTCTGCCTATCACTTTCCTTATTCTCCTTACTGTCTTTTCCTCTTGTTTTTAATTCTCCCTGCTCTGAATCTTTGCAAAGGTTCCCATCCCCCCTGCCATATTAGTTTAAACCCTCCCCAACAACTCTAGCAAGTATCTCCCCCGCCCCGCCCCCCCCAGGGCATCAGTTCTGATCCTACCAAGGTGTATCTCAGTTTGTACAGGTCCCACCTTCTTCAGAACTAGTCCCAATGCTCTAGGAATCTGAAACCCTCCCCTTCACACCATCTTTTCAGCCACGTATTCATCCTATATATCCTGCTGTTTCTACTCTGACTAGCACGTGGCACAGGCAGTAATCCTGATAACACTACCTTTTGAGGTCCTACTTTTCAGCTTGCTTCCTATATTCTGCTTTTAGGACCTCATCCCCTTTTTTACATGTCATTTGTACCAATGTGTACTGCAACCACTGGCTGTTCGCCCTCCCCCTTCAGAATGTCCTGCAGCCGCTCCAAGATATCCTTGACCCTCGCACCAGGGAGGCAACATACCATCCTGGAGTCTCGTTTGCGGCCACAGAAATGCCTATCTGTTCCCCTTAAAATTGAATCTCCTGTAACTATTGCATTCCTACACGTTTTACTCCTCCCCTCTGCAGCAGAACCAACTGTGGTGCAACAGATTTGGCTGTTGCTGTTTACCCCTGAAAGATCATTCCCCTTAACAGTATCCAAAACAGCACATCTATTTTGCAGGGAATAGCCACAGGAGATTCCTGCCTGCCTAGCTCTCTTGCTCTGCCTGATGGTCACCCATTCCCCTCTTGCCTGTGGAGTCTGAGTCTGCAGTGTGACAACCTCTCTTTAAGTGTATCCACAATACTCACCACCTCGTGGATGCTCCACAGTGTCCCCAGCTGCTGTTCCAGCTCCGAAACATGGGCTTCCAGGAGCTGCAACTGGAGACACTTCCTGCACACATGCTGGCCCTGGGCACTGGAAATGTTCCTGGCCTCCCACATGGAGCACAAAGAGCAGACCCTGGCTTGGAGCTCTCCTGTCATGTCTTACCCCTTTAAATTAAACTTTCGAAAGATGTTTTGTTTCAGACTATATCCAATTCTCTAGGGCCCCACTTTCCTGTTCCTCATTACGACCAAATATAACTTTTACAAACTATAAATCACAGAAATTACCTCTAAGATGACAAGTGATAAAATTATTAAATTCTTATCTGACCTTCCTACTTACCAAGTAGCTCTTTCCTTTGTGTCCTCTACTACTGCAGCAGGGCAAGACCACACCTTGCTTTTACTTGGGGCGGCACAGTGTCACAGTGGTTAGCACTGCTGCCTCACAGTGCCAGGGACCTGGGTTCAATTCCTGGCTTGGGACACTATCTGTGTGGAGTTTGCATGTTCTCCCCGTGTTTGCGTGGGTTTCCTCCCACAGCCTGAAAGACGTGCTGGTTAGGTGCATTGATCCAATCAGGTGCCGGAATGTGGTGACTTGGGAAATTTCACAGTAACTTCATTTCAGTGTTAATGTAAGCCTTACTTGTAACTAATAAATTTACTTTGCTTGTCCTCCTCACAGTGCTCTTTTTTGGTTCGAGGAGGAGGAGGGAAACACTAATGTAGTGTTTCGGGTTTAACCGCTCCTTGACACCAATTCTTCCTCTGCTCACTATACAGTCAAGATGACTGCGACAACTTCTCTCAGAATGCTCCTGCGTGAAGTCTCTCTCTCATCTCTGCTGGATGTTCTTCTCCTGTTTGTCTCTGGAGGAGTTCTTCCTCCATCCACTATATAGTCAAGGTGACTGAGATGACTTCTCCCAGAATGCTCCTTGGTGAAGTCTTTCTGCATCTCTGCTCGTTGTTCTTCTTCTGTTTGTCTCTGGAGGAGTTCTTCCTCCATCCACTATACAGTCAAGGTGACTGCGACAACTTCTCCTTGAATGCTCCTCGGTGAAGTCTCTCTGCTGCCTCTGCCGGTTCTAGGCCCAATCATTTTCAGTTGCTTCAAAAATAACCTTCCCCTCCCTCGCAAGGTTAGAAATGGAGATATTTACTGATGACTGCACAATATTAAGTACCATTCGTAACGACTCAGATAGGAAGCAGTCAAGTGTCCATCTGTAGCAAAACCTGGACAACATTTGGACTTGGGCAGATAAGTGGCAAATAACATTTGTGCCACACAAGTACCAGCAATGACCATCTCCACCAAGACAGAATCTAACCATATGCTCTTGTCAGTCAATGGCATTACCATCACTGAATACGCCACCATCAACATCCCGCGAGTTAACATTGATCCGACACTTAACAGGAGCATCTATATAAGTTCTGTGGCTGCAGGGGCACATGAAAGACTGGGAATTCAGCAGCAAGCAACTGACTCCCCAAAGCCTGTCAATCATCTGTAAGACACAAGTCAGGAGTGTGGTGAAATACACTCCATTTACCTAGATGAGTGCAACTCCCAACAATTCTCAAGAACCTTGACACCCTGCAGGACAAAGCAACCTGCTTGATTGACACACCATCTATCACCTTAAACATGCACCCCACTTCACCACTGACACCACCTACGAGATGTGCTGCTGAAACTCACCAAAGCTCCTTCAGTGGCACCTTGCAAACCTGTGATTTATTTCCAAGCCAGAAAGGTGTGTGGTTTGGAGGAGAACTTGAAGGTGGTGATGTTCCCATGTGCTTGCTGCCCTTGTCTTTCTTGATGGTGGAAATTATGGGTTTGCAAGATGCAGGATTCACATTAGTTTCAATCATTTCTTATGTTTAGGGAACATGCACTGTACAAGTCCAAATGGCAATAATTCTTACCCATTGAGCCTATGTTAAACTAATCCATGAAACAATGAGAAAAAAAAGGATGCAGTAAGAAAGAACTGCTGCTATCTAAAATTGTAAAATACTCGCTGTTTAGCATTGACAAAATCACTCTTACATAGTGTAGATTTGTCTACATTATTGAACTTAGTTAATGGGTTTTATCTCTTAACTGTTGAAGATGATAGTGATATGAGATGTGACTGGTGTTCTTATGTTGACTATAATTTATAACTGTACAAACCACCAGCCAATAGTTTTGAGAAACCCATTCAGTAGAAAGGTTTTATGACATCAATTTAATAACACTTTCAAATCCAGCACAGCAAAATCAGGATGTTTGAAAGTAGTACTTTATAATACAGATTATAGTTGCATTTACACCTGTCATGAAATCTATTTGAATATAAAGCTGACATTCTTATTGTATATGGTTTCAGATTGCTTCCTATTGCATTAATTTTTCAACTCTGTTTACATGTAGCAGCGATGCTGTACTAATGATGTAAACTAGGGAGCTCAATAGTGCTGTAATTGTGTACTGGCTTGATAATCTTTGTTTACCCAGATTAAGATGCAAATGCATTCCGTCTCTTTAAAATTAAGAAAACAAAACATACATTCACAACTTAATTCTTTCCTCACATAACAGTAATCAGTTCATTTATTTGCAATAGGTGGTGTGGGACTGAGAATTCTAACATTTATGTCTAGTACCTTTTGCATTTACATAAATTTTTGCTCTTCAGTTTATTGCATCTGGATACTTCCTACCCCAACTAGAAATCAACATAAGTGCAAAAAAAGGTCTGGAAGCTGCCTCTATCTGAGAAAATTCATTCAAGTCCTGTTTCTTCTTGTAGTGCACTTTAAGAATGATGTTGAAATGAACAGGCGCAGCCCAACTTATGCAGTATAACACCTCTTCCTCCGAGCATGTCTTTTGAAAGGCTAGTTTGCGTGATGGACTGGGCTTCATTCTCGGCCCTTTATAGTTTCTTGTGGTCTTGAGCAGAGCAGGAGCCATACCAAGCTGTGATACAACCAGAAAGAATGCTTTCTATGGTGCATCTGTGAAAGTTGGTGAGAATTGTAGCTGACATGCTGAATTTCCTTAGTCTTCTGAGAAAGTAAAGGCGCTTGTGTGCTTTCTTAACTATAGTGTCAGCATGGGGGGACCAGGACAAGTTGTTGGTGATTTGGACACCTAAAAACTTGAAGCTCTCGACCGTTTCTACTTCGTCCCCATTGATGTAGACAGAGGCATGTTCTCCACTATGTTTCCTGAAGTCGATGACTATATCTCCTTCGTATTGTTGACATTGAGGGAGAGATTATGGGCGGCACAGTGGTTAGCACTGCTGCCTCACAATGCCAGGGACTCGGGCTTGGGTCACTGCCTGTGTGGAGTTTGCACGTTCTCCCAGTGTCTGCATGGGTTTCCTCTGGGTGCTCCGGTTTCCTCCCACAGTCTGAAGGACATGCTGGTTAGGTGCATTGACCCAAACAGATGCTGGAATGTGGCGACGAGGGGAATTTCACAGCAACTTAATTGCAGTATTAATGTGAGCCTTACTTGTGACTAATAAATAAACTTTTATTGTCATTTCACCAGATTCTCTACCTCTTTCCTGTACTCTGCTTCATCATTGTTTGCGATCTGACCCACTACGGTGGTGTCATCAGCAAACTTGAAAATCACATTCAATGTTGAACAGCAGTCACGTGCCAGTATTAGTCTTATCAGTCCATGGGAAGCTGAAAGAAATACACTCAATGAACTGAGCCTAAAATGTGACCATTTGTAACTTATAATAAAGAGAAGACATAACAATTCACCCCTCTCTTACTTGCCCCCACCCTCACAGGTTGTCTGCTGCAATCTCCTGCAACGTGTTTGTGCTCTAGCTTATCAGGCAGACTGTGATGCAACTAGTATTGAAATTATGACTGGATGATGGCAAAAAAGGCAAAGGAACACATAAATGACCTGTAACATTAATCTGTTTAACAGCCGTCTGTCGAATTGCAGCTGATGAGGCACACAATTTGTTTTCAGATGCTAGAACAGCATGAGGCCATCATTAGTGTAATTTCTGTTGGCTCTAAGCTTCAAATGACTTTTGGGCCTGAATTTCACAAGATGTTTGGACACCACAGCTTCCAAAATGTATAATGAATAGAAGGCATCACTGCCATTTTTGCACTTTCATTTGGCAATTCCAGTTTTGCCTTTAAAACAAGTTCAAGCTTATAATATTTTGAAATGTGGAGTCAATGTCCTGATCTCTCTCGGATTAATATAACGAATCACTCATTTTTTTGAATCCATATTAAGATTGCAACAGCTTCAAGTTAAATAGTTTCCTTATTGTAACAGAACATGATTTCCCTTCATCACATTACAATGTGAGGTAGGCAATGTTTAACTCCTGATTGGGGCAGGGGACTTGCTGTAGGGGAGTGGTTAGAGTCATGGTAGTATCATCTTAAATGTTTCAAAAAACAAAACAAAGACCTTTAAGCAATTCCACTATATTGTGCAATCGATTATAAAATATCATTTTACGAAATGAACAGTTTTGATACATCCCATGTAAGTATGTTGCAAATCACTGCTTTGACCTCATATAAAGATAGCAGATTTTTTTTTGTTTACACTTTGGAGTTCTATGTAAGCCTTTTATAATTCTGTCAAATATAAGCAGGAATTTTATTCAGTTAAAATTAATACACTTAAACCTTATTTTCCTTCTGTACTTGATTCCATTTACACAAAATACTTAAGGCATTGGGGATGTTATTTCTGAGTCACTGTGTCACCTATTCAGTAACTCAAATTGTGGGAAGATTCTTGGGCTTCCAGCTTCAAGAATTGAGAACTGGAGGAATTATTCCCTGAGGAATTAAAAGTCTGTATGTTGTACAAAAGCTGTAAGTGATTAACTCGATTAACTTAATTTTTTTTGAGGAAGTTAGCCAGAATAGTCTTGAGAATAATGGATAATGTTTGGTTGATCTCAAAGTTTGAATTTTTGGAATGTTTTTAAGCTCTTCATGGAAGATTAGAAAAGATCAAAGGAATTAGATTATTAGACAGATGGATAATAGGCTGAACTCTCATAGACAAATAGTCACTAATATGAGAATGGATATGAATGGGGCCTAGCCACCAGTAGAGTTTTGGCTGGCTCTGTATTTGATCATTCATAATTTTTGTTGATGATTTATTTAAGCACATTCAAAGAACCATCAATAAATTCACAGATGGCACAGAATTACTAAATCTTAAATTGATTTACATAAATGAAAGAAGTAGACCTGTGAGTGGCAGATGTCCTTCAAAGTGGGGAAGTGCAGTGCAATAAATATAGGCTTATACTCTCCGGAAGATATGTGATAAAGAAAGAGACCAATGAATAGTAGTAGATAAGGCCATTGAAGTACATGATTGTTCTTAGATGGCTGCATAGAAGAGGAATAGCACTGCTTGGATCATCTGGGTAAAAAATAAAGAATATAATATTTAGCCTGTATAACTAAATCTTAGAATGGCTGCACACTTTAACTTTATTGTTTCTGTGCATGGTGAAGAATATTCAGTTTCTGGTGAAGGTGCAGAAGAGGTTGTGCAAAATGATACCAGAAATACTAGAATGAGCCTTGGGGCTCTTGGTTATCAAGATAAGCTCCAAGACTGTCCCAATGTTAATGGGGTGGGTTCAGAGAAGCACAGTAGCATGAAGAAAACTGACAATGTCAGACATGTGAATCTCATAACAAATAAACCTACAGATACTTGCCTGACAGCCAAATTGGCAGTCTGTCTGCCTGATGAACAAGAGCACAAACAAGTTGCAAGAGATTGCAGCAGGCAACCTATAAGGCTGGGGGGCAGGAAAGAGAGGTGCATCGTTATGTCTTCTCTTTATAATAAATTACAAATGGTCACACTTTAAGCTCAGTTTCATTGAGTGCTTTTCTTTCAGTTTCCTATGGACTGATAGACTAATACCGGCACATTACTACTGTTCAACATTGAATGTGACACCCCTGGATATATATTCACATAAAAATAGTTAGTTCCTAGCTCTTTACGGATAATTTTTAAAATTCATTTGTGGGACATGGGCATTGCTGGCTGACCAGCATTTATTTCCCATTTCTAGTTGTCCTTGAGAAAGTGGTGGTGAGCTGCTGCCTTGAAACGTGCTGCAGGTTGACCCACAAGGCCATCAGGGAGGGAATTTCAGGATTTTGATCCAGAGATTGCAAAGGAATGGCAATATATTTCATCGTCAAGATGGTGAGTGGCTTGGGGGGGAACTTGCAAGTGGTGCTGTTCCCATGTATCTGCTACTCTTGTCCTTCTAGATGGAAGTTGTCATGGGTCTAGAAAGTACTGTCTAAGGATCTTTGTTGAATTTCTGTGCATCTTGCAGATAGTACACAATGCTGCTACTGAGCATTGGTGATGGAGGGAGTGGATGTTTGTGGATGTAGTGCCAATCAAACGAGCTGCTTTGTCCTGGATGGTGTCAAGCTTCTTGAGTGTTGGAGCTGCATCCATCCAGGCAAGTGGGAAGTGTTCCATCACACTCCTGACTTCCGCCTTGTGGATGGTGGACAGGCTTCGGGGAGTCAGGAGGTGAGTTATTTGCCACAGTATTCCTAGCCTCTGATCTGCTCTTGAAGCCATTGTGTTTATGTGAGTCCAGTTGAGTTTTTGGTTAATGTAAACCCCAAGGATGTTGACAGTGAGGGATTCAGTGATGGTAACACCATTGAATGTCAGGGTAACATTTTTAAAAAATTAAGCCTTTATATCAGTATAACTTTTACACTCATTAGCATTTTTTCAAAATTGAAGAAAATTAACAATTGACTTCTATAATTTTTTGTTTTATGGGCATCGCTGGCTGGCCAGCATTTATTGCCCATCCCTAGGTGCCCTTGCGAAGGTGGTGGTGAGCCACCTTCTTGAATTGCTGTGGATTGACTCACAATGCGTTAAGAAGGGAATTCCAGGATTTTGACCCATCGACTGCGAAGGAACTGCGATATATTTCCAAGTCAGGACGTTGAGCAGCTTGGAGCGGAACTTGCAGGTGGTGGTGTTCCCATCTATCTCCTAGAAGGATATGTGAATATCTAGAAGATTGTGGGTTTGGAAGGTGCTGTCTAAGGATCTTTGGTGAATTGCTGCGGTGCATCTTGTAGACAGTACACACTGCTGCTACTGAGCTTTGGTGGTGGAGGGAGTGGATGCTTGTAGATGTTGTGCTAATCAAGTGGGCTGCTTTATCCTGGTTGGTGTCAAGCTGCTTGTGGTGATGGAACTGCACCCATCCAGGCAAGTGGCGAGTATCTCATCACACGCCTGACCTGTGCCTTGTCAATGGTGGATTGGCTTTGGGGAGTCAGGAGGTGAGTTACTGCAGTATTTCTCGCCTCTGAACTGCTCTTGTAGCCACTTTGTTTATATGGCGAGTCCAGTTGAGTTTCTGGTCAATGGTAACCCCAAGGATGTTGACAGTGGGAGGATTCAGTGATGGTAACACCATTGAATGACAAGGCGCGGTGCTTACTGTCTCTCTTATTGATGATGGTCATTGCCTGGCATTTGTGTGGCGCGAAGGTTACTTGCCGCTTGTCAGCCCACACCTGGATATTGTCCAGATCTTGTTGCATTTGAACACCAGACTGCTTCGGTATCTGAGGAGTCACAAATGATTGTGTGATCATTGGCGAAGATCCCCACTCTCCTGGGGAAGGAGCAGTGCTCCGAAAGCTCGTGATTCCAGATAAACCTGTTGAACTTTAACCTAATGTTGTGAGACTTCTTACTATGCCTGTTTAAGTCCAATGCCGGCACCTCCACCTCATTATAATTTGCCTGCAGAGCTGTTGAATAGAACAATTTCATGTCAGCCTTGAGAGGTGCTGATTGAGTTGACAATAAGGCAAGGTTTGGATCTTCCTTTATTTCTCAGCATTTCATGAGGGTCCTCTTGTCCTTCTGGATGTGCCTTTCTGTGAACCCGTGCTCCCTTGGGTAACACAGTGATGCATGGATGATGTTGAATCTGTGCTGTTCAGCAAGTTTCTTAATTATCTCGAGGTAAATTGCATTCCATTGTCACGTATTATTCTTTAAAGAATCCCTTCCTCAACAAACAGAACTCATACTGCTGAGATGATTGTTGTAGCTCTCAAATCTTCCATCTTTGGAATAAAAGGGAATCTTGTGTATTAATCTCCAACTACGTTATTCCATTCTTATTTGTGTGTGAGTATATCAGCCCCAACTGTATGCTATAGTCTGGATGGTACTTTAGTAGATATCCTGGCTCTGCTATGTATTTCTATTCTTCTGGCATATGTTGCAAGTAGACACCATTCTTTCAGTATGTTTGTCGATGTCTATCCAGCACAGAACCTATTTGGTTCTGAACTTACACTTCTCCATTCTTGTGTAACCTTCACCTAATTTTTTGGATAGTTCTGCCTGTTTCATTTTGAGTATTGTTATTCTGAATCTGCCTGGCAGAACACCATCTTCGACTGAGGTGTTATCACTGATAGACCAGTACTACCATATTGCTGGCTATGCTTTCTGTACCTTATCAAATCATCCTTGGATCACTTGAACATTGGTAACTCTTTATTTTGCTGGTCTAATCTCTAATTTGACTCAGTTTTGATGGTGTTACATTCTCGAGGTGCTGGATTTTTTTATCTAGATCTTATATATGGTTCTCCTGTGACAATAATCAAAAGAGGGTATCTGCTATAATTTCTCTTTCTGGCTTGTATTTCGGAGTGAAACTCTGAAGCCTCAGGATTAATCTGTCCATTTTGCTGGTGCTATACATGGATTTCTTTCATAGATCTGCCCAATTGAACAATGATCACTCTCCATTATAAACTTTTTTGCATTGAAATATATATGGAATTCCTTACATCAGGGAGGTTTAAACTGATTCGGGGGGGGGGAGGGATCCTGAGTAGTGGGGCTGAAAGTGAGGGATGCATGGATGGGGACTGCAATGCACGGCATTGCAGAGGTGGGGTGGAGCAGGGTTTGAAATGTGTATACTTCAATGCCAGGAGTATTCGCAATAAAGTGGGTGAACTTGCAGCGTGGATCAGTACCTGGGACTTCGATGTTGTGGCTATTTCAGAGACATGGATAGAGCAGGGGCAGGAATGGATGCTGCAGGTCCCGGGGTTCAAATGTTTTAGTCGAAGTAGGGAAGGAGGTAGAAGAGGGGGAGGGGTAGCATTATTGGTCAGAGATTGTATCACAGTGTCAGAGAGGAGGTTTGATGAGGACTTATCTGTTGAGGTAGTATGGGCGGAGATTAGAAATAGGAGAGGAGAGGTCACCCTGTTGGGAGTCTTTTATAGACCTCCTAAAAGTTCTAGAGAGGTTGAGGAAAGGATTGCGGAGTCAATCCTGCTTAGGAGTGAAAGTAATAGGGCAATTGTTATGGGGGATTTTAACTTGACTAATATTGACTGGAATTGTTATAGCTCTAGCTCGTTAGAGGGGTCAGTTTTTGTTCAAAGCGTGCAGGAAGGTTTTTTGACTCAGTATGTAGACAGGCCAACTAGAGGTGAGGCTATATTGGATCTGGTGCTGGGAAATGAGCCAGACCAGGTGCTAGACTTGGAAGTTGGTGTGCATTTTGGTGATAGTGACCACAATTCGGTTACGTTCACCTTAGTGATGGAAAGGGATAGGCATGAACCTTGGGCCAGTGGTTTTAGCTGGGGGAAGGGTAATTATGAGGCTATTAGGAGAGAATTAGGAAACATAGGTTGGACTAGGAGATTACAGGGACTGGGAACGTCCGACATGTGGAGTTTTTTCAAGGAGCAGCTACTGCGAGTCTGTGATAGGTATGTCCCTGTCAGGCAAGGAGGAATTGGTAGGGCTAGGGAACCGTGGTGCACCAAAAAAGTTTCTTTGTTGGTTAAAAAGAAAAAGGAGGCTTATGTTCGGATGAGACGTGAGCACTCGGGTAGTGCACTAGAAAGCTTTAGATTGGCTAAGAGGGAGTTGAAGAGCGAGCTTAGAAGGGCTAAAAGGGGACATGAGAAGACTTTGGCGGATAGGGTTAAAGAGAATCCTAAGGCGTTCTATAGGTATGTCAAGAACAGAAGGTTGGTTAGGGCAAGTTTAGGGCCAGTTATAGATGGCAGAGGGAAGTTATGTGTGGAACCGGAGGAGATTGGTGAAGCATTGAACCAATATTTCTCTTCGGTGTTCACGCAAGGGGACATGAATATAGCTGAGGAGGACACTGGGTTGCAAGGGAGTAGAATAGACAGTATTACAGTTGATAAGGAGGATGTGCAGGATATTCTGGAGGGTCTGAAAATAGATAAATCCCCTGGTCCGGATGGGATTTATCCAAGGATTCTCTGGGAGGCAAGAGAAGTGATTGCAGAGCCTCTGGCTCTGATCTTCAGGTCGTCGTTGGCCTCTGGTATAGTACCAGAAGATTGGAGGTTAGCGAATGTTGTCCCATTGTTTAAGAAGGGGAACAGAGACTTCCCCGGGAATTATAGACCGGTGAGTCTCACTTCTGTTGTCGGCAAGATGTTGGAAAAAATTATAAGGGATAGGATTTATAGTTATTTGGAGAGTAATGAATTGATAGGTGATAGTCAGCATGGTTTTGTGGCAGGTAGGTCGTGCCTTACTAACCTTATTGAGTTTTTTGAGAAAGTGACCAAGGAGGTGGATGGGGGCAAGGCAGTGGACGTGGTATATATGGATTTTAGTAAGGCGTCTGATAAGGTTCACCATGGTAGGCTTCTGCAGAAAATGCAGATGTATGGGATTGGGGGTGATCTAGGAAATTGGATCAGGAATTGGCTAGCGGATAGGAAACAGAGGGTGGTGGTTGATAGTAAATATTCATCATGGAGTGCGGTTACAAGTGGTGTACCTCAGGGATCTGTTTTGGGGCCACTGCTGTTTGTAATATTTATTAATGATCTGGATGAGGGTATAGTTGGGTGGATTAGCAAATTTGCTGATGACACCAAAGTCGGTGGTGTGGTAGACAGTGAGGAAGGGTGTCGTAGTTTGCAGGAAGACTTAGACAGGTTGCAAAGTTGGGCCGAGAGGTGGCGGATGGAGTTTAATGCGGAGAAGTGTGAGGTAATTCACTTTGGTAGGAATAACAGATGTGTTGAGTATAGGGCTAACGGGAGGACTTTGAATAGTGTGGAGGAGCAGAGGGATCTAGGTGTATGTGTGCATAGATCCCTGAAAGTTGGGAATCAAGTAGATAAGGTTGTTAAGAAGGCATATGGTGTCTTGGCGTTTATTGGTAGGGGGATTGAATTTAGGAGTCGTAGCGTTATGTTGCAACTGTACACAACTCTGGTGCGGCCGCACTTGGAGTACTGTGTGCAGTTCTGGTCCCCACATTACAGGAAGGATGTGGAGGCTTTGGAGAGGGTGCAGAGGAGGTTTACCAGGATGTTGCCTGGTATGGAGGGGAGATCCTATGAGGAGAGGCTGAGGGATTTGGGATTGTTTTCGCTGGAAAGGCGGCGGCTAAGAGGGGATCTTATTGAAACATATAAGATGATTAGAGGTTTAGATATGGTGGATAGTGATAGCCTTTTTCCTCTGATGGAGAAATCCAGCACGAGGGGGCATGGCTTTAAATTGAGGGGGGGTAGTTATAGAACCGATGTCAGGGGTAGGTTCTTTACCCAGAGGGTGGTGAGGGATTGGAATGCCCTGCCAGCATCAGTAGTAAATGCGCCTAGTTTGGGGGCGTTTAAGAGATCCGTAGATAGGTTCATGGACGAAAAGAAATTGGTTTAGGTTGGAGGGTCACAGTTTTTTTTTTTAACTGGTCGGTGCAACATCGTGGGCCGAAGGGCCTGTTCTGCGCTGTAATGTTCTATGTTCTATGTTCTATGTTCAATGCTTGGTTGCCAGAAGATCAGTTTTGGGATATCTGGGGCAGAATTCTCCCAGAAAAATTTGAAGTGTTGAATTCGTGTGAAAACTGGAGTAATTCAGTGGGAATTCAGAGAAGAATCTCCCACACTCTGTGCACTGCAGAGGCCACCAGTGTGAATATCATTACATTTTCCAGAGGTGTGGCCTATTCTTGCTGGAGAGGCTGAAATCGGCGTGCTGAGTGGGCGACTGCACATGCGCTGATCTGTCAGTGCCGAGATCAGCGCATGTGCAGTGGCCCCTCACCAATTGCCAGCCAGCTCGATTGCTAGCAGCCCCGCTACCCCCGCACAGCTAGTTCACTGCCCCCCATCCCACCCCGATCTCCAGCCTCCCCAACAGTAAGCCCCCTCCGACAGTAATCAACCCCCCTCCCCACCCCGCAGTCCCGAACCTCCCACCCGCAGTGCCCCAACCCCCCCCCCCCTGCCCAGGAGGCTGACCCCCCAAACCCGGGCATTGGCACTTTGCCCCTTAGGCAGGGCTGGGGGCATAGGCTGGCACTGCTGGCATACCCATGCTCAGGGGGCACCACCTGCCCACGGTCCAACCACTTGGGGGGCCCCGATTGACCCCCTTCACTCCAGCGGGGTCAGGCCGCTCGTTCCCTGAAAGTGGGGAGCTGGTTTAATCCCCACTGGAGTGAAACACTCTGGCAGGGTGGGAAAGGCTAGTGGGCTCGAAGACTTCAGTCCAAGGCCCGTGCCACGTGCCAGTCAGTAGAAATGACAGGATATATCAGATAAATATGTGGCTGAAGAGACGGTGTCAGGGGCAGGGTTTCAGATTCCTGGGGCATTGGGACCCGTTCTGGGGGAGGTGGGACCTGTACAAATTGGACAGGTTACACCTGGGCAGGACTGGGACTGATGCCCTAGGGCAGTGGTTCCCAAACTTTTTTCACTGGGCCGCACTTTCAGAATAAAAATTTGCTCGCGCCATACCGAATTTTTTATTGATAAGAAATACATTCAAAAACAAGAAAAAACAATTCCTAGCAGTGTTTGATTCATAACACAGAACACAACTACTTTATAATATGATCATGGGACATCCAGAAAGTATAAAACAATGCAGCTACATAAAAACATGATTCATTCCCAAAATATACTTATAGACGAGCCTCTTACATATGTAACCTTAAGTAAGTATACAAACTCAATGAGAGGTGTGAGCTTGTTTTTTGTCGGGTAATCTCATTTATATTATGTCTAATTTGAGACAAACAAACTCTCATCTCCTCATCAACACAAAGAAGCCTTTCTGTTTTCTGGTCTTTGATATTTGTCAGAGCTGAAAATCCCTGTTCACAACAATATGTCGTGGAGAACTGTAGAAGAATAGCTAATGCTCTTGAAGAGATGCGTGGATACTGTTTCTGGTTGTATATCCAAAAAGAGTCCAGTGGCATATTCCCGTGTTTCATTTTCAAGGTGCGATCACTCGAAATGCAGGCCATTTCCTCCTCGTCATCCAATGTCAGACCTGAACAGCTGGAATTCGCAAAGGGTCTCTAACCCAGTCGAATTTTTCTGTAGACAACGATGGGAAGTAATGATCAATCTTTTCTACCAGTGTTGCAAGATGTTCCTGTATGAGGCCGTACAATTCATTGCTCGTTTTAAAACTTTTTACCAGTGGGAACGTTTCGAGGTTATGTTGCATCGCACTTCCGAGCCAGAGCTGAAGCTTTTTTTTGAATGCAGTTAGTTTGTCTGTAGTTGTGAGGATATTGTCATCGCGGCCTTTCATACTGGCATTGAGCACATTCAACCGGGAAAAGATATCGGCCAAATATGCCAGCTCATTGTCATCCAGTTGGTGGTACAATGGGTTCCCTTCTTGTTCCCAAAATTCTCTTAATTAGTTCTTCAGTTCCATCACACGATTTAAAACTTTTCTGCGGGACATCCAGCGAACTTCCGAGTGCAGAAGTAGGCATTGATGTTTTGATTCCATGTCTTTGCAGAGTTGAGCAAATAACCGCGCGCTTAGTGGTTTTGCTTTGAAGTTCACAATGCGCACAGTCTGATCTAGAACCAACTTCAATCAGCTACAAGGGTCTTGGTGATTAATGCCTCTCTGTGTAAAAAAAAAACAGTGAGTTGATATTACATCTGGATTTTTCTGTTTGATGAGTGCCGCCAAGCCTCTCACATTCCCTATCATACATGGTGTTCCATCCGTACAACTTCCAATACAAGAATCCCATGAAATCTCAACTTTTTCCAAATACTCAGACAAGGTTTGGAAAATATCTTGTCCTTTGGTATGTTTTTCAAGTTCCTTGCAAAATAGAAACTGTGAGATTATTTCATCATTGTGAATGAATCTGATATAGGCAAACAACTGGGCTTTTGCACTAATGTCGGTCGATTCATCAACTTGAATGGCAAATTTAGAATTCTTCATACTTTTGGAAACACGCTTCTCAATATTAGCTGACATATCAACTATTCTTCTGCGAATTGTATTATCAGATAAAGGAATTTCCATAACTTCTCACTCAGCATCATCACCAAACAAAGTTTTCACAGGCAGGCTGAATCAATTTTTCAGCTATTATATGTGGTTTTGTCTGTTGAGCAATCAAATCAACCACTTGGTAAGATACAATCTGCATCTTATCTGAGACTGTCATTCTTTTTTCGAAATATGGTCGTTGGCATTTCTGCTGCTCCAAAAGCCTTTCAAAATATTGAACATCCTTGTTTGCCAGATTTCCATGTTTTGACAACACATGTATTTTCATCTTGCTTGGGACCATATTGGAATGGGAAAGCTTCTCACCACAGATCAAACACATAGGCCGAGGTATGTTTTCATCTCCAGTCCATGTGAAACCGAGACTCAGATAGCTATCCATATATTGTCGACAAACTTTATTTTTTGGAGGTTTGGTTGGGCCTGCTACTGGTGTAGAATTAAACGACTTCTTCAACACGGCGATTCTGGTTCACAACATGGACTCGGATCGTCCTCAGCATCACTTGGTGCTCTTGCTCTCACTTTGGAAAAATATCTATCCATGTTTAAATGTTTCTTTGTCCTTGAATCTTCCTGCCACACTTGCCATCCTCTCTCGCCGCACCAGTGTGGCGTGCCGCACCCTTTGGGAACCACTGCCCTAGGGGGGGTGTTTGCTAGAGCGGATGAGGAAGATTTCAACTAATATGCCGGGGGATGAGAACCTAATGTAAGGAGTCTGAGAAGAGGGAGCAAAGACAAAATGTGGGGAGAAGGTTTCAACTGCATCAAAAGTCAGGAAAAAAGTTAAAAGGAAGGAGAACTCAGGAGATGCTATGAATAGAAGTGTTAGAATTCAAAAAGAAGGTACAAAAACTAGCATAAGGGCACTTTATCTGAACACTCGTAGCATTTGAAACGAGGCAAATGAGTTGACGGCACAAATCATTGCGAACAAATGTGATTTGGTGGCCATTACAGAGACATGGTTGCAGGATGGCCATGACTGGGAGTTAAATATCCAGGGGTATCAGACTGTTTGGAGGGACTTATAGGAAGGTAAGGGAGGTGCTGTAGCTCTGATATTTAAGGATGACATCAGGGTGGTAGTGAGAGATGATATAGGTTCTGTGGAAAAAAAGGTTGAATCCATTTGGGTGGAAATTAGAAATAGAAAGGAGAAAAAGTCACTGATAGGTGTCATCTATAGGCCACCAAATAATATCGCGGTGGGGCAAGAAATAACTGATGCATGTAAAAATGGTCCAGCAATTATCATGGGGGATTTTAATCTACATATCAATTGCTCAAACCAGGTAGGTCAAGGCAGCCTTGAGGAGAAGTTCATAGAATGGATCCGCAATAGCTTCCTTGAACAGTATGTAATGGAACCTATGAGGAGGCAAGCTATCCTAGATCTGGTCCTGTGTAATGAGACAGGAATAATCACTGATCTTACAGTTAGGGGTCTTCTTGGAAGAAGCGATCATAGTATGGTTGAATTTAAAATAAGATGGAACGTGAGAAGGTAAAATCCAATACCAGTGTCTTGTGCTTAAACAAAGGAGACTACAAAGGGATGAGGGAAGCGTTTGCTAAGGAAGACTGGGAACAAAACCTTTATGGTGGGACAATTGCGGAACAGTGCAGGACTTTCAAAGCGATCTTTCACAGTGCTCAGCAAAAATATATACCAGTGATAAGGAAGGACTGTAGAAAAAGAGATAATCAGCCATGGATATCTAAGGAAATAAAGGAAGGTATCAAATTGAAAGAAAATGCATACAAAGTGGCAAAGAGTAGTGGGAAACTAAAGGATTGGGAAATCTTTAAAGGCCAACAGAAAGCCACAAAACAAGCTATAAAGAAAAGTAAGATGGATTATGAGAATAAACTAGCTCAATATAAAAACAGATAGCAAAAGTTTCTACAAATATATAAAACGAAAGAGTGGCTAAAGTAAGTATTGGTCCTTTAGAGGATGAGAAGGGGGATTTAATAATTGGAAATGAGAAAATGGCTGAGGCATTGAACAGGTATTTTGTGTCACAGTGGAAGACACAAATAACATGCCAAAAATTGATGACAGGAAGGCTATGGCAGTTGAGGACTTAGAAACTATTATCATGAAAGAGGTGGTGTTGGGCAAACTAATGGGGCTAAAGATAGACAAGTCTCCTGGCCCTGATGGAATGCATCCCAGGGTACTAAAAGAGATGGTGGGGGAAATAGCAAATACACTAGTGGTAATTTACCAAAATTCGCTGGACTCTGGGGTGGTTCCCGCAGATTGGAAAACAGCAAATGTGACGCCACTGTTTAAAAAAGGAGGTAGACAGAAGATGGGTAATTATAGGCTGGTTAGCTTAACTTCTGTAGTCGGGAAAATGCTTGAATCTATCATCAAGGAAGAAATAGCGAGACATCTGAATATAAATTGTCCCATTGGTAAGCTGCAGCATGGGTTCATGAAGGGCAGGTCATGTTTGACTAATTTGGTGGAATTCTTTGAGAACATTGCATGTGCAGTGGACAGTGGGGAACCTGTGGATGTGGTGTTTCTGGATTTCCAGAAGGCATTTGACAAGGTGCCACACCAAAGACTGCTACATAAGATAAAGGTGCACGGTGTTACGGGTAATATATTAGCATGGGTCGAGGATTGGTTAACTAAGAGAGCAAAGAGTGGGGGTAAATGGGTGTTTTTCTGGTTGGCGATCAGTGACTAGTGGTGTGCCGCGGATCAATGTTGGGATCGCAATTGTTTACGATTTACATAGATGATTTGGAGTTGGGGACCAAGTGTAGTGTGTCAAAATTCGCTGATGACACTAAGATGAGCGGCAGAGCAAAGTGTGCAGAGGACGCTGAAAGTCTGCAAAGGGATATAGATAGTCTAAGTGAGTGGGCAAGGGTCTGGCAGATGGAGTACAATGTTGGTAAATGTGACGTCATTCATTTTGGTTGGAATGACAGCAAAATGGACTATTATTTAAATGGTAAAAAATTGCAGCATGCTGCTGTGCAGAGGGACCTGGGTGTCCTTGTGCAGGAATCTCAAGGAGTTGGTTTGCAGGTGCAGCAGGTAATTAAGAAGGTAAATGGAATTTTGTCCTTTATTGCAAGAGGGATGAAGTTTAAAAAGAGCAAGATTATGTTGCAGCTGTATAAGGTGCTGATGAGGCTGGTGTACTGTGTACAGTTTTGGTCTCTTTACTTGAGAAAGGATATACTGGCACTGGAGGGGGTGCTGAGGAGATTCACTAGGTTGATTCCGGAGTTGAGAGGGTTGGCTTATGAGGAGAGACTGAGTAGACTGGGGCTATACTCATTGGATTTCAGAAGAATGAGGGGAGATCTTATAGAAACATTAAAAAATTATGAAGGGAATAGATAAGATAGAAGCAGGGAAGTTGTTTCCACTGGCAGGTGAAACTAGGACGAGGGGGGGCAGGGCCTCAAAATAAGGTGGAGCAGATTTAGGACTGAGCTGAGGAGGAATTTCTTCACACAAAGGGTTGTGAATCTGTGGAATTCCCTGCCCAGTGAAGCAGTTGAGGCTAACTTATTGAATGATTTTAAGGCAAGGATAGATAAATTTTTGAACAGTAAAGGAATTAAGGGTTATGGTGAGTGGGCGGGTAAGTGGAGCTGAGTCCACGAAAAGATCAGCCAAGATCTTATTGAATGGCGGAGCAGGCTCGAGGGACCAGATGACCACCTCCTGCTCCTAGTTCTTATATTATATAATTTAAATAAAATTAATGTAAATTACGATTTTAATAATCTTGCGTCTCCCTGACGATTTTCTGGCACAGAGCAGATGCCACCGGAAATCAGGTGCTGAGAAACATGCACGCTCGTGCAAACCCCGCCAATCAGCCACAGTGAGATTCTCCCGGCCTGCTGCGCTAAAATATTAGTGACCCTCTCTGCCACTCCCCCTGCCCCGCCAGAAGTATTTCACTCCAGCGGGGTTACAGTAGCTCCCCACGACTGGGGAGCTGGAAGCCCGGCCTTGCCCTCCCTTCACTCCAGCAATCGGGGTCCCTCAGAGGGTCGGGCGGTGGGGGGTGCCCCCCTGGATGTTGGTACCTTGGCAGTGCCAAACTGGGCCATCTGGCACTGCCCAAGGGGCAAAGTGCCAATGTCCAAGGGGCACCATGGCACAGCACATTGGACATAGCGCAGTGCCATGGGAGCAGGGCCTGATGGGCTTGGAAACTCTGATGGCATCGGTGGGGGTTCATGTTGCCACTCTGCATACAGATCGCGAGCAGAGGGAGTTCAGCGTTTGGAGCTAGCCATCGGAGTTGGGGGGGGAGATCGGGGCTGGGAGGTTGAGGTTGGCTCTTGGCATGCTTGGGTAGCTAGCGATCGGGCCATGGGGGGGAGGGGGCGGGTGGCAGAGCACTGGCATTGCAGTGATTGCGGAGCTGGCCAACAATTGGGGGGCCACTGCGCATGCGCCGATCTCAGTACTGACAGATCGGCACATGCGAAGTGGCCCTCTCAATGCTATGCTGTTGGCCTATCCAGTGGGAATAGGCCCTGCCCACTGATTTCCAACGTGATTTACACTACTGCATTTAGCAGTGCAGAGTGTGGGAGATTCTTCCCTGAACTCCCACTGATTTACTTCAGTTTTCACGCGAATGCAACACTTCAAATTTTTTGGGAGGATCGCCCCTCAGATGTTGAAATTTATATTGGTAGATCTGATGTTTTGACTTTGGCTGGAGATATGTGCTAAATTTTTCAAAAGGTTTTGTTTGGATTCTGCTGTTAGTTTCACTTAGCTCCCAACTGTTAAACCAATTTAACACTTTTTTTCTCTTGCCTACAAAAGGATGGAGTTGTACATTTCCTCTTCCCTAGTGCCTATTAGAAAGCTACAAAATATTTCAACCCGTCTTTGTTTAAAGTTCTGAAATGACACTTTAATACCATCAGCCCCCCAGATCATCATGGGCTAGAACTGTGTCTTTATTGCTGCTGCTGCCCTTTCATTTTCACACAATTCGCTCAGTTTTTCTCTCTCTATGGGGAACATTGATAGAGATGGAGGGTCAGGTGATGTGTTGTTCATGCATGACGTGGGAGCTGGTGGACCCCGTTGTGGTTCCCAGTGAGCATGTCTTTAGTAAGTGTTGGTTGCTTGAGGAACTCTGGCTCAGAGTGGATGAGCTGGATTCTGAGCTTCGGATGCTGCGACACATCAGGGAGGGGGAGAGATACCTGGACGCTGTGTTCCAGGAGGCAGTCACACTCTTTAGAATAAATACCTTGAATTTGGCCAGGGACAGGAGGGTGTGGCTGCGAGTGAGGCAGGTAGAGGGATCCAGGAGGTAGGGTTGCAGGAGCCTCAGTTCCTGAATTTGTACAACAGGTTTGAGATTCTTGCTCCCTGTGTGGACGGGAACGGGTACATAGAACATAGAACATAGAACATTACAGCGCAGAACAGGCCCTTCGGCCCACGATGTTGCACCGACCAGTTTAAAAAAAAACAAAACTGTGACCCTCCAACCTAAACCAATTTCTTTTCGTCCATGAACCTATCTACGGATCTCTTAAACGCCCCCAAACTAGGCGCATTTACTACTGATGCTGGCAGGGCATTCCAATCCCTCACCACCCTCTGGGTAAAGAACCTACCCCTGACATCGGTTCTATAACTACCCCCCCTCAATTTAAAGCCATGCCCCCTCGTGCTGGATTTCTCCATCAGAGGAAAAAGGCTATCACTATCCACCCTATCTAAACCTCTAATCATCTTATATGTTTCAATAAGATCCCCTCTTAGCCGCCGCCTTTCCAGCGAAAACAATCCCAAATCCCTCAGCCTCTCCTCATAGGATCTCCCCTCCATACCAGGCAACATCCTGGTAAACCTCCTCTGCACCCTCTCCAAAGCCTCCACATCCTTCCTGTAATGTGGGGACCAGAACTGCACACAGTACTCCAAGTGCGGCCGCACCAGAGTTGTGTACAGTTGCAACATAACGCTACGACTCCTAAATTCAATCCCCCTACCAATAAACGCCAAGACACCATATATCTTCTTAACAACCTTATCTACTTGATTCCCAACTTTCAGGGATCTATGCACACATACACCTAGATCCCTCTGCTCCTCCACACTATTCAAAGTCCTCCCGTTAGCCCTATACTCAACACATCTGTTATTCCTACCAAAGTGAATTACCTCACACTTCTCCGCATTAAACTCCATCCGCCACCTCTCGGCCCAACTTTGCAACCTGTCTAAGTCTTCCTGCAAACTACGACACCCTTCCTCACTGTCTACCACACCACCGACTTTGGTGTCATCAGCAAATTTGCTAATCCACCCAACTATACCCTCATCCAGATCATTAATAAATATTACAAACAGCAGTGGCCCCAAAACAGATCCCTGAGGTACACCACTTGTAACCGCACTCCATGATGAATATTTACTATCAACCACCACCCTCTGTTTCCTATCCGCTAGCCAATTCCTGATCCAATTTCCTAGATCACCCCCAATCCCATACATCTGCATTTTCTGCAGAAGCCTACCATGGTGAACCTTATCAAACGCCTTACTAAAATCCATATATACCACGTCCACTGCCTTGCCCCCATCCACCTCCTTGGTCACTTTCTCAAAAAACTCAATAAGGTTAGTAAGGCACGGGAGGATAAGCTAACTGATCATGGCACCATGGTACAGGGAGCCGTTCAGGTGGAGGAAGAACAAAGAAATGTAATCGTAATTGGGGATGGTACAGTTAGGGGCATTGACACTGTTCTTTGTGACCAGGATCGAGAATCCCGAAGGTTGTGTTGCCTGTCTGGTGCTCGGGTTCGGGATATCTCATCTGGGCTGCAGTGGAACCTGGAGTGGGAGGGTAAAGATCCAGTTGTCATGGTCCACCTAGGTACCAATGACAGGTAAAACAGGATTGGAGGTTCTGCTTGGGGAGTATGAACAGCTAGGAACTAAATTGAAAAGCAGAACCAATAAGTAACAATCTCTAGATTACTACCTGAGCCTCAAGCTAATTGGCACAGGATCAATAAGATTAAGGAGGTAAATGCATGGTTCAAAGATTGGTGTGGGAAGAATGGGTTTGAATTTATGGGACATTGGCATTAGTATTAGGGAAAAGGGGACCTGTTCTGATGGGACGGTCTTCATCTGAATCATGCTGGGACCAGAGTCCCGGTGAACCGTGTAACTAGGGCTGTAGATAGGGCTTTAAACTAAGTAATGGAGGGGTAGGGTTCAGTTGTATGGAGAATTAAAAAATCAAAGTTAAAGGAGAGGGTAGAAGTGCAGGTTAATGATGAGGACATTCAACTAGTTAAAGGAGCCGAGGGCTCAGGAGAAATTAGTAAAGTTTCCAGACCACGTAATAAAACAAAGTATAGAAGATGGCAGGAATCTAACCTCGGGCAGAGCAAAAAAAGGTGACAAGTATGAGAAGGGAGGTGGTCAATGCAGGATTGAGGGTGTTGTACCTAAATGCACGCAGTATACGGAACAAGGTAAATGAGCTTGTTGCGCACATTGAAATTGGCCGATACGATTTGTGGGCATCACAGAGACGTGGCTGCAAGGGGATTAGGGCAAGGATCTAAATATCCAAGGATATGTGTCCTATCGAAAGGACAGGCAGATGGGCAAAGGGGGTGGGGTTACATTGTTAGTAAGGAATGAAGTTAAATCGATAACAAAAAGCGATATAGGATCAGAAGGCATAGAATCTCTGTGGGTAGAGTTGAGGAATCGCAAAGGTAAAAAGACCCTGATGGGAGTTATGTACAGGCCCCCGAGCAGTATTCAGGATGTGGGGCAGAAAATAAATCGGGAGATGGAAAATTAATATAAAAAAAAGGAAATATTACAATTATCATGGGGGACTTCAATATGTAGGTGGACTGGGAAAATCAGGTCGGGAGTGGATCCCAAGGAAAGGAATTTGTGGAATGTCTAAGATTTTCTTTGGAGCAGCTTGTGATAGAGTCTACGAGGGAACAGACAATTCTGGATTTGGTGATGTGTAATGAGGCAGACTTGATTAGGGAACTTAAAGTGAAGGAACACTTGGGGAGTACTGACCGCAATATGATGCAATTTTTCCTGCAGTTTGAGAGGAAGAAGCTGGAATCAGATGTAACAGTATTACAATTAAATGAAGCTAACTACAAAGACATGAGGGAGGAGCTGCCCAGAGTCTGTCAGCGCTGTCCGCACTGATCTCCCCCCACCGCCGCAGTGCTCCCTCCCCCCCCCAGCGTTGTCCGCACAGGTCTCCACCCCACCCCCCCACTGCCCCAGCGCTGTCTGCACACCCCCCCCCCCCCCCCAGCGCTGTCCGCACGGGTACTCTCCCCAGCGTTGCCTGCACAGGTCGTCCGTCCCCCCGTCCCCCAGGTGCTGTCCGCACGGGTCCCCCACCTCCCCCCAGCGCTGCCTGCACGGGTCCACCCCCCCACCCCCAATGCTGCCTGCACGGGTTCCCCCCCGCCCCCCCCAAAACACTGCCCACACGGTTCCCCCCCCCGCCCCAAAGCACTGCCTGCACGGGTCCCCCCCCCCCCAGCGCCAGAGTTGCTCACCTGAAGAAGAAGCGACACTCCGAAAGCTTGTGCCAACAAATACACCTGTTGGACCTTAACCTGGTGTTGTGAGACTTCTTACTGTGCTTACCCCAGTCCAACGCCAGCATCTCCACATCAGCGTTGATTGAACAGGGAGCCTAGCAGAGAAGACAGTGGCGTTTTTGGGGGTTATTCAGGAGGCACAACAGAAATTCATCCCAAGGAGGAGGAAACATGCTGAGGGGAGGACGATGCATCCATGGCTGACGGGGGAAGTCAAGGACAACATAAAAGCAAAAGAAAAAGCATACAAAGTGGTGAGGATTAGTGGGAAGCCTTTAAAATTGAGCAGAGGATGATTGGAAAGCAATAAGAGGGGGGGGGGGAGATGAAATATGAGTGTAAGCTAGCTAGTAATATAAAAGAAGATGGGAAGAGTTTTTTTCAATATATTAAAGGTAAGAGAGGCAAAAATAACCATTGGACCACTGGAAAATGAGGCTGGAGAAGTAATAATAGGGGGGAAACATGGCTGAGGAACTGAATAGTTACTTTGCATCAGTCTTCATGATGGAAGATACCAGTTGGATGCCAAAGTTCCAGCAGAATCGGGGGGGGCACAAGTGAGTGTAGTGACCATCACTACGGAGAAGGTTCTGGGGAAACTGAAAGGTCTGAAGGTGGATAAGTCATCTGGACCGGATGGACTACACCCCAGGGTTCTAAAAGAGATAGATGAGGAAATTGTGGAGGCATTGGTGATGATCTTTCCGGAATCACTGGAGGCAGGGAGGGTCCCAGAGGACTGGAAAGTAGCTAATGTAACACCGCTGTTTAAGAAGGGAGGGAGTCAGCAGATGGGAAATTATAGGCCGGTTAGTCTGTCCATTATTAAAATGAGATCGCAGTATATTTGGAAGTGCAGGATAAAATAGGACTGAGTCTGCACAGCTTTGTCAAGTGGAGGTCATGCCTGACAAATCTGTTCGAGTTCTTTGAGGTGGTAACAAGGAAGTTAGATAGAGGAGAACCAGTGACGTGATTTATTTAGATTTCCAGAAGGCTTTTGACAAGGTGCCGCATAAGAGACTGTTAAATAAGTTAAGAGCCCATGGTGTTAAGGATAAGATCCTGGCATGCATTGAGGATTGGCTGACTGGCAGAAGACAGAGTGGGGATAAAGGGTTTTTTCAGGATGGCAGCCGGTGACTAGTGGTATGCCTCAGGGGTCGGAGCTGGGACCACAACTTTTCATAGTATACATTAATGATTTGGAAGAAGGAACTAAAAGCACTGTTGCGAAGTTTGCAGCTTATACAAAGATATGTAGAGGGCCAGATAGTATTGAGGAAGCAGGGGAGCTGCAGAAGGACTTGGACAGGCTAGGAGAGTGGGCAAAGAAGTGACAGATGGAATACAATGTGGAAAAGTGTGAGGTTGGAGGAATGGAGGCATAGACTATTTTCTAAATGGGGAAATGCTTAAGAAATCAGAAGCACAAAGGGACTTGAGACTTCTTGTTCAAAATTCGCTTCAGGTTAACATGCAGGTTCAGTCGGCAGTTAGGAAGGCAAATGCAATGTTAGCATTCATGTCGAGAGGGCGAGAATCCAAGAGCAGGGATGTACTTCTGAGGCTATATAAAGCTCTGGTCAAACCCCATTTGGAGTATTGTGAGCACTTTTGGGCCCTGTATCTAAGGAAGGATGTGCTGGCCTTGGAAAGAGTCCAGAGGAGGTTCAAAAGAATAATCCCTGGAATGAAGAGCTTGTCGTATGAGGAACGGTTTAGGACTCTGGGTCTGCACTCATTGGAATTTAGAAGGATGAGGGAGGGGTCTTAGTGAAAGGACACTGCAAGGCCTGGATAGAGTGGGCATAGAGAGGATGTTTTCACCAGTAGGAAAAACTAGAATCAGACAAAAGGGACGATCCTTTAAAACAGAGATTAGGAAGAATTTCTTCACCCAGAGAGTGATGAATCTGTGGAACCCTTTGCTGCAGAAGGCTGTGGAGGCCAGGTTATTGAATGTCTTTAAGTCAGAGATAGATAGATTCCTGATTAATCAGGAGTTATGGGGATGAGAAAAATATCAGCCATGATTGAATGGCGGAGCAAACTCGAAGGGCTGAGTGGCCTAATTCTGCTCCTATGTCTAGTGGTCTTATTGTCAGGCCTCTGCACCAGCACGAGGTGGCATGCTGTCCTCCGATGTTGGGATCTTCTGGTCCCGCTGTTGTTAATGAGATTACCGTTGTCTGCACACCACACCACTGTGGTGGGTGTGCGCTGTTGGCGGGACCAGAAGATCCCACCAGTGTGAACCACTGGAAAATTTCAGCCTATCTCTCTGGCATTAATTCATTGATTTTTCAATCTAATTCATCATGAAATTTGTTCAATGTATGGATTTAACAACCGCTCTCACCATGCTTTTTTATCTTTTGCTTTCCGTAAGTTAGAAATAAAAACACTTTCGACTCAATGCTGGAGCTTCACTGAATGTATTTCTTTCAGCTGTGTGTGTGACTGGTGAACTGATAGATTGATACATTGTTACTTGGTGCATGACTGCAATGGGGCAATGAATGTAGCATCCCAGCTTATATATTCATATAACAATTCCTCGCTCTTTATCAATAATATAATTTATAGACCAGGAATGAGAACATCAGCACTGAGTCACACTGAAGGCTTCCCTGTAAAACCTGAGATTTGTAAAAGGAGTAAGTCTCCAGCATTTACTTTGACGACATCTGTAGAGTGTGGTGGAAATAATTTTTTGAGGTGTGTCTATCTCAATGCCAGGAGTATTGTGGGGAAGGCAGATGAGCTGAAGGCGTGGATAGACACATGGAAATATGACATTATAGCCATTAGTGAAACTTGGCTACAGGAGGGGCAGGACTGGTAGCTCAATGTTCCAGGGTTCCAATGTTTCAGGCGGGATAGAGGCAGAGGGATAAAAGGTGGGGGGGTGGCATTGTTGGTCAGGGAAAATGTTACAGCAGTACTCAGGCAGGATAGATTAGGGAGCTTGTCTACAGAGGCCCTATGGGTGGAGCTGAGAAACAGGAAAGGTATGACCACATTAATGGGCTTGTATTATAGACCACCCAATAGTCAGCGAGAATTGGAGGAGCAAATCAGCGGAGAGATAGCTGACAACTGCAAGAAACACAAAGTTGTGATAGTAGGGGATTTTAATTTTCCACATATAGATTGGGACTCGCATACTGTTAAAGGTTTAGACGGGGTAGAGTCTGTAAAATGTGTTCAGGAGAATTTTCTACATCAGTATATAGAGGTGCCAACGAGAGAGGATGCGATATTGGATCTCCTATTGGGAAATGAGTTAGGGCAGGTGATGGATGTGAGTGTGAGGGAACACTTTGGATCCAGTGATCATAATGCCATTAGTTTCAACCTGATCGTGGATAAGGATAGATCTGGTCCTCGGGTTGAAGTTCTGAACTGGAAAAAGGCCAAATTTGATGAAATGAGAAGGGATCTGGGAAGTGTGGATTGGCACAGGCTGTTCTCTGGTAAGGATGTAAATGGAAAGTGGGAGGCCTTCAAAGGAGAAATTTTGAGAGTGCAGAGTTTGTATGTTCCTGTCAGGATTAAAGGCAAAGTAAATAGGGATAAGGAACCTTGGTTCTCGAGGGAGATTGTAACACTGATTAAGAGGAAGAGAGAGTTGTATGAAATGTACAGGCAGCAAGGAACACATCAGATGCTCGAGGAGTATAAAAAGTGCAAGAAGCTACTTAAGAGGGAAATCAGGAGGGCTAAAAGAAGACATGAGGTTGCTTTGGCAGACAGAGTGAAGGAAAATCCAAAGAGCTTCTATAGGTATGTTAGGAGCAAAAGGATAGTGAGGGATAAAGTTGGTCCTCTTGAAGACCAGAGTGGTACACTGTGTATGGAACCAAAAGAGATGGGGGAGATACTAAATGGTTTTTTTGCGTCCGTATTTACTGAGGAAACGGGCATGGAGTCTACGGAAATAGGGCAAACAGGTAGGGAGGCCATGGAACCTTTACAGATTAAAGGGGAGGAGGTGCTCGCTGTCTTGAGGCAAATCAGAGTGGATAAATCCCCAGGACCGGACAGGGTATTCCCACGGACCTTGAGGGAAGCTAGTGTTGAACTTGCAGGGGCCCTGGCAGACATATTTAAAATGTCAGTATTCACGGGGGAGGTGCCGGATGATTAGAGGGTGGCTCATGTTGTTCCGTTGTTTAAAAAAGGTTCCAAAAGAAATCCGGGAAATTATTGGCCAGTAAGTTTGACGTCGGTGGTGGGCAAGTTATTGGAAGGTGTGATAAGGGATAGGATCTACAAATAATTGGATAGACAGGGACTTATTAGGGAAAGTCAACATGGCTTTGTGCGTGGTAGGTCATGTTTGACCAATCTATTAGAGTTTTTCGAGGAGGTTACCAGGAAAGTGGATGAAGGGAAGGCGGTGGATGTTGTCTCTCTGGATTTCAGCAAGGCCTTTGACAAGGTCCCTCATGGGAGGTTAGTTAGGAAGGTTCAGTCGCTGGGTATACATGGGGAGGTAGTAAATTGGATTAGACACTGGCTCAATGGAAGAAGCCAGAGAGTGGTTGTGGAGGATTGCTTCTCTGAGTGGAGGCCTGTGACTAGTGGTGTGCCGCAGGGATCGGTGTTGGGTCCATTGTTGTTTGTCATCTATATCAATGATCTGGATGATAATGTGGTCAATTGGATCAGCAAGTTTGCTGATGATACAAAGATTGGAGGTGTCGTGGACAGTGAGGAAGGTTTTCAAAGCTTGCAGAGGGATTTGGACCAACTAGAAAAATGGGCTGAAAAATGGCAAATGGAATTTAACGCAGACAAGTGTGAGATATTGCACTTTGGAAGGACAAACCAAAGAAGAACGTACAGGGTAAATGGTAGGACTCTGAAGAGTGCAGTTGAACAGAGGGATCTGGGAATACAGGTACAGAATTCCCTAAAAGTGACGTCACAGGTGGATAGGGTCGTAAAGAGTGCCTTTGGTACATTGGCCTTTATAAATCGGAGTATCGAGTATAAAAGTTGGAGTGTTATGGTAAGGTTATATAAGGCATTGGTGAGGCCGAATTTGGAGTATTGTGTACAGTTTTGGTCACCTAGTTACAGGAAGGATGTAAATAAGATTGAAAGAGTGCAGAGAAGGTTCACAAGGATGTTGCCGGGACTTGAGAAGCTGAGTTACAGAGAGAGATTGAATAGGTTGGGACTTTATTCCCTGGAGCGTAGAAGATTGAGGGGAGATTTGATAGAGGTGTATAAGATTTTGATGGGTATAGATAGAGTGAATGCAAGCAGGCTTTTTCTGCTGAGGCTAGGGGAGAAAACAACCAGAGGGCATGCGTTAAGGGTGAAAGGAGAAAAGTTTAAAGGGAATATTAGGGCTTCTTCACGCAGAGAGTGGTGGGAGTGTGGAATGAGCTGCCGGATAAAGTGGTAAATGCGGGGTCACTTTTAACATTTAAGAAAAACTTGGACGGGTTCATGGATGAGAGGGGTGTGGAGGGATATGGTCCAAGTGCAGGTCAGTGGGACTAGGCATAAAATGGTTCGGCACAGACAAGAAGGGCCAAAAGGCCTGTTTCTGAGCTGTAATTTTCTATGGTTCTATGGTTCTATCTGCCTCAGCTTGGCTGTCAGGTATTTCACAAATTAGGTCTCCCATTCACTTCTTGTTAAATTTAAATTGCAGTGATTATGATATAATCTGGGCTCAGCATTTGATGTTAATAGACTTCGTCCTGCCTTTTCAAGCTATTTGATGACCTGGTTTGTTTTTGTTAATTTTTAAATGGGTAGAATTGCTCAATACTGATAACTTGATCCTGACCATTTGCCACTTATTTGTGTGGGTGCTGGGAGGCATTTAAAATTGAGGTCCTCAAGTTACCTTTATTTAGAGAAAAACAAGCTTTGTGGGAATATGATTTGAGTTTGTAAAATGGTCTGAGTATTTGATAAGTTGTGAGAGATGGAAAGGGATAATTTATCTGTACTTAGGTTCTGAGGTAAACAGTTAGTCTATATAGAATCCCATAAAAAGCAGGAGTCTGAATTGTTTCTAGAGTTTTCCAGCTGGCCAAACACAGACTTCCAGGTTGTATGTTTTCTAAATTAACAACATGTTATCTTGAACTTCTTCCATTTCTGCATCTTCCAAATTGAAAGAAGGTACCATGGGTATCTTTAATGGATGCAAGTAGACTGGTCACTGAGAACTGGGATTCTTTTCACGAGGCTCTAGATAATCTTGCAAACCAGTGCCTTAAGGAGAGGCAAGTCCCAGTAGGGAAAGAAGAAAATACTAAAAAGTTACCAATTCTGTACTTTTAGGCTACATTCTTCTAGTTGGCTAATCTTCAACAGTATCATGCACACAACTTGGGTCCTTGATCCTTAGTCTGTGTTAATTTATGACTAAACAATTTGGGATTTGATAAATGGAGCATTTCCTGTGAAGAGAAAGTGTGCACAGTGAAAATCTACGTTTGAAGATCTCTACATATCGATAGCTTAATTTGGAGATTTTCAAGCAAGTTCATTTGTTGTCTGACATTAGCTGACCAAATAAATTATTTCTCCAGAAAGTTGTATACGTATATTTTGTAAAGGGTTACAATTTAGTGATATTTACTGTTAATACGATCCAAACCAGTTGACGAAGTTGAAACCAAAGGACAGAGCTCTTTTTTTGTTGAGGGTTTATTGGATTTATTTAGTTCATATAATCCCTGCAGTGCAGAAGGAGGCCATTCAGCCCATCAAGGCTGCATCAACTCTTCGAAAGGACACCAGGCCTCCCCACTTCCTCAATCCCCATAATCCTGCATATTTACCATGGCTAATCCTCCTAACCTAGACACCTAAGGGGCAATTTAGCATAACCAATCCATCTAACCTGCACACCTTTGGACTGTGGGAGGAAACCAAGGCACCTGGAGGAAACCCATGCAGACATTGGGAGAAGATGCAAGCTCCACACAGACATTCACCCAAGGCCAAATTCGAACTCGGGTCCTTAGCACTGAGAGAAAGCAGTGCTAACCACTCTGCTACTGTGCCACCCTAGTCTCTCCTCCCGCACCAATGTCCAGCTATTCCCTATTTTAAATTTTATTGCTTTCTGAGAGTTACAAAGCCATTGCACAAGCCCCTAATCCACCTCCTTGCTTGCTCCAAAGACCAATTCAAATTCAGACTTAGTCCAATTTGTGGTCTCCACAAGAGACATAATGGATCCAAGCTGAAAAGAACAGGCGTTACACCTGATCTTGGGCTTGATCCTATATTTGATCTTAGCCAAAAGTTATTTTCAAAAAGAAAATTCAAATCTCGCCATCTACCATGATGGGATTCAAACCCAGGTCACCAGAGCATCACCCTGGGTATCTGGATTATTAGTCCAGTGACAATACCACTATGCCACCTGCCATGGATTAGCCATGGTAAATGCGCGGGGTTATGGGGACTGAGGGGGTGGGGGGGGGGCCTGTTGTCCTTTCGAAGAGTTGATGCAGCCTTGATGGGCTGAATGGCCTCCTCCTGCACTGTAGGGATTCTAAGAAACTAAACAAATCCAATAAACTCTCTTAGTGCTGCTAAGTACTTAATTAAGCAATACCCTTCACCTGTGTATCCTAACCATATAATTAACATCCTACTAACATTATTATTAGATAACATGTATATATCACAATGACAGATTCTGTATATTTGATGTAAATCTCACAATATTGGAAGACAGGGTAAGCTTTACTAATAAACTAATCTGTTCACTTCAAAATTTCAAGACAAATGGAACAATTCTGTCGCTGGCATCCTACATTTAAACAGTGTAGGTTTCTTGAGACACACACCAATTTCAGAATAGGAGAGTGTATGCCATTGGGCCTTCTCGAAACAATTGGAGATGGGCCAATAATGCAGTCTCACCAGTATCCCAATAAAAAAAATTAAAAGTGACGTACTTTGTGTTAACATTATAAGTTGGCAGAAAAAAATACTTATTTGCATAATCACCCTCTCGGCTATATCCCACCATTGTGTGAATGGTATTGATATTCTGTATATGTATATATTTCACTAAAACCATATAGTCTTCTACAAATGATCGGATTTGTTGCCATGTTGATCTGTTACATCTTGCACAATAGGCTCCTCTGCAACTAAGATTTACATGCTGAATTATTAAGATTAAGCAATAATGGATTAATTTTAAAAGTATATTCAAAGCAACAAAATTTACATTTTGGATGCTTTTTAACGTTAAGATGAATATGATCTTGTCGTTTTCACTTTTTAGACCTGCATACAATCAATCATGGGACTCAAAAGACAACCAAGCTTTTTAACATGCCACATAATACTGCTGTGGCTTCTTCTGACTCTGGAGCCTGTCAGCAGTATACCAAGCGAAGAAGAGTTGGTGATCTCCACTCGTCAAGGAAAAATAAAAGGAACTTCATTAAACGTCCTTTCGGGTTCAGTCACTGCTTTCCTGGGTATACCGTATGCAGAACCTCCCATTGCTGAACTTCGATTTAAGAAACCAGAACCTCGAAGACCTTGGGTTGGGCTGTGGAATGCAAACAAATATCCAAACACATGTTATCAGTATATCAGCGACTCTTCCTCTGGTTCCTCCTGGGAGGAAATGTGGAACCCTAACACAAAACTTAGTGAAGATTGTCTGTACATTAACGTGTGGGTTCCATCACCAAGACCAAACAAAGCAGATGTTATGGTATGGATTTATGGTGGGAGCTTTGCTTCAGGTACCTCTTCCCTAGCAGTTTATGATGGAAGATATCTAGCTTATGCAGAAAATGTAATTGTAGTTTCTATGAATTACAGATTAGGTGCTTTAGGTTTCTTAGCTTTGCCTGGTAGCCATGATATTCCTGGGAATATGGGATTATTTGACCAACGTTTAGCACTTAAATGGGTTCAGAATAATATAGTAGCATTTGGAGGGAATCCCAGAAGTGTGACCTTGTTTGGAGAGAGTGCTGGAGCAGCTTCAGTGCATCTGCATATTCTTTCAGCTGAAAGCCATTCTCTGTTTACGAGAGCCATAATGCAAAGTGGTTCTTCAAATGCTCCCTGGGCTGTTTTACAAGTTTCTGAGGCAAAACGTAGGGCTGTAATTTTGGCGAGCCGCCTTGAATGCCCTTGTAGTAATGATACAGAGCTAGTGAGTTGTCTTCGTGGTAAACATCCCCAAGAAATAGTAGAGAAGAGTCTAGGAATCTTAACGGATAATCTTTTATCTGGATGTGTTTTTACACCTGTAATTGATGGGGATTTTCTCACTGACCAGCCTGAAGAATTAATTCAAATGGGAAACTTTAAACAGCTCCAAATCTTAGCAGGTGTCAACAAGCATGAAGGGAGCTACTTTTTGCTGTATGAGGCTCCTGGCTTCAAAAAAGATACAGACAGTCTCATTACTCGTGAAGAATTCCTTCAGGGTGTAAAGATGTCATTTCCTGAAGCTGGTGATATTGGACTGGAGGCTATTGTTTTACAATATACAGATTGGACAGATGAAAACAATGCAACAAAGAATCGTGATGCTTTGATTGATGTGGCTGGAGACTGCAATTTTATATGTCCACTGATGGATTTTGCTAATAAGTTTGCTGAATATGGAAATACTGCCTACGTTTATTTGTTTGATCATCGTGCATCTAATGCAGATTGGCCTAGGTGGATGGGAGTTATGCATGGCTATGAGATTGAATTTGTGTTTGGAATTCCTCTTGAAAAATGGCCCAATTACACATTGGCAGAGCAAACACTCAGCAAAAATATGATGCACTACTGGGCAAATTTTGCAAAAACCGGGTAAGTCATCAGTTTGCACAAGCTATATGCGCATTGCTTCATGTGTAACTACAATGTTGCTTTAATCGTTGCAATTTCCCTCTTACTTTATGCATTGAGATTGTGCTTTACTGATTATTTCAGTACTAATTTGTAACACAGAACACAATTGTAGTGGGTGGAACTGGGATCACTTTGTTGTTCCTTGATGCACCATCATCTCTGGTGACCCACAAGGATGTTTCTCATCTACATGCTACCTCTCAGTGACATTATCCAAAAGCACACCAATTTCCACATGTAAGCTTCTTTTCCCCCCCTATTTTCTAATCTTACTGTCTTTGCCAGTTGGCATACCTGGTCATGGCTAAGAGGAATTTCATTTTGTAGTGAAAATACCATGCTTTTTGTTATGATATAGTGGATATAAGTATATGACAATTCAGAGCACAGAATTAAAGGTTGACATTGTTGCATTGCACGCATAACTAGATCAGTTGCTCACACACACACACACACAACTGGATCATATACGGATGGGCCATGCTCACAGATAAACTCACTGACAACCCTACAAGGGTTAAGGCCTTTGACACTACTGCTTTTTGAAATATCAGGAAAACTTATTATCTTACCTATTATTAATGTTTTGGAAATTGAGTTCCAGTTAAAAAATTGTGGTTGTTCTGAGATATATCATTCATATTGTGTTATTTATTTTTGTAACAGATGGATTAAATTCTCTTTTCTTCCTATTATTTCAAAGTAACCCAAATGAACCCAAAATACAAGGAATGAAGTGGCCTGAATACACACAATTAGAGCAAAAGTATATAACTTTAAACACTGAAGAACCAAGAATTTATATGAAACATCGTGTTCAGCAATGTGCCTTCTGGAATCAGTTTCTCCCCAAACTCCTTCAAAGGACAGGTATGAAAGACTAATTCCAAAACCTAATTTGATATTTATTAAATTATTCTTTTGTGGAATATCGCCGTCTTGAACCTCTGCAACTGCAAGTCCAAATAGTGTAGGTACACCTACAGCACTGTTAGAGATGGAATCACAGGATTTTGACCCAGTGATAGTGAAGACATGGCAATGTAATTGCATGTCAGAATTGTGTGAGAAGCCTGGAGAGGAACTTGTGGGTGGTGGTATTCCCAACGGTTGCCTGTCCTTTTTCCTCCGAGATGGTAGAGTTTGCAGGTTTGGAAACATAGAAACAAAAAAGATAGGAGCAGGAGGAGGCCATTCGGCCTTTCGATCCTGCTCCGCCATTCATTACGATCATGGCTGATCATCCAACTCAATAGCCTAATCCTACTTTTTCTCTATAACCTTTGATCCCATTCGCACCAAGTACTATATCCAGCCGCCTCTTGAATACATTCAATGTTTTGGCATCAACTACTTCCTGTGGTAATGAATTCCAAAGACTCATCACTCTTTGGGTGAATAAATGTCTCCTCACCTCTGTCCTAAATGGTCTACCCTGAATCCTCAGACTGTGACCCCTGGTTCTGGACTCCCCCACCATCGGGAATATAAGACCATAAGACATAGGAGCAGAATTAGGCCACTTGGCCCATCGAGTCTGCTCCGCCATTCAATCATGGCTGATATTTTTCTCATCCCCATTCTCCTACCTTTTCCCCATAACCACTGACCCCCTCATTAATCAAGAACCTATCTACTTCTGTCTTAAAGACACTAAATGACCTGGCCTCGACAGCCTTCTGTGGCAAAGAGTTCCACAGATTCACCACTCTCTGGCTGAAGAAATTCCTCCTCATCTCTGTTTTAAAGGATCGTCCCTTTAGCCTGAGGTTGTGCCCTCTGGTTCTAGTTTTTCCCTACAAGTGGAAACATCCGCTCTACGCCCAATCTAACCAGGCCTCTCAGTACTCTGTAAGTTTCAATAAGATCCCCCCTCATCCTAAACTTCAACGAGTACAGACCCAGAGTCCTCAACTGTTCCTCATATAACAAGCTCTTCATTCCAGGGATCATTCTTGTGAATCTCCTCTGAACCCTTTCCAAGGCCAGCACATCCTTCCTTAGATATGGGGCCCAAAACTGCTCACAGTACTCCAAATGGGGTCTGACCAGAACCTTATACAGCCTCAGAAGTACATCCCTGCTCTTGTATTCTAGCCCTATCGACATGAATGGTAATTATCCTCCTATCCTCCCTGCATCTCCCCTGTCTAGTCCTGTTAGAATTTTATAAGTCTCTATGAGATTGCCCCTCATTCATCTGAACTCCAGTGAAAACAATCCTAACATAGTCAATCTCTCCTCATACATTAGTCCCGCCATCCCTGGAATCAGCCTGGTAAACCTTTGCTGCACTCCCTCGAGAGCAAGAACATCCTTCCTCAGAAAAAGAGACCCAAATTGCACACACTGCTCTCGGTATGGCCTCACCAAGGCCCTGTATAATTGCAACAACACATTCCTGCTCCTGTACTTAAAACCTTTCACAATGAAGGCCAACATGCCATTTGCCTTCTTTACTGCCTGCTGCACCTGCATGCTTAGCTTCAGTGACTGGTGCTCAACAAAACCCAGGTCCCGCTGCACACTCTTCTCTCCCAATTTACAGCCATTCAGGTAGTAATCTGCCGCCTTGTTTTTGCTTCCAAAATGAATAACCTCACATTTATCCAAATTATACTGCATCTTCCATTGATTTGCCCACTCACCCAACCTGTCCAGATTATTCTGAAAGATCTGTGCATTCTTGTCACAGTTCACCCTCCCACACAACTTGGTATCATTTGCAAACTTTGAAATGTTACATTTTGTTCCCTCATCCAAATCATTAATATATATTATGAATAGCTGGGGTCCCAGCACTGATCCCTGTGGCACCCCACTAGTTACAGTCTGCCAATTTGAAAAGCACCCATAAATTCCTATTCTTTGTTTCCTCTCTGCCAACCAGTTTTCTATCCATCTCAATACACTTCCCCTAATCTCAGGCGCTTTAATCTTGCACGATAATCTCTTGTGCGGGACTTTGTCAAATGCTTTTTGAAAGTCCAAATATACTACATCGACTGGCTCCTCCTTGTCAACTCTACTAGTTATATCTTCAAAGAATCCTAACAGATTTGTCAAGCATGATTTCCCCTTCATAAATCCATGCCGACTCTGTCTGATCCTACCTACCACTGTTTTCTAAATGCTCTGCTATAAAGTCCTTAATGATGGATTCGAGAATTTTCCCCAATACCGATGTTAAGCTTACTGGTCTGTAATTCCCTGTTTTCTCTCTACCTCCCTTTTTGAATATTGGAGTGACATTAGCTACCCTCCAATCTGCAGGGACTGTTCCAGAGTCTATAGAATCATGGAAGATGACCACCAATGCATCCACTATTTCTAGAGCCACTTCCTTAAGTACTCTGGGATGTAGATTATCAGGCCCTGGAAATTTATCTGCCTTTGATGCCATCAATTTTCCCAGCATCATTTCTCTACTAATATTGATATCCTCAGTTCTTCCCTGTCACTAACTTTTGCATTCTCCGACATTTCTGGCATCTGATTTGTGGTCTCTTTTGTGAAGGCAGAACCAAAGAATGTATTCAGTTGCTCGACCATTTCTTTGTCCCCTATTATACATTCCCCCATTTTTGCCTGCAGGGGACCTACATTTGTCTTCACCAACCTCTTTCTCTTCACATATCTATAGAACTCTTAATGTCGGTCTTTATGTTCCCTGCAAGCTTACTTTCGTATTGTCTTAATCAATCCCTTGGTCCTTTTTTGTTGAATTCGAAACTGCTCCCAATCATCAGACTTATTATTTTCCTTGGCCAATCTGTATGCTTCTTCCTTAGGTCGGACACTCTCTCTAATTTCCTTTGCAAGCCATGGATTGGCCCTCTTGCCCATTTTGCTTTTGTGCCAGACAAGAATAAACAGTTGCTGCAGTTCCCCCATGCATTCCTTGAATGTTTGCTATTGACTATCCACTGTCATCCCTTTAAGTAACTCTCCCCAATTTATCAAGGCCAACTCACGCCTCATATCCTCATAGTTTCCTTTATTAAGATTTAGCACCCTAGTCTCCAAATCGATTGCTTCACTCTCCATCTTGATAAAAAAAATTCTATCATGTTATGGTCGCTCATCCCCAAGGGGTCTCATGCAGCTAGATTGGCAATGATTCCCTTCTCATTACACAGTACCCAGTCTAAGATGGCCTGCTCTCTAGTTGGTTCCTCCACATATTGGTCAAGAAAACCATCCTGTATACACTCCAGGAATTCCTCCTCTATGGTATTGTGCTAATTTGATTTGCCCAATCAATGTGCAGATTAAAATCACCCATGATCACCGATATTCCCTTATCACATGCATCTCTAATTTCGTGTTTAATGCCATTCCCAACATCACCACTGCAAATTGGGGGTCTATATATGACACCCACTAACATTTTTTGCCCCTTAGTATTTCTCAACTCTACCCATACAGACTCCACGTTATCAGAGCTAATATCCTTTCTCACTCTTGTCTTAATTTCCTCTTTAACCAGCAGTGCCACTCCACCACTTTTTCCTTTATGCCTGTCCTTCCTAAATATTGAATACCTTGGGACATTCGATTCCCACCCCTGGTCACCCTGCAGCCATGTCTCTGTAATCCCAATTACCTCGTACACGTTTACATCTATCTGCGCAATTAGTCCATCCACTTTATTGCAAATGCTCCGTGTATTAAGTCACAGAGCCTTTAAGCTTGTCTTTTTAACATTGTTTGCCTTGCTCCCAATATTTTTCTCTATTGGCCTGTTTGAACTTTGTCCTTGGTTTCTCTGCTATCACTTTTCTTATTCCCTTTTCTACCTTTTTGTTTTTGTCCTTGCTCCCTCCTTCTCTGACTCCTGACATAGCTTCCTATCCCCATGGCATATTATTTTAAATCCTCCCCAACCACTCGAGCAAACAGTCCCCCTAGGACATCCGTCCCAGTCCTGCTCAGGTGTAACCCGTCCAATTTGTGCAGGTCCCAGCTCCCCCAGAACCGGTCTCAATGCCTAGGAATCTGAAACCCTCCACCTGACACCATCTCTTCAGCCGGGAAGCCGATATTTATCCAGGAAGTTCATGGAAGTCTGGCAAATTGTTGCTCGGCATCTTGTGTACATTACTACTACTGCGCGTCAATGGTGGAGGGAGTGAGTGTTTAAGGTTGATGATGGTGTGCCAATCATTACTTTTGACATAATAAATATATTTCTTCTTGTTTGTGTATAATATAAGTATATACTAATTATTTGTTTTCCCATCAGTTCAATACCACAGAACACCATAAATGTATATGCCTATTAATTCTTTTGTTCCATTAAGATGCAATTAGAGATTTTATATGAAGGTTTTAGACGAGATTCTAAAATAAATGCAACACAAACTAAATAAAGTTTGGAATACTGTGCCTAATAAGCTTAGACATTTAATTAATTATTATTCCGATTCTTGGCCAGACCCTGGCCAAGAATAGAGACAGCTCAAGTTAAGGACCAATAAAATTTTGTTTAAAAGTAGGTAAGGTTTGAGATTCAAGACATTTGCTTTTGGAATACAGCCACAAAATTCCACGAGTTTTGAACAAACTTACTATACAAGTTCAGAAAAATAAAACAATTTACAATATGTATTGTATACTCTTAACATTCAGGGTAAGCATGAGGTACATGTGAGTTAACAGACAAACTGTGTCCAAAAACACCACACTACAGACTAATTAACATATGCAACCAAGATAAAGTCCATGGATTTTTCAAGAACCCACCCATGTCAGTAAACACCAAGTCAAACAATTCAATTGAACCTCTGTCTCATAAGAGATTTCCAACTTCATCTTCAAGGATCGCTCCCTGCTATTCCCTCCAAAGGCTATTCTCACTTGGATGGCTCTGATAATGGCCCATCTTACCGGATTTCAGTCTTGCCTTCCAAAGCTGCTCCTTCCCAGAATCCTGAGTACGCTCGAAATGCTAACTTATGAGCATACTTTCAGATGTATGGATATGCCAATCAGAACACAATTGCTCCAAAGGGGTATCGTTGTCCAATGGTCCTCTTTATTTAAAGTCTGCTCCCTGCAGCTCGTTCTTTAATTTAACTCAAATAGGACCTGTTTCAGTCCTCCTTGTATTTGTCACACGTTGGTTGGCAGACTGCCTCAAACTGATTGCCACAAGGTTGGGCTTTGAGAAAGGGTCATCTGGACTCAAATGTCAGCTCTTTTCTCTCCTTACAGATGCTGCCAGACCTGCTGAAATTTTCCAGCATTTTCTCTTTTGGTTTCAGATTCCAGCATTTGCAGTAATTTGCTTTTAGCCACAAGGTAGTTGTTCTTGAATGATGTGGGAACTTATAAAAATACTTGCAACAGATCCAACCGTTGTTACTCGGCCGGAACCAATGTAACAAGCATTGGAACATCCTGTCCCTTGAATGTTATCATCTCTGAAGACTGTCCATTTAACAGGAACATGCAGAAACACAATAAAATTGAACATATTGTACAGATTACAAATGTGAAAGAAGACAAACTAGTTTAGTTCTAATAGTGGGTAATTGATAATATTGCTATATTTTGTTACTTCCATGATTCAAGTACCAATTATTTTAGAAATTAACACATCACATTCATAGTTAAGTGCAATTAGTGTTGCAACTTTTATTAAATACATGCCAACTAATTAGGAAACATCCAAGTTATGTCTGCCTTCCTAAATTTTCATAACTTTTGAAACCTTTCTTTTAATTGAGACCAACTAAGATGCCAACTTCCCATTTTTCAAACAATTAACTCTTTTTCACTGCCTGACCCCCTCCACTAGTACTGCAGCATCAGAGTTTAAAGGCTGGCAAAGAGTGGACTTCATCCTGCTGGCAGGAGTCCATCTGTGAGCCTGCAGCGCTTTGAAACATTTCTGAGATATGATTAGATGTGTGTGCTCGCATACAAATTTTTCTTTTAATGCTCAGCTGATTACCCACTGAAATTTTAGATCAATAGATAGCTGTTACCATAATTCATCCCCCACAAAATGAAATTTATATTTGAAAAGATTGTAGCAAAAACATCAAGATATTTTAACAAAACATTGTTCGATCTTTCACTTGCATGTAGGATCAGTAATACACATGGAGGATCAACACATCATGTTGATCATTGTCGATAATTACAAAACACTGCAACTGATCCTTGTGTGCAACTGGAGGATAAAGAATGTTATTTACTTAATATTACTTCTGTTTCAATTAGAATAATTATTGTTAAAAATTCACACATGATAAAAATGTCATGTGAAAAAATACTAAGGGAACTCAACTTAAAGTGACCAAGCATAAGTTGACCCCAATAATAAGTTAACCATTTTAGCTGATGGTTAATGCTGGAGGTCATAGAATCATAGAAATCATAGGTCCTGCTGTACCAGTTTTTGTACTTGTTTTAGTATATCCTGAAAAGGTCATTCACTCATGGTTTCCCTTGCTACAAATTTGTGCAGCTCAGTTTACCCGTGCTTTATACAGCTCGGTTTAGCTCTGTGTTTTTGGCTGTTTTGAAGTGGAATATGAACTTATGATAAACAGTGAAGCAAATAAAGCTAATATTTGTTCTGCTTTGTTTTTGTCTTTGTGACCTTATTTCCATTTTTAGAATAATGATGAGAAATGTGCCAGGAATCTTGTGCACTAAGTGCGCATTAATATCAGTTCCAAGCTAGAGATATTTATACAAGTAATTTGACACAGCCAAAAAAGGATAAATTCCATAATCCAGTGACATATTTCTTTGCTATTATGTTCAGAAACAAAATTAGCACACAGAGCTTTATGCCGACATGCGAGCATCAGTGGCAAATGCAGTAGACTTTCAAAAATTAGCATAGTGCAGCTTGTGACAATAAACTTGCTTTAATTAAAATATCTTGTGCCGCTAAAACTTTATAACTTTGCTCAGTGTTGTAAATGTTTTAACCAGTGATTATAAATCTCTATGCAAGACTGGTACTGTATTTTAAATTAAGTTCCTTATTGTGAACTGCCACATAAAAGGATGAATTATGACTTGCATTTTTATTTCCAGAGCACATGGATGAAACAGAACAACAGTGGAAGCAGGAATTCCATCGATGGAACTCTTACATGTTAGATTGGAAAAGTAAATTCAATGCTTATAACAGAAAAAAAGATAATTGTACGAGTGCTTAAGAAACATGATTTATCTCTGCAAGGTTATACAGTTTCATCTTATGTGACAAATGGAAAAGGTTCTATTTGGCTGAAATACTTACTCTCTCTTCAGTGGTAAAATGGCCTTAAATTATGAACTCCCAAGTGCAAAACATGTTATACAGTATCTGTATGGCAACTAATATGTCATGATGTGGAGATGCCGGTGTTGGACTGGGATAAACACAGTAAGAAGTCTCACAACACCAGGTTAAGTCCAACAGGTTTATTTGATAGCACAAGCCACTAGCTTTCGGAGCGCTGCTCCTTCATCAGGTGAGTGGGATTCAGTTCACAAACAGGGCATATAAAGACACAAACTCAATTTACAAAATAATGGTTGGAATGCGAGTCTTTGCAGGTAATCAAGTTTTAAAGGTACAGACAATGTGAGTGGAGAGAGGGTTAAGCACAGGTTAAAGAAATGTGTATTGTCTCAAACCAGGACAGTTAGTAAGATTTTGCAAGTCGTGGGGGTTATAGATAGTGTGACATTAACCCAAGATCCCGGTTGAGGCCGTCCTCATGTGTGCGGAACTTGGCTATCAGCCTCTGCTCTGTGACTCTGCGTTGTCGTGTGTCGTGAAGGCTGCCTTGGAGAATGCTTACCCAAAGATCAGAGGCCGAATGCCCGTGTCAGCGGTCACGGGCATTCGGCCTCTGATCTTCGGGTAAGCGTTCTCCAAGGCAGCCTTCACGACACACGACAACGCAGAGTCACTGAGCAGAGACTGATAGCCAAGTTCCGCACACATGAGGACGGCCTCAACCGGGATCTTGGGTTCATGTCACACTATCTATAACCCCCACGACTTGCAAAATCTCACTAACTGTCCTGGTTTGAGACAATACACATTTCTTTAACCTGTGCTTAACCCTCTCTCCACTCACATTGTCTGTACCTTTAAAACTTGATTACCTGTAAAGACTCGCATTCCAACCATTATTTTGTAAATTGAGTTTGTGTCTTTATATGCCCTGTTTGTGAACAAAACTCCCACTCACCTGATGAAGGAGCAGCACTCCGAAAGCTCGTGGCTTGTGCTACCAAATAAACCTGTTGGACTTTAACCTGGTGTTGTGAGACTTCTTACAACTAATATGTCGACATTTATAAGTTGCATCATGTGCAAGTGCCCAACTATCACTTCCAAGACCACTGTAAAAATTGTGTTATATTTTGTCCAACACTTTTAATCTATCTCGCTATTTTCTCAATCTATCTGTCCTCATTATTTACCTTCCATTCTCTCTAGCAATTTTGTCATTCAGCTTTTATCCTGTTTCCTGGTTTCCATTTTACTTAGAATGTACTTACTCCTCAGCTTGAATCTTCCACCTCCTCTATGTATCAACAGCTGATGTAGAGTACAATACTATAATACTGTTTCATCTGAATATAACCTGCTGTTTTGATACTTATTCTTTTCATTAAATTTAATCTAAAACAGGTAGAGCAACTAACATAAATCAAAATTATAATTTACTGTCAAAATAATGGTGAGATTAATCGCGGTCATTATAATATGCACAAATGGTACAGCAACTTCAGACAACAGAAGATGCACACAGTTAAATGTGAATAGCTCACCACTGTGAAGTATTGAGTGGGGTTCACTTGCTGTATTTAAACACGCTACAGAAAATTAGAGTTGGTCTAAAGTGATGCAAGGAGTCTATATTGGAACCAGTACAATTCATTAACTTTGTATTAGTTGTCAAACATTCTTTTAGCATTCTGCTAATTGTTAATTACTGTCAATGAACTTCTCTGATGAAAATTAACTATTTAAGTGTGGAGTCTTATTACTTAGGTTTTAACAACAAAAGTGTTGGATATTGCAAAAATGTGAAAATTAAAAATGATTTATGTTACATTTTCTTTCTATCCCTTTTTCCCATTATCCAATCTTTCTTTCCCTCTTTATTTCACTTTCTGTGTCTGATTTGACAGTGAATTCACCCATTCTCTTTTTACTTCTTACTCAGTCCTTGAGCTATTAATTTCTCAATTTTCCCATCTGATTGGTCAAGGAGATGCACAGTTTTTAGCTTTGCTCACTTTCAAGTTGCTCTCCAGGACTCACTGAACACAGGAGGAACACTGATTCAATAGATTGATAATCAGCCTGCTAATTGTTCCAACACTTCCTCACTACTCCGCAAAAGGAAAAATTGGGTTAAAGTACAAAGCAAACAGACACTGGTCCCAGATGTCTTGAACCCTTCATTGTGCCTTTATTACCTTGTATTTTAGTAACTTGATTCACAAAATATCGTTGAGATGACCAGCAAATCTAATGGTAAACACCATTGGATTCAATATAATAAATTAATACTGCTTTATGTTTGGAAGGCAATATCCTCCATATATTAACTAATGGAGTCTGAAAGTTATGGAGTTATAAACCTCTGAATGCAAGACTGCTATCTTATTTTGTGGCAGTTTATATTTACACAGTTTATTAATTTACGATTCCTTTGCAGTTTATTTTTTGCAGAAGGACTGCTTCTCATCACTATATTTTGCATCTATTAGTATGTACAGCTGTTGTGCTATACTTGTTATCAACGGCTATATGAAATTCGGGAAAGGAACTTGTATTTTAAGAAAGAGAATATTAAATCTCCACTAATTGTAAGATTCTCCATGAGATGCTGTTCATGTCACAGATCTCATCAAATTTGTAAATAATATATTTATGGCAGGCCTTTCAAATGATCAAGTTGTTTTTGTATGAGCAAATTTGACACAGACCTCCATATCATAAAATATTCTGTTAACAACTAGACAGAGGCTTGCAATATAGAGGATTTTTTTTTTAAATTGCTGTTAGAAACAAAAGATCAAACTCAGTTCAGCCAGCTACAGGAATATGTCACATAATTTCTTGACCGATCATTCAATCCATGCCTTCCTATTTTAGTAGTAGGGGAAGACATTTCAGCTAAACAAGTCATGCATTGCTTAAAAAAAAAAGCTTTGATAAAGGATCATCTGGACTCAAAACGCCAGCTCTTTTCTCTCCTTACAGATGCTGCCAGAACTGCTGAGACTTTCCAGCACTTTCTCTTTTGGTTTCATGCATTGGTATGCCAGTCCCCTCATGTACAATTTCAGGATCCTGTTGCATTCACATTTAACTTGCTTCTTAAACAACATGTATTTGCGTGAGGTAAAAACAGAAAATTCTGGAAATACTCAGGTCTAGTAGTGTGGGTGGAGAGAGAAACAGACTTAGAGGGCCCAATTTTACCGCCGCATTGCGATTGTTTTCGGGCGCGTAAACTTGGTAAAGTCTGGCATGAGGCGAGTAATGTGATCCGCGTCCGCCTCCGTGCTGGTTCCCATGCATTTAAATTGACTTAATGGGCTGCATGCCCAACTTTACTGGCACTTCCCTCCCTTTACCACTGCGTTCGCCCATCCGGAATCAGCGCAAAACAGACATAAGTCCGATTCGGGCTCTCTGTCAGTGAACCTTTGACGGCTCTCTGCTTGAGATTGTGGAGGGGGAAAGGTGGATCTGACAGCTCTCTGTTTGAGATCGGTGGTGGGGGATAGGGGATCAGTAATGTTGGGGGGTGGGGCAATGTCTGTGGGGGTCAGGAGGGGGTCTGTGGGGCCCATTCTCTGGCCCGGGCAGGATGTGGTAGGGGAGCAGCATTCTATCTTTTTCTGCGCCAATCGGAGCTGCAGAATTTCAGGCGCGTTAAGCCCCGCCCACAGGCTTGTGCAGCGCGATTCGGACTCGCTGACATTTTTACAGGCAGAGTGCGTATGGGGGTGCCTGCGAACAGGTCTAAATGTGAAAACTCCCAGCTTTAAGTCCGCCCAGCACTTCGAATCAAAATGGTAAAATAGGGCCCAGTTTCAGAATGAAGACTTTTCTTCAGAACCAGAAAATGCAGGGCAGAATTCACTTGCCCCAGCACTTGGCAGATCCCAAGAGTGGATCTGGAAGTAGGCAGAACTTCTGTTTACAGCAGGAACAGCTATCTAACTGCGATTATCCAGTAGCCAGCCAATAAGGGCCAGACTTGCCATCAGCTGATGGGGTTGGAGGTTTGGGTACCATTTTTAAATGGCACCTGGACATGCATCCAGTGTTTACAAGCCCACAGCATCTGTTTTGCAGATGCTGCTACAGAACCGCAGAATCACCACCTTGATCTCCAGACTGAGCCTTCTCTCAGACACAGATCTTGAGGATCACCATTTTGTCCTCCAGAATCAACTATCCTCTCTGCCACAGAACCCCTAGGATCATCATCATCACCTCCACCCTCAAGCAGCACATGGCTCAGAACAGACAGTGCATGGCCCAACAATTCAGCAATACCTGCCTGTAGGTTCCCATCTAAGCTGCCTGGAAACAGAGAGAGTTGTCTTTAGAATCAGAAGACCTTCCCATCTGATCAAGGAAGCCTAGACAGATTGCAATGGAGATTTGCAGCCGTGAGTCCACGGGCGCACCTGGATCCCATGCAAGAAGAGAGTCCATGACCTTCACTGCAACAATCGGTATGGTGTACACCAGTAGTATTTGGTTAATGTGGCTCTCATGAGTGCAGCAAACAATGTGCTTCAGAAAGGAGAGTGTGAGCAGGCAGGCAAAAGAACAGGGTCATTTAATATTTTTAAGGCAAAGGTAGAATGGTCTTGACTAATGACCGGAGAATCAAGTGTTATCTGCAGTAGACAGAATGCGGAATTGAGCCCAGAATCCAATCAGTCTTGACCTTATTGAATAGCAGAGCCAGCTCTTAATTCATATGTTTGAAAGAAGAGTAAGGCACAGCACCCACTGCATCACGAGGCTGGATTAATCTGAGCACATATTTACAGGCTCATACTTCAAGTGATCTGAGAGTTGCAGCATGCATGGATTTTCTGCAAGGCCCCATTATCCGTCAGAGGAGTAGATGCTGATAAGGTTAGGTCATAATTGAGCTGAAACACATTCTATCTTTCTGTACAATGGCACAACAGCAAAGAACGTGCAAGAATGGGTAGAGGAGTTCCCAGCACAAGGACGCTTACTTGCAAAGGAAGAAGTATTGAAATCATCTGGAGGGCAAATGGCCAGATATTCACAGATGACAAAGCCAGAATGTATGACAAAGCCAGAATGTACAGCAAAGAGCATAAGGAAGCCTCGAGCCTGTTGCCATCAACTGAACAGAATGGAGACATGGGTCACAGAGGGATGGGAAGAGGGATTGTGAACAAAATGAACCTACTTCTTTGTGTGCTCTAATTATTGTCCCTGACTCTGCAATCCACTGCAGAAGGAGGAAGGTATTGAAGACTTAAGATGCACTGTCATATCTTTCCCCTGCACCTTCCACCTGTGCAGATACAGTCACCTTGGTGGGAATGCAATTATAGTTAGAGTTGAGCTCATGATCTGCTGAGCCAGATCACACACATGGTGGAACAACTGATGAAGACTGTGACAGCCAGGAACTCTTGGAGGCTAGATCTAAGCGTTCAGGCTGTTCCTTGGAAGAATATGTATTGGAACTAACCAAGGAGCAGGCTATTTTAGACATGCTGATGTGTAATGAGACAGGTTCAATTAATTACCTCATAATAAAAGATCTTTGAGGCAGGAGTGATCATAACATGGAGAATTTCACATTCCATTTCAGAGTGAAAAACCTATGTCCAAAACTAGTGTCTTAAACCTAATTAAAGCCAATTGCAAGATTTAGCTAAAGTAGAATGGGAAAATAGGTTAAAAATAATAGTGGACAGAAGCATTGGCAGGCATTTAAGGAGATATGTCATAATTGTCAACAAATATTCCACTGAGAGAAAAAAATTCTACATGGAGGATGTGCCCATCTATCGCTAACTATGAAATTGAAAAATGTACAATTTTGCAATGATCAGTGATAGGCCAGAACCATGGGAAAATTTTAATAATGTGGAGATGCCGGCGTTGGACTGGGGTGAACACAGTAAGAAGTCTCACAACACCAGGTTAAAGTCCAACAGGTTTATTTGGTAGCAAACGCCACTAGCTTTCGGAGCGCTGCTCCTTCGTCAGGTGAGTGGGGGATCTGTAAACAAACAGGGCATATAAAGACACAAACTCAATTTACAGAATAATGATTGGAATGCGAGTCTTTACAGCTAATCAAGTCTTAAAGGTACAGACAATGTGAGTGGAGAGAGCATTAAGCATAGGTTAAAGAGATGTGTATTGTCTCCAGACAGAACAGTTAGTGAGATTTTGCTGGAAGTGACAGTTAGTGAGATTTTGCCTGGACTTGCAAAATCTCACTAACTGCCCTATCAACTGCCCTATCAATAGTGTAGTGGCCTTTGTGGAACCATGCAATTCATAGTACTGCTCCTCGCAGTACTTGAGTATTTCTGAGTGGTGCTCTCAGCAAAGTCTTAAGAAAATGGCCCCTGTTGGTCAAAATTAATCTTTGCAGATGTGCGTGGACCTCTAGTAGATGTGGCACCTGGGAAGAACGCAAGCATTGTGAGAGCTCCTGGAAACTGAGCACATACCTGGAGGTTACCTCTGCTGTGGTCACAGACCAATTACATATTAGAGGAGTGGAACCTTTTCTTGCGGATAAAGGTTGCAGACAGATCAGCTGGCCCCAGGGACTGTGTTCACCATGTGTGTGCTGTTAATAACCCCCTGCAATTGTACACTGGTTGCAAAGCCCACAGATTTCTTGGCCTGATTCTCTAGACCTGTTTTGAAGTATACTCTCTGGCCCTCTTAAAGAGGGCATTCATCATCTCTGCAGCAATATGTGGCTGCCTGTGAGATGCCACACATGTTCCTCGTGGAATCCTGGAGGGAACTGCTGGCATAAACGTTTAATGCTTTATTGACTTTTAAGCCACTGGCATTGGATCTAAATGCTTCTTAAATGTTCTGAGGGTTCCAGCCTCTACCACTCATTAAGGCAATAAGTCGCAGATTCTTACCACCGTATGCGTGAAAATGTTTTCCTCAAATCCCCTCTAAATCTCCTGCTTTTTCCCTGGTCATTGACTCTCTGCTAAGCAGAAAAGTTTCTTCCTATTTACCCTATCTGTATCCCTCATCATTTTGTACACCTCGCTGAGGTTCCCCCCTCGGCCTTCTCTGCTCTAAGGAAAACAACACCAGCTATCCAGCCTCTCTTTATAGCTGCAACACTCCAACCCAAGCAACATCCTGGTTAATTTCCTCTTCACCCTTTTGATGGTACTCTAGCTATGGCCTAACAAACACTTATACAGCTCCATCATGGTACCTCATGGACTATTATTTAAATGGAAAAAATTTGTAGCATTCTGCTGTGCAGAGGGACCTAGATGTCCATGTGTATGAATCACAAAAAGTTGGTTTACAGGTGCAGCAGGTCATTAAAAAGGCAAATGGAATTTTGTCCTTCATAGAGGGATGGAGTTTAAAACCAATGAGGTTATGTTGCAGCTGTATAAAGTGCTGATGAGGCCACACCTGGAGTACAGTGTACAGTTTTGGTCTCCTTACTTGAGAAAGGATATACTGGCACTGGATGGAGTGCAGAGGAGATTCACTCGGTTGATTCCGGAGTTGAAAAGGTTGGCTTATGAGGAGAGACTGAGTAGACTGGGACTATATTCATTGGAATTCAGAAGAATGAGGGGGGATCTTACAGGAACATAAGATTATGAAAGGAATAGATAAGATAGAAGCAGGGAAGTTGTTTCCACTGGCAGGTGAAACTAGAACGAGGGGGCATAGCCTCAAAAAAAGGGGGAGCAGATTTAGGACTGAGTTGAGGAGGAACTTCACACAAAGGGTTGGGAATCTGTGGAATTCCCTGCCCAGTGAAGCAGTTGAGGCTACCTCATTGAATGTTTTTAAGGCAAGGATAGATACATTTTTGAACAGTGAAGGAATTAAGGATTATGGTGAGCAGGTGGGTAAGTGGAGCTGAGTGCATGAAAAGGTCAGCCATGATCTTATTGAATGGCGGAGCAGGCTCGAAGGGCCAGATGGCCTACTCCTGCTCCTAGTTCTTATGTTCTTATGCTATTATCATAACCTCCCTGCTCTTATATTCTATGCCACGGCCAATAATAATACTATGGCCGGTACCGAAGAAAGGCCAGTCAGCATGCCTTAATAACTATTGTCCAGTGGCTCTCACATCCATCATTATGAAGTGCTTTGAAAGGTTAGTCATGGCACGAATCAATTTCCACCTCCCAGATTACCTGGATCCACTACAGTTTGCCTACTGCCGCAACAGGTCCACAGCAGATGCCATCTCCCTGGCCCTGCACTCTACCATGGAACACCTAAACAACAAAGACACCTATTTCAGACTCCGATTTATTGACCACAGCTCAGCCTTCAACACCATTATTCCTACGAAACTCATCTCCAAACTCTGGGGCTTGGCTCCTCCCTTTGCGACTGGATCCTGAACTTCCTCACCCATAGACTGCAATCAGTAAGGATAGACAACAGCAACACCTCCACAATCATTCTCAATACCAGTGCCCCACTAGACCTATGACTGTGGCCAAATTCCCCTCCAACTCAATTTGATGATACCACCATAGTGGGCTGGATCTTAAATCATTACGAGACAGAGTACAGGGAGGAGATAGAGAATCTGGTGAACTAGTGTGAAAACAATAATCTCTCCCGCAATGTCAATGAAAGGAAGGCGATAGTAATCGACTTCAGGAAGCGTAGTGGAGGACATATCCCTACCTATAGCAATGGGACAAAGTATAAATGGTCAAAAGCTTCAACTTTTTAGGTGTCCAGATCACAAACAATCTGTCCTTCCATGCTGGTGCTGTCATTAAGAAAGCCCACCAACGCCTCTCAGAAGACTAAGGAAATTTGGCATATCCACTACGACTCTCACCAACTTTTACAAATGCACCATAGAAAGCATTTTTTCTGGTTGTATCACAGCTCCTGCTCTGTCCAAGACTGCAAGAAACTACAAAGGAGAGTGAATGAAGCCCAATCCATCACTCAAAACACCATCCCACCCATTGACACTGTCTACACTTCTTGCTGTCTCGGCAAAGCAGCCAGCATAATTAAGTACCCCACACACCCCGGACATACTCTCTTCCACCTTCTCCCGTTGGGAAAAAGCTACAAAAGTCTGAGGACACATACCAACTGACTCAAGAACAACTTCTTCCCTGCTGCCATCAGACTTCTGAATGGACCTACCTCGCATTAAGTTGATGTTTCTCTACACCTCAGCTATGACTGTAACACTACATTCTGCACTCTCCTATCCTTTTGTATGAACAGTATGCTTTGTCTATATAGCGCGCAACAAATACTTTTCACTGTACACTAGTACATGTGACAAATCAAATTAGATCAAAAATAAAGACAAATAAACCATATTCCTTCTTAACCACCTTATCTACTTGTCCTGCTGCCTTCAAGGGTTATTGGACATGCACCCCAAGGTCCCTCTGGTCCTTGCTATTGGCATCCAACCATTCAGTTAGTCCTCCCAAAATGCATCACCTCACACTTTTTAAGGGTTAAATACAACTTGCCACTGTTCTGCATATCCAACCAGCCAGTATATATCATCCTGTAATCTAAGGCTTTCCTCCTCGCTATTTACCACACCACCAATTTTGGTGTCAACTGCAAACTCACAGATCATAATCCCCATTTTCACATCAAGATAATTAATGTACACTACAAACAGCCAGAGACCCAGCTCCGATCCCTACTGTACAACACTGGACACGGGCTTCTAGTCACAAAAGCGACCTTTGACCATTACTCTCTGCCACTAAGCCAATTTTGGATTCAAGTTGCCAAATTGCCCTGGATCCCATAGACTCTTACCTTCAGTCTCTTATGTGGGACCATGTCAAAAGCCTTACGGAAGTCCATGTCGACAACTACATCAGCTGCATTGCCCCCGCCTACATACCTAGTCACTCTCGAAAGATTCAATCAAACCTTATTTCTAGCTGAATTGGGGGAAGGCTGATTTTAATAGGATAAGACATGATCTGGCTAAAGTGGAGTGGGAGCAGCTACTTGTAGGAAAATCCACATCAGAGCATGGGAGTCATTCAAAAAGGAAATACAGTACAATACACAGTTAACTTAATCAGTAAGGTAGCATTTAATGGCTAAAGATTGTGCTTTAATGAGTATTCATTGCATGCAAAACCATTAAAGCTACCTTTCTGCCATATACCATTAGTTTTGCATTCCACTTGCTTCTCACTTCTGGGATTTCTTGTGCTTCCATCCCAATGTTGCAGATTTGAGACTACACTATTCAATAGCCCCGACCTGCTCTCTAACCCAGGCTTGAATTCCTGCATTAAATGTTTCTCCGTAGATGCTGCCAGACCTGTTGAGAATTTCCAATGTTTTGTATTTTTATTTCAGATTTCCAGTATCTTCAGCATTTTTGCTTTTGTATTTGTGTCAAGTCATTTGATGACACAAAATAGAGTTCTTAATCTATTTTAAATGTGACATAGCCAACCTCTTTGGTATTCAGTTATTAAATGTTTATGAGTCCAAAATGAATGCAAAATTAAATTTATGTGATAGTGCAATAAAGAGGTTAATTAACAACACTGAAACAGACTATTCACTGCCACATAGGGAGTTGTGGACTGTGCACAAATTAGCTGCCCCATTTCCTACATCACAACAGTGACTGCACTTCAAAGGGCACTGCATTATCTACAAAGCACGTATATATTGTCCTGAGGTTATGGAAGGCGTTATCTAATGAGTCTTTCTTAGTGTGAATTACCCAATTGACTGTTCCCAGAAAGGAGTAGCACCCATAGGGTATACTAGTCAGAAAGTAATTGGTCCAGAAACCTGGTTGTTTTCCTGTCTACTGTGGATCAGATGTTAGGCATTGCAGAGCTGTAATTTCCTGACCAGATTCCCGTAGAGTGCCGAAACTCAACAGGAACATCTAATTGAGGAATTAGCAGTTATTTTTCCATATTAGAATTATTTTAGGATTGAAGAACCAGTTTTAGTTCTAATTTTTAATTTTCTGAATTTAAAACAAAATTGATCTAATTTGAAGCCACATTTGTGTTTCACAACACAATAGAAATGTCATGTGCCTTGCTTGTTGATTTCAGTGTTGTTGCAATGTGTCTTGTTTTCTCTACTATGTCTGGGACTCTTAAGAGGTGCATAATTCAGTTCAGCTCCCTTCATTTCCCAGGGGCATGGTTCTGTCCTGGTCATTTCTTGTGCAGTCTGCATGGCATTCTGCAAGGATAATGGCAAATACAGGTGCATCCCCTGCATCCACCCAGATAAGGTGATTTGGAATTATCCTGCTGTCACACAACTCAACTGGCTTATGTAATGACAGGACCTCAAATTAGGTTACAAATGTGGAGGCAGTTTCTACATTGTGCAGTCGTGAAAAAATAAGTATGATGCTGCAAGATGGGCCCTTTAATAGCATTACTTAAAGGACCTTTCACAGTGATTCAGGTACATTAAATGTTTGGAACCTTTTCTATTACAAAGTTTCTGGAAATGCAACTTTGCTTTTGGAGGTGTTTTGGGGAGTTTCCGCATTTGCCAAAATGTTGCTTCATCCTCAAAAGGCTGATTGAGGGGAGGTGACCTGTGCAGAAAAAGGGCTGCAACAGGTATGTTAACAGAAGTTGCAGTGCTTCTGGTTCTGGGACACAACAGCACTTTAGAAGCAGTGGAGTGCACCATCCGCTCTGCTAAGCTGGACTCTGTCACGCTGCTTGATAGTAACAGGAAGATGTTCTGCACACCAGCCTATGCATCCAGCATCTCAGTATGTCTCCCGTCTGCTGCCCAGTGAGGCAACCTTCTCCATGGTACTACATCACAAAATATCACAGAATTGTAATCTCTGCTGAGGTTAGAATCAGAATCATACAGGGCAGAAGAGGCCCTTTGGTCCATCAAGTCCACACCAACACATTAGAAACACCTGAACTCCCACCTAGTCCCATCTGCCAGCACTTGGCCCATAGCTCTGACTGTTATGATTTGCCAAGTGCTCATCCCGATACCTTTTAAAGGATGTGAGGCAACTCGCATCACCACTCTCCCAGGCAGTGCATTCCAGACCATCACCCTCTGGGTAAAGAAGTTTTTCCTCACATCCCCCCAAAACCTCCTGCCCCTCACCTTGAACCTATGTCCCCTCATGACTGACCTTTCAACTAAGGGGAACAGCTGCTCCTTATCCACCCTGTCCATGTCTCTCATGATCTTGTACACCTCAATCAGGTTGCCCCTCAGTCTTCTCTACTTCAACAAAAAAAAACCCAAGCCCCTCTTCATAACTGAAATTTTCATCCCAGGCAGCATCCTGGTGAATCTCCTCTGCACCCCTTCCAGTGCAATCACATCCTTCGGATTATGCGGCGACCAGAACTGCATGCAGTACTCTAGCTGTGGCCTCACCAAAGTTCTATACAACTCTATCATGACTTCCCTGCTTTTGTAATCTATGCCTCGATTGATAAAGGCAAGTGTCCCTTACGCATTTTTTCCACCCTACTAACATGCTCTTCCACTTTCAGAGATCTGTGGACAAACACACCAAGGCCCCTTTGTTCCACAGAACTTCCTAGTGTTCTACCATTCATTGAGTACTCTCTTGTCAAATTACTCCTTCCAAAGTGTATCACCTCACATTTTTCAGGGTTAAATTCCATCTGCCACTTATCTGCCCATTTGACCATTCTGTCTATATCTTCTTGGAGCCCAAGACACTCCACCTCACTGTTAACCACGTGTCCAATCTTTGTGTCATCCATACGTTTACCAATCCTAGCCCTCACAGAGTCATCAATGTGATTTATATAAATGAATAATAATACAGGGCCCAACACAGGTTCCTTTAAATGTAAATGTTTTGCCAGTCAGGTAGGAGTCATCATCACTTCCACCCATTTCAATTGGTCACGAAACATGGAAGCAGGATGCTAATGCAGGGATTAAGTTAAAAAGTCAGGGCAAAGCCAGCTCCTGGATCTTTTCGGTTCCTGCCCCTGTGCAAACACATTTAATTGTTAAAATTCTGCTCAGCTGGTCAGATGCATTGTGCATGCAAATGTATGTGCTGGAGATGGACCTGCCCCTATAGCCTTCCAGGCTGGGAGTGGAAATAGATACAGCGATAAGGACAGAGCCCAAGGTGTAAAAAATTGATGGTTTGCACTGGCCCTGGCCCTATCAGTTTGGCTAGATTTATAACGTTTTACATTCAATGGGAACTAGTGATCCAGCTGAAACTTTAGCCCTAGATGTTGCCTGACCTACTGAGTGTTTATAACATTTTCTGTATTAATTTCATAGTATTTGCTTGGGCCTTCAATTTAATCTTTCGCACTGTAGACCATGCATAAAAATAAAAATTACCTTTCAACTAACTGGCTATATTTTTCTCTGTCCATGCACCCTTTGTATGTCTCAATCGTTCTCATTCTTGTCTTTTACTTCTGTTTCTCTTCAATCTTTTTCTTCTTCTTTCTGTCTCAACGGGATCAATTTTGACTTTAAGGGCTAGCAGCAGGTGTGCAGTACCCTGCCACCATACTGCCGGAAAAGTGGTAGCTGCCATTTGGAGACCTTGGCCAGATTTGAATTTGCCAGACAAGCAGCAGACATGAAGGGAGGGGCTTCCCATTTCAGCTTGCTATTTCTCAGCTTTGGAAATTGAAGTCAACCACAGCCAGGAGAGCTTCACAGTTCCTGAGGCCAGTGCCATGGAATGAAATTGGCATTGGTCCACAGTTTTAATCTTTATATTTTTTGGGACAACCGAGAGTTTATTAAAGTCATAGGAACAAACTAAAAATGTATTTTAAATTTACCTGTAGGGACCCACGAGGTTGTCAGTTAAATGGCAACAACAGTGGAGACAGATGCTAAAACTGATGTCAAGCATAGATAAAATTGGCAGTTTTAGCATTTTCAGCACTACTCCCAGTTCTTTGCCCATCAAAAATAATAACTAAAATGTTTAAGATAATATCTTGGAGGCATTAATTTTAAAGTTGTTAAAGCCAATTAAGGCCTTAATCACATACCTGGTAATAAAAATCTATATTGTTTGCTGCTAATTTTTAGCAAAAAAATGAGTAGGGTTACTTAGGCTTCCTTGCTGGTCTGCTGAAGTTACTTCAACAACAGGCTTCCACAAAGACTGAAGTAGGACCAGCATGCATACAGTGAATGCTCAAGAACAGATGCACACCCACACAAGTTGGAGGAGATATCAACAACAAATTAACATCAAAGATATGTTTATCTTTTGTTATACAGTACAATATCCATTAGTTACTTGCCAACAGGATTAGTCAAAAGTGGTTGACTCAGTGAAGTGTCAGCAAAAAGGGACTTAAATGGTGCTTAACATCTGTAATGAAACACAAAGTCGGAGTTTAATATTTTAAGGTCAAATTACTAAGAATACTTTAGTTGCAGCACTGAAAATTTACCAGAGAAGCAGTTGACTGCAAGAGCTAATTAAATGTTCTTTGCTTATCCAGTCCTGTGATATTTATAAATCTTGGGCAAAATCTTATCTTAGCTTAATCTTACTTTAACAGTATCATCATTGGGTCAAGAATCCTACTCGCTGAACAGCAGTTGCTCTTTACCTGAATAAAGCAATTATCACCCCTATCTCCAGGACCCCTGTCCAAATTCCAAGATGGCACCAGAGCGAGGCGACTTCTTGCAAGCCGTGCCCAGCATACCTTCTAATTCTATCTTATACTCTTGTTCTACATTCTGCACTCTCTTGTTTCCTTCTCTATGAACAGTACGCTTTGTATAGCGTGCAAGAAACAATACTTTTCACTGTTTGTTAATACATGTGACAGTAAAATCAAATCAAATTAAGGAGGGTTGGTGGAATGATGTGTCCATTCTGTCAAAGGAAGAATTTCTGATTAAAGAAATTGTGATTGCAAGAGTGGGTCAGAGGCTGGGAATTCTGTGGCAAATAACTGACCTCCTGACTCCTCAAAGCTTGTCCACCATCTACAAGGCACAAATCAGGATGTGAAGGATCCTCTCCACTTCCCTGGACAAATGTAGCTCCAGGAACACTCAACAAGCTTAACATCATTCAGGCTGCAGTCTGTGAAACCCAGTTCATTCACCGGCTGCATTGGTGCAGTCTTTTCAAGTAGATTCTGCAGAGAAATCGCTGCGATGGCATGAACCTAGTCTTGCACTAAAGGCAGATGAACATGTTTTCGCTATTACAATGAGGAGCAAGTGATTTTTTTAAATGAATAATAAGTGGTAATTACTCATGAACAGCCTTTCTGTCCCTGAATATTCAACTAAATTTCATTCAAGACAAAGAAAATACTGTTTTTCAACATCAGCAATGTTGTTGTTTGCTTTTTCTGTTCTATTTATGTGCTTTAATACCTTCTATATGTCCCAATCTTTATCTTGCCTCTATACTATGACTTTAAAATTAATTCATATTTCCTGCTTTTTACTTCCTGGTGTGCAGTTTGTGTGTCTCAGTGAGAATTTTGCAAGTTAATTGGTTGAAGATCCTGCTGCTTGGCCTGCTCACAGAGGATCCTCCATTGGATGAAATGGGGGATTATTAGAAATTCATGAGAAACCTGTGAAAGGTGTCTAAACAACTGTATGTGAAGTGAATGCTGCAAGTCATTCCTTCGCTACTCAATGCAAAATCTGGACCATCAAATAATCACTCAAAAGTTATTAGGATCCCCTCCTGTACATTCAGAAAGCAGAAAATATTTAAAATGTGAGGCCAGTTTGTACAGGTTCCACTATTATCAAGATTTATTAACAAATAAAGTTGTTCACAAAAACCTTGATATTTCCCAATTTAATAAATTGATTAATTTGTTAATAATGCCAATCCAAAACCATAATTTAAAAATAAGTTTCTTTTGTTCAGCAAATTGGAGACCAGTGGCACCTTCAGTTAAAACACGAACGCTGATAGAGTAGCTTACACAGTAATACCTTGACTAACAATCCAAAAGGACAACATTGATTAAGTTAATGAGGCTACAGATTCAATTAACAAATTGCACAGGACAAACAGTTGCTATAGTTTTTTGGGAGGCTAATGACACAAGACCAATTAAAACTGCTGTCTCGGGCATGAAGCTCAGTTCGGAATAATGCATGGAAGTTGCACCACCAATGTTTTTATGTTGAGAAAAGTTCTGGAGGAATATTCGGAAGGCTGCAACAGGAAGATTGAACATAAGAACATAAGAAATAGGAGCAGGAGTAGGCCATCTAGCCCCTCGAGCCTGCCCCGCCATTCAATAAGATCATGGCTGATCTGAAGTGGATCAGTTCCACTTACCCGCCTGATCCCTATTACCCCTAATTCCCTTACCGATCAGGAATCCATCTATCCGTGATTTAAACATATTCAACGAGGTAGCCTCCACCACTTCAGTGGGCAGAGAATTCCAA